>NC_080414.1:8996111-9328055 GCF_030265065.1 Corythoichthys intestinalis | reverse complement strand
GTACATAAGTATTGTATTTGTTTATTATAACAATAAATCAACAAGATGCCATTAACATTATTAACATTCTGTTAAAGCGATCCATGGATAGAAAGACTTGTAGTTCTTAAAAAGGTAAATGTTAGTACAAGTTATATAAACCTTATATTAAAACCCCTCTTAATGTTTTCATTTTAATAAAATTTGTAAAATTTTCAAACAAAAAATAAACAAGTAACTAGAGATGTCCCGATGCCGATCGATCGGGTCCGATCACGTCGTATTGGAATCGGCAAAAAAAATATCGGCCATGCCTTTATATATATATATATATATATATATATATATATATATATATATATATATATATATATATATATATATATATATATATATATAAATTAAATTGTTTTTTTGTATTTAACGTTTAACAAACATTTATTTATGTATTGATTATATTTATTATTTATTTATTTATTTAACAAACATAATATGTTACACTCATCCAGAGTCTTTAGTTTATGCTTAAGGTAGGGTTACAAATTTATCCCGATAACGGCGGTAATTATTATTATTTTTTTTAAATGTATCACATTAAAATATTTAACGCAATTAATGCATGCGCTGCACGACCCACTCACGCATTGTCGCGCTCAATCTGTAATGGCGCCGTTTTACATATATAGAGAGATAAAAGGCAGTGTTAAATGAGTAGAGTGAATTTTGGCAGCCTTTGGAGCCTTTTTTTTAATTGGCTAAAGCCTTACAATCCCTCTCCCTACGATTAGAAATATCATGGGAAGCAATGTGAGGACGCAAGGTAGCAAATGATCTTTTTCTTAACACCTTATTTAATTTTCCAACGCAGAGAAGATATATCAATTAATAGCACTACGCACAGTGATGGTTCCACTTCCCATCATGCATTTGGGCATGGCTGCAGTATCATTTACTGAAAGCTAAACAAATACACTAGATGGCAATATTTAGTCACAATATACAAAGTCACAAGTCTTTCTATCCGTGGATCCCTCTCACAGAAAGAATTTTTTTTTCTTAATCTATTGCCAAAATGTATATGATTGGGAAAAATTATCGGGAATGATTGGAATTGAATCGGGAGCAAAAAAAAAAGCAGTTGGATCGGGAAATATCGGGATCGGCAGATACTCAAACTAAAACGATCGGGATCGGATCGGGAGCAAAAAAAGATATTCGGAGCAACCCGACTAGTAACTCGCCATTGTTGATGTCAATACACAATGCTTATGAGTGCTAAAACCCATAAAATCAGTCGCACCCAAGCGCCAGCAAAGGGCGACAAAAAACACAAGTAACAAGTAGATATGACACTGTGCTGTCATTTTAATCTGAGCGGGCATGTGCGTTAAATGCGTCAAATATTTCAACGTGATTAATTTAAAAAATTAATTACCGCCCGTTAACGCGATAATTTTGACAGCCCTATTTAATACCATAAGTTTTCCCTCATATTGAATCCTGCGGTTTATAGTCCGGTGCGGCTTATTTGTTGATTTATTTGGGTTAATAGGTAACAATTTATTTGACAGTGGCGTCAGAAGACTGTCATAATTATGAAATGATGCTGTCATGGCATTAGTGAATGCTTACGACAGATGTCATGAAGTGTCATCCGACAAATTTTGTCACTAACTCTATGTCAGTGGTTCTTAACCTGGGTTCGATGGAACCCCAGGGGTTCGGTGAGTAAGTCTAAGGGGTTCACCGAAGGTAAAGAAATGTAGAGCCCTATTTTCGTACGGTGATTAAATGTAAGCAAATTGGCATTTTAGGCCAGCTTTTGGACTAGTTTGCTCCCAATTTACAGGCTTAATCCATTCCTTTTAACTGCTAGGCCTCGATCTGATGGGAGGAAGAACTGGTTTGCTCAGTGGAAGGTTGACTCTCTCCTGGTATGAAGGAATGCAATAGACCGTTGAGTTTCGTGGTCTCAAATTTTGACCTGTTTATATATACATATATACAGTGGGGAGAACAAGTATTTGATACACTGTATCAAATACTTGTTCTCCCCACTGTATTATATATATATATATATGTTAGGGCTGTCAAACGATTACAATTTTTAATTGAGTTAATTACAGCTTAAAAATGAATTAATCGTAATTAATCGCAATTAATCGCAATTCAAACCATCTATAAAATATGCCATATTTTTCTGCAAATTATTGTTGGAATGGAAAGATAAGACACAAGATGGATATATACATTCAACATACGGTACATAGTGTTATGATCCTGCCTTTTTGTCCCATGCTGATGCCATTCTAACTGTTCGCAGGCTGCACGGGTGCGAGAGGGACCGGTCTCCTCAGGTGCGAGGCTAACTGGCAACACCTGTGGCTTATTGATTGAGCCTTTTTAAGCGCAGGCCAGACACAAACCAGTTGCCAGAAGATTCCAGCACAAGCACTCAGAAGCCTCACTCCTGAGAATACCGCGTTTCCTGAATACGCCTTTGTAGCACGTTTTTCCCCTTTAGGGTGACTTTTCGTTTGACACTTTGTTTTTTTGAATAAACACTTAACCACCTCTGCATTTGGGTCCTCGGCATTTCCTGATCGTCACTCAACACATAGGGACTGTATTTGTTTATTTCAACAATAAATCAACAAAATGGCATTAACATTATTATTATAATAATAATTAACATTATTATCTGTTAAAGCGATCCATGGATAGAAAGACTTGTAGTTCTTAAAAGATAAATGTTAGTACAAGTTATAGAAATTTTATATTAAAACCCCTCTTAATGTTTTCGTTTTAATAAAATTTGTAAAAATTTCAATCAAAAAATAAACTAGTAGCCCGCCATTGTTGATGTCAATAATTACTTACACAATGCTCATGGGTGCTGAAACCTATAAAATCAGTCGCACCCAAGCGCCAGCAGAGGGCGGCAAAACTCCATAAAACACAATTAACATGTGGGCATTTCTCTGTACTGTCTTTTAAACCTGTCTGAGCGGCATGTGCGTTAATTGCGTCAAATATTTAAACGTGATTAATTAAAAAAATTAATTACCGCCCGTTAACGCGATAATTTTGACAGCCCTAATATATATATATATAAACACCATAAAAATGAGAAGAAATTTGAATGGGAATTTGCTAAACTATTAGCTTGCTAGCTTAGATATACAGTGGTACAATGGTCATACTGCATGTCAAGCAGGATTTTCCAATAAGAATACATGATTATTCCATTAATTCGTTCCACAGCCGGAAAACCTACACCTAATCCTTAATAAATACTGCTGGTACTATTACAAATGGCAATTATACATAGCTAAGCAAATCAATTATTGATAAAAATCGGAATAATATTATAATAATAATAATTCCTTTAATAATGTTACGAATCGGGTTATAATGTGGTTGACGTTTTTGCGTGCTGTACCTGAACGCACCGCGTGGCTGACATGACAGTGAGAAAGAGAGTCCGGTAGGAATGTTACTTTCTCTTTTAATGTTTTGTTGCTGGCGTCAACTGTGACGGACAGTAGGCGTGTTGTGTTGCACAAGTTGATGGAATAAATGGTTAGAAACCTGAAGAAGCTGGCGATTTCTTTGGCGATGTTACCACAATAATAATTGTCTCCTTAACTTATAAAGACTGGCGAACGGAGGTCGGAGGAGGACCGTCGAGATCATAGGCATACTACGGCCGTTTTGTCCAGCCAGTTCACGGATGCGCACACCACGCTCATATTTTTCTATTCATTTCAATGGTAAGCGTCAACTTTTTCTTTTTCACCCCCTGCACTAACCTTGGAACTCGTGTTTTCTCTCACAAAAAAATTAGGGCTGTCAAACGATTAAAATTTTTAATCGAGTTAATTACGGCTTAAAAATTAATTAATCGTAATTAATCGCAGTTAATCGCAATTCAAACCATCAATAAAATATGCCATATTTTTCTGTAAATTATTGTTGAAATGGAAAGATAAGACACAAGATGGATATATACATTCAACATACGGTACATAAGGACTATTTGTTTATTATAACAATAAATCAACAAGATGGCATTAACATTATTAACATTCTGTTAAAGCGATCCATGGATAGAAAGACTTGTAGTTCTTAATAGAAAAATGTTAGTACAAGTTAGAGAAATTTTCTATTAAAACCCCTCTTAATGTTTTCGTTTTAATAAAATTTGTAAAATTTTCAATCAAAAAATAAACTAGTAGCCCGCCATTGTTGATGTCAATAATTACTTACTCAATGCTCATGAATACCTATAAAATCAGTCGCACCCAAATGCCAGCAGAGGGCGGCAAAACTCCATAAAACACAACAAGTGAGCGTTTCAATGTGTACTGTCATTTAAAACTCTCTGAGCGGGGCATCTACATTAATTGCGTCAAATATTTTAACGTGATTAATTTAAAAAATTAATTAACGCCCGTTAACGCGATAATTTTGACAGCCCTAAAAAAAATCTGCCGTGCGTCCGTCTTCCAGCAAAGCAAAGAAACTGCGGCGCTGTCATAAATCGTCGTATTTCGAGCATGTCGTCGGACGTAGAAACAAATGGCGAGTCAAATTTTATATTGGATGTCGAAAAAGATCGTGTGTCGAAGCGATTGTTCCACTGTATTGGTCTTGAATTTGAAAAAATTGCGTTATTATCTGATTTCGAAGGGTTCAGTGAATCCACAAGGTAAACTTTTTGGGTTCGGTACCTTTAGCAAGGTTAAGAACCACTGATCTATGTCAAGTTCAGATATTTTACATCCATTCAAAAGTGAGATAATTTGCCAGGTGATGCTAAATGACATCTGCCATAAGTAGTCATTCATGGTTATGGCAGTGTCATGTCATAATGATGGCATGATGACATTATGTCTTACGGTGGTCTAACCAATGTCAAATAAAGTGTTACCAAATACCTTAACTAGCAAATAATAAAACAACTGGAACATTAACTGAAGAAATAATTAGCCCAGAACATGAATTTTGATTGTTTTTTTTGCATCTGTATAGCTGCAATGCATGCTAGGAGGCATGTTGGATGACAACAGTGTTTACAGCAGGTGGCAGCAGAGGTTGACTGTGTCCTCCAAGGGAGCAGTGATGGCCAAATGAAGCTGTTAAAAGCAATGAAGCTTTGAACCAATTGGCTGCAAAGCTTCATGGTGGCTCATTTGCTCTTATAACAGTCTTATGCTACCGCTTTTACGGGTTATCTATTGGTGTAAATATCCCATAATACAGTGACGACAGCTGCGGCTAATAGTCCAGCACGGCTTATCTACAGTCCCTGACAAAAGTCTTGTCGCTTATCCATTTTGTAGAAACAACTGCTAATAACCTGACTTTTAATTATTCAATTGGTTTCAGAAATGGCTCATATGAAAGCTAGGACCCTCCCAAATTATGTTCAATCTACAAAAATATATTTGTTTCACTGAAAAAAGATTGATCATTTAATGAAGACATAAAGGTCAAATTTTGGCAAGACAGAAGTCTTGTCGCCTATAGAAAGTGATGTGAAAATTGAACAAAAAAATGTACTTCAAATACAAAAATATGTTACATAACATAAGCGAATTAAGTAGTGGTGCTGTGAGATCCAAATTTAATATTTTGTATGACTTCCATGGGCTTGAAGGACTGCATCCATGCGGTTCGGCAAGGATTCATACAATTAATTGATGAAGTCATCAGGATCATCGAAGAAAGCAGTCTTGCATGCCTCCCAGAGTTCATCAGCATTCTTGGGTTTCGTCTTCCATGCTTCCTCTTTCATCCTACCCCAGACATGCTCAATGATGTTCATGCCTGGTGACTGGGCTGGCCAGTCCTGGGGGATCTTGATCTTCTTTGCCTTGAGGAACTTTGAGGTAGAAATTGAAGTATGCGATGGAGCACCATCCTGCTGCAGAATTTGTCCCTTTTTATGGTTGGGAATGTAAGAGGCAGCTAAAATTTGTTGATATTTCAGATTATTTATGTTGCCTTCCACCTTGCAGAACTCTCGCACACCCCCATACTGGATGTAACCCCAGACCATGATTTTGCCACCACCAAACTTCACTGTTTTCTGAGTGAATCTCAGATCCATGCGGGCTCCAGTAGGTCTCCTGCAATATTTGCGGCGACTGTGGAGTAATTCAATGGAAGATTCATCTGAAAAATCCACCTTTTGCCACTTTTCCAGCATCCATCCTTTTGACAGGCTGTGGTCCTTGGCAAATGCCACACGGTTTTTTAATTGTCTGCACCCTGAGAGATTTGCAGGGTGAAATACTTAACTACACTACTTAATTTGCTTACGTTATGTAATAATTTTTTTATTTGAAGTTGAAGACAATTTTCACACTTTTTACTGTAGGCGACAAAACTTTTGTTTTGCCTAAATTTGACCTTTGTCTTCATTAAATGATACATCTTTTTCCAGTGAGACAAATATATATTTGTACATTCAACATCATTTGGGAGGGTCTTAGCTTTCATATAAGCAATTTCTGAAACCAATTGAATAATTAAAAGCCAGGTTATTAGCAATTGTTTCCACAAAATAGATAAGCAACAAGACTTTTGTCAGGGACTGTAGTCTAGTACTGCTTATCTATGAACAAATGCAGTTTTCGTGTCAGTTTTGGTGTGTGCCGGCTTATCGTCAGGTGCGCCTTATAGTCGGAAAATTACGGTAAATAACAAATCAATGCTGAGAGGTGGCGGACAAGACACTGATACGTGACTTAAAAAAAAAAACTGCTGGAGACACAACGACGGACGAGAAATTACATAAATCGTAACCCGGGGACTACCTGTATATAAATTGAACCTTTTAGGTGCGCCTTATAGTGCGGAAAATACTGTATTTGTTTTGTTTTCTTTGGCTGCCATTGACAGCAATAGATCAATTTCTCACTTTTACTCATAAGCGGAGTTTGACTTTTGGGCCAGGGGGGGGCACAACATGTTGATGACCCCAAAACGTAGTGGCAGCATTAAAATTAATTTACAAGAATATTTATAATACTAATACAGCTCTACATTTCGCCAAGATCGTCATCCATTGAATATGGTACGACCGCCGGTGTCGTGCCAATGTAGTTACCCCAGTCAAAAATTGTAGCCCCTGGGCGGAGCCATCTGGAGGTAGATTTGTGTCTTCATTATTTAATTTTTAAAAATGTGTTTGAATGCAAAACTAAATATGAAACTAAAAAAAAAAAAATGCATTTGAAAGCTACTTTTCTTCTTCTTTTTTTTTTTTTTTATTGAAGTCAATTTTTTTTTGTTTTGATTGATGAAACTTTTTTGATTGAAGTAATGTTGTTTTACGTTTGGGCCACATTTTTGCTCGGAGATTTGTGTCTTTATTATTCAATCAAAAAATAAGTTGCTTTAAACAAAAACTATACATTTTCAAACGAAAAATCACCTCAAATCAAAAAAAGAAAAAAATTCAATCATAGAAAGAAAGTTTTTGAATACGAAAAAATATTTGACACTCAAAAATTTGCATTTGAACACTTTATTTTTCATTAAATAAAGGTTTTCTATGATTTTAACAATCCTTTTTGTGTTTAGGCCACATTATGGGTAGGACATTTGTGTCTAAATCATTCAATCCCCCAAAAAGTTGCTTCAATCAAAAAAAATAAAATAAATAAATAACATAAAATAAAATAAAATAAATAATAAAAAATAAAATTACCCTCCCCTAATTTTTTTTTTTTTTAATAATATGCAAAGCAAATGACCGTCTAAGGTGCTAGTCACATGATCTGTTTGAAAAATAATTTTAACCCATTATAAAAATATATTTTTTTGTTCATTTCATTCATTTTTGTTGTTTGCTTTATTGCTTTACAACTTTTATGTATATATATATGAAAGTCAATTACATGCAATGACACTTTTCGGCCACCAGGGGCGGCCTGGCCCCCCTTTAAACTCCGCTTATGCTTTAACCATCTAACACAACACCTAATCCGGACCTGAACTGGCAGCGAGCGAGTTAAGCTAATGGTAGCTATCCACACGACACAGCGGAACGAATTGATCGGTAACAGGGTTGCAGTAAATATGGCAAATGATCCATAAAACACATTTTATCCTCAAAGTCAACGTTTGAACCTTTATTATTTAGAACACAAGCAAATCGTCTTTTAATCCCAGCCGTGATAAAGAAAAAACACGTTGAGGTCCTACAGCGCCAAATTACTGCCGTTTTTCCCGCGCGGCCGCGTGCTGTGACTCATTAACTAAGGCATTATTACCGCCGGCCAAAGCGAAGATAAGCGCCGTAAAAACGGCGACAAACAAGGCACGCTTGTAGAGGCGGATGGGAAGATTAACGTATTATGAATCAGTAATGAGCCCAAGCGTCGCCGCAAAGTCAATAAATGCTGAGCGCCTTGCGGTGGCTGTTTATTAATTATTTTTTTTCCCCTTCAATGCAAACTGACCCAAATTTAACTTGTTTAGGTACAATAGAATAACACCACTTGGAGGCTTTTAAAGGGCAAAATATGAAAGTTAAATTCACTTCCTGTTGAATTTGGAGACGTTGATTTTAGGACATGTCGGGAGTCACTTTCAGTTGATTTTATGTAACTTCCTCACCATTATACAGTAGGTCTTTTCCAGTCGATTTTGAGCAGTTCATGGTCACTTCCTGATGAGAAGACCCACAAAAAAGTCAATATCAACACCTGAAAAACCAGGAAGTCCGCCATCTTGAAGTGTCAAACTTTGGATTGTTTTTTTTAGGACTTCCTCTAAAAATGTCAAATTTCAGCCTCTGAAATTTTAGCGAGCAGCACAAAATTTGGTGGACATGGACATCAAAAGGAAACCCACAAAAAAAAAAAAAAAGTCGCAAAAACCGATGCCTGAAAAGACATGGGAAGTCCGCCATTTTGGTTGTAGTGACATATTTTGGATGATTTTTAACGACTCTCTCTTAAAATGTGAAAATTCTGCCCCTTTAGCCATTTTTAGCTAACAACACAAAATTTGGTTGAGATGTCCATCAAAAGAACACACACAAAAAAGTCACATAAAACGATACCTGAAAAGGAAGTTCGCTATCTTGAAGTGTCATACTTTGGATAGTTTTCCAGGACTTCCTCTAAAATGTCAGATTCTAGTCTCTAAAGTCAGTTTTAGCTAGTGACACAAAATTTTGTAGACTTGTCCATCAAAAGGAAACCCCCCCAAAAAAGTCTAAAAAATCGATACCGGAAAAGACACGGGAATCCGCCATCTTGAAGTGTTAAAATTTGGATCGTTTTTTTAGGACTTCCTCTAAAAATGTCAATGTTCAACCCCTAAAGTCAGTTTTAGCTAGCAACGCAAAATTTGGTGGACAAGGAAACCCACAAAAAAAGTCTCAAAAGTCGATATCGGAAAAGACACGGGAATCCGTCATCTTGAAGTGTTAAACTTTGGATCTTTTTTTTAGGACTTCCTCTAAAAATGTCAAATTTCAGCCCCTCAATTCAGTTTTAGCTAGCAGCACAAAATTTGGTGGACAGGTCAATCACAAGGAAACCCACAAAAAAGGTCTCAAAAACCGATAACTGCAAAGACACGGGAAGACGCCATCTTGAAGTGTCAAACTTTGGATCGTTTTTTTAGGACTTCCTCTAAAAATGTCAAATTTCAGCCCCTCAATTCAGTTTTAGCTAGCAACACAACATTTTCTAGACATGTCCATCAAAAGGAAACCCACAAAAAGAGTCTCAAAAACTGATACCTAAAAAGACACGGGAAGTCCGCCATCTAGAAGTGTCAAACTTTGGATCGTGTTTAGGACTTCCTCTAAAAATGTCAAATTTCAGCCCCTCAATTCAGTTTTAGCTAGCAGCGCAAAATTGTGTGAACAGGTCCATCTCAAGGAAATCCACACAAAATTTCTCAAAAACCGATACCAGAAAAGACACGGCAAGGCTGCCATCTTGAAGTGTTAAACTTTGGATCGTTTTTAGGACTTCCTCTAAAATTGTCAATTTTCAGCCATTAAAGTCAACTTTAGCAAGCAACACAAAATTTGGTGGACAAGGAAACCCCCAAAAAAGTCTCAAAAACCGATACCTGAAAAGACATGGGAAATCCGCTATCTTGAAGTGTCAAACTTTGAATCGTTTTTTTAGGACTTACTCTAAAAATGTCAAATTTCAGCCCCAGAAGTCAGTTTTGGCTAGCAACACAAAATTTTGTGTAAATATCAATCAAAAGGAAACCACAAAATATTCTCAAAAACAGATACCTGAAAAGACACGGGGAGGCCGCTATCTTGAAGTGTCAAACTTTGGATTGTTTTTTAGGACTTAATCTAAAAATGTCAAATTTCAGCCCCAGAAGTCAGTTTTAGCTAGCAACACAAAATTTGGTGGACAAGGAAACCCACAAAAAAAGTCTCAAAAAAACGATACCTGAAAAGACATGGGAAGTCTGCCATCTTGAAGTGTCAAACTTTAGATCGTTTTTTAGGACTTACTCTAAAAATGCCAAATTTCAGCCCCAGAAGTCAGTTTTAGCTAGCAGCGCAAACTTTGGTGGACATGTCAATCACAAGGAAACCCACAAAAAAAAGTCTCAAAAACCAATACCTGTAAAAACATGGGAAGTCTGCCATCTTGAAGTGTCAAACTTTGGATCGTTTTTTAGGACTTCCTGTAAAAATGTCAAATTTCAGCCTCAGAAGTCTTAGCTAGCAGCACAAAATTTGTGTACATGTCCATCAAAAGGAAACCCACAGAAAATTTTCAAAAACAGTTACCTGAAAAGATATGGGAAGTCCGCCATCTTGAAGTGTCAAACTTTGGATATTTTTATAGAACTTCCTCTAAAAATGTCAAATCTCCGCCCCTAAAGTCAGGTTTAGCTAGCAGCAAAAAATTTGGCGGACATGTCTATCAAAAGGAAACCCAGAAAAAAAGTCTAAAAAACCGATACCTGAAAAGACACGGGAAGTCCGCCATCTTGGTTGTAGTATAAAATTTTTGATCGTTTTGATGACTCCCTCTAATATATAAAAATTCAGTCCCTGGAGTCTGTTTTACCTAGCTGCACAAAATTTGGTAGACATGTCCTTCAAAAGGAAACCCACAAAAAAAGGCTGAGAAACCAATGCCTGAAAAGACACGGCTAGTCCGCCGTCTTGGTTGAAGTGTCAAATTTTGGATACATTTTTTATGACTCCAGCTAAAATGTAAAAGTTCAGTCCCTGAAGCCCGTTTCACCTAGCAACGCAAAATTTGGTGGACATGTCCTTCAAAAGGAGACCCACAAAAAAGGCACAAAAAAAAAATCCGCCTGAAAACAGGGAAAGTCCACCATCTTGGTTGTTGTGTCAAATTTTTGATCATTTTTAGGACTCCCCCCAAAAATCTGAAAAATCAGCCCCCGAAGCCATTTTTAGCTAGCAACACAAAATTTGGTAGACATGTCCATCATGATAACACCCACAAAAAAGTCTCAAAAACCAATGCTTGAAAAGACACAGGAAGTCCACCATTTTGTTTTGACGCCATCTCTAGACCAAAGTTGGGAGTTTTTAAAGGCGTCAAAGTGTTTAATTGAAACTAATTTGACATTTTATAATGATTCATCTTTGAATTGCAAAAGTTACTGTTCAAAGGAAAAATACAGGTTGATAATATGCCCTCCAAAATGCTCCGAGGCAAGCAAAGTGTAAATGGTTGGAGTGTAGGCAGATAATGTCAAAAAGTGAAACCTCACAAAGCTGCGCTTTTTATGCTTCTCCAGACATTAAATGTTAACATTTGCCGCAAAGCATAAATTGCTTTTTTATTGAGAGCATAAAGGTTTACTACGGTCGGTGTTTAACAGCCGCCGAGCTTTCTTCTTCACAAACTTTAGAATGATCGCATTCCAGTGCCACTGACAGCCGTATACGTCCATTCTTTGACCGTCAATGCTAGCAAATGAGAGTTTACTAGCATAGCATTTACAGTATATTTTGACTTAGGTAATGTTGAAAGTGAGCCACCATGCTGTAAGTTTCTGTATATATATGTTTGAAAAAAGATTATTTTGCCATTAAAGCCCTCTCTTAGTCTTGTTTTTGTTGTTTTATGCTTTACTGTACATAGTCACTTTTCACTATTTTTCAATTCCTAACTATACATGGTTGTTGTTATTTTTAAAATGCCTTATTATCCATGGTCGATTGAAAAAACAAAAACGCTGTACTATACTATACTAGACTACATTATAGTATATTACTATACTATACAGTATATAGTATACATATACTATAATATATAGTACTATAGTACCAGGGTACTATGCTATACTAGACTATAGTACATACTATACAGTATGTATATATATCTATATATCTTATATAGTACCAGGGTACAATGCTATGCTATAGACCCTACTCACGTGTCGTCACAGCCACACCCCCGCGCCATGTTGTTTGTCTACTCGTCATGTTAATGCATTAGCGCTTCGTAAATTCCTCCTATTATGGCGTGTTTTTCTGCTCGTTAACATTAATCATCAAAATGGTGAAGTTGTGTGTGGCGGTCGGTTGCAAAAACAGAGAAGATAGACGGAGAGACTTGAAGTTTTACCGTATTCCGAGAGACCCGGAGAGGAGAGCAAGATGGACTGCTGCAATTCGACGAGAAAACTGGGCTCCAGACGACTACCACAGATTATGTAGTAGTCATTTTATATCTGGTAAGATGCATTTAATATATATCTAGAGGGTTTTGGGCTGACAACCACAATTAAGATCATTGCTAGGCTAATCGCCGACAACATATACTCAGACGTTGTGAATGAACTACCTGAAAATATATAATTATAAGGGGATAATAAGACAGTTGTCATACAATTAATTTACAATTTCACTATTGAGGTCAAAAGCCAAAAAATAAATTCAACTAGGGACAATCTGGAGTAGTGCTATCGCATTTCATATTTATTACATATTATATATGTATGTAGTGAGAGTGCTATCGCTAAACCATATAAACATTAAAAGCCTTAGCTCCATTGACAAATGACATGAAATACATTAGACTTGACAGTGGATGTTAGCAAGAACAAAAGATTTTGAATTGAAAATTTCGTAACTCATCTTCCCGAGCACAAGATAGATTCCTGCCGAATTTTCGTGGACGAGGACCTGTTTCACCCAACCAGCAACGAAGTATTTATAAGCCTCCAAGCTCTTAAAGTTTTTCAAACTTTCGTGAGAATAGGCTGATTTTGTGTGGACAAGATAGTTGTAAATATCAGGGTAGCAGATGTCAGGCAAAGACGGCAAAGACAGCGGGTCGAAAAACATCGATTTAGGTATCAAATATGGATCTGGCGAATGGATAAACTGAAGCTTTTCCACATAACGCCTTTTATGCAACGCATCCAATGAGTTTACAGCGTCAGATAACACCGGGGCTTCCATGAATTGCACTATAAATTGCACGATAAATTGAGACCATTGAGAATAAGAATAAGTAATTGTATTTATTATTCGAAATGTCTGTCATTTTTAGCTTAGAATCATTAATTGATATTTAATATTTACATGCTACATGGGGTTTTTGGATCGAAAAGAGGTAAGTACGCGATAATATATCATTAAAATCATGGCGTCTTTAATTATGCTCTCGCGTGCTCTCACCTCCAGTTAGGGTTTTGCTGTAATTTTATTATTTTTTTTAAATGCCCTGTTCAAAATTTTTATTCCCCCAGAAAATTGAGATTTTAAGCTTTCCAATAATGTATCACATGTGCATATAGGACAATTTTGAAATTTAGCCAAATTGGTGGTCTCAGAGCGGAACTTCAAGTCACCTGAGTATTTTCCGCCTTATATATTATATACAGGGGTGCACATAAGTGGTCCGCATGCGCGCATGCGTACTGGACGTAGACAAACGCGCTGGCCCTCAACGGCTTAGATACGCTTTTGCGTACCGATGGCTGACCACTGTATTTGCGGTGGACACGAGAAAATAACTTCTCAAAATGTCGAAGAGGCAGACCACACTGAGTAATTACTTCCGTGTTCCCCCACCCCCATCAAAAGACAGACGACAGAGACGTCACCGGAGCTACCGAAAAAAAGGACTTTTGCTGAAAAGTGGCTACAGGATGTACCATGGCTAGAAGCAAATGATGCTCGCACGGAAATGTGGTACAAAATGTGCCGTAAGAATCCCAATGTCGCCGATAAGAGCAGCGCATTTTATGTTGGGTCAAAGAATTTCAGCCAGCCAAAATTTGAAAAGCACGAAAAAACAGAGCGCATGTGGCAATTACGCAAACTATCGATGTCAAACAGGACCCCACTCGCCCTATGGACAAGTGGTGGAATAAAGGTAATGAACAGCGAAATGCACTGACAAACGTGTTTTTGCTCGCATTTTACAAAGCTAAACATGCACGTTCAATGAGGTCTTATGAGGAGGACATCCCACTTTTAAAAAGGCTTGGAGTTAATGTGGGAGCTGCATAATGCCCTTTATTTTGAATAGGTGCTTTTTATTTCTTTACATTTCACTTCAAAGTAATGGCAATTTTGTTGTGCCAGTTGATTTTAATCAAGCATTAATTGTTAATATAATTAATTAAAGTTAATTGGCTCTAAGTGAAGCTTGTCATAAATTTATTGCATCGGGCTGGTCGGCTCTCAAGCTCAATGAGGACCAAGTCACATCTCCAGGTCCTCCTCTGAGAACCTGGGCAAAAAAATTATGTGCACCCCTGATTATATAGTACGATAGTACCAGGGTACAATGCGATGCTATGCTATACTATACTATACTATACATAAAAACACTACAATACATGGTCATTGATTTCAACACTCTACAATCTACATCCAGGTTCGGGTTTTTTTTTTGTGTTTGTGTTTTTAATGCCTTATTAAAAGTGTTTTTCAAATTACTTTTTAAAAGTAAAGTTACAGTTACTTTTCTGCAAAAGTAACTAACTACTAGGGTTTCAAATTATGACGGTAACTACTTTAAATTACTTTTTCCTTTAAAAACAAAAAAAAAAAAAAATATTTTTGTTGTTCTGTCATACAGTAAGAGAAAAGACAACTCCATCCTAACACGATAAAATATATTTGAACAACAAAACGTGCAGAGATTCTGACAGGTGTCGTTATTTTTATAAATGTGCCTTCAAAACAAAAGTTGCTGTGCAATATGAAATAAATAAAATAATAATAACAATAATAACGATCAACTGAAGACATCGTCAACAAGACCCGCCCTACTCTGAATGTCTCTGATTAGCTTACCCTGACATCTTGCCCTATGTTAGCTTATCAAATACCTCTTCAAGGATGTGCTGTTAACTTTTATTTAGAATGAGAAGACCCATAAGGACTTGAAGGCTAGTGTGATAGCACAAAGAGAGCAGCGGAGACATCTGTAAATGACAGATAGACTCACGCCACGGTGCTGCAGGGGGAGACTTTTCACGTAACCTAAATAACGCTCGTACAAAGCCTATTACAGGTTTAACAATACAGGTAAATCTAGTTGAAATTTTCTTTTATCCCGGGCAATTGTTTTAGGTTGTTTTATTTACCTGACATGTTTCGGCGACTACTTCCGCCTTCATCAGAGTGTCACTGATGTTGGTATGACACGTCTTTATAAGCTGATGGATGACTCACCTGTCAGATTTGACTGGCGAGTCACGCTGCTGAACATTTACTCTTCCAGGATGCTGCTCCAGGTAGTAGACAGCATTTAAGCCCCCTCGTCCCTGTTGACGGTCCTCGGGCCCCGCTTGCGGATTTCAATGGCCTTTCTGATCCAGCGCTGATGTTTGTTTTCTTCAGTGCGGATGACCCTGGCCTTTTTCCAGTCCATAATGTAATTTTCCCTTTTGCAGTGGTCGGTGTCGGCTGACTTGTGGTGTTCCTGTTGCGCTTGTTCTTTTATTGCCCTTGTCTTATTGCTGTCTCCTTCTCACACTCCTTCTTGTGTTCTGTTTTTCCTGTAATAAAGCTCCTCCCTGTCTCCCCGACGTATGTTTTATTGCATGATTTGCATGGAATTTCATATATGGAGTCTCATTTGTTTTCTGGGTGGATTTTGTCCTTTGGATAGACCAGTATCTGGCGGAGTGTTGCCACAGAACTCACAAACATAAAAGTACAGATAGATGAAATGTTCACTTTACATGATGTCATTTTAGTGTTCACAAAAATACCCACACAGGCCACACCATACATATAGTGTACTACGTACGTAGTAGTAGTCGCCAAAACATGTCAGGTAAATAAAACAACTAGGGTTGTTCCGATCATGTTTTTTTGCTCCCGATCTGATCGTTTTAGTTTGAGTATCTGCCGATCCTAATTTTTCCCGATCCGATTGCGTTTTTTTCCTGCTCCCGATTCAATTCCAATCATTCCCGATAATTTTTCCCGATCATACACATTTTGGCAATGCATTAAGAAAAAAATGAATAAAACTCGGACAAATATATACATTCAACATACAGTACATAAGTACTGTATTTGTTTGTTATGACAATAAATCCTCAAGATGGCATTTACGTTATTAACATTCTTTCTGTGAGAGAGATCCACGAATAGAAAGACTTGTAATTCTTAAAGCATAAATGTGACTTTGTATATTGTGACTAAATATTGCCATCAGTGGCGCCCCCAGGGGGTGGCCAGGGGTGGCCTTGGCCACCCCAATAAATTTGTTGGCCACCCCATTGGCCACCCCGCTTGCCAGTATATTGTTAGATTGTTGTAGCATCAGTTATGCATTTCATCCCAAATGCAAATCTGCCAGCACCTGCTTTTCCCCAGTAATTATTTTGTTTTGTTAAATGTACACCTTATGCCTAATATATACATAACACAATAAAACAGAATTGTTGTGGAACTCAAAATGTTGACTGGACAGTTATGGACAATGCACATTAAATCATTAGTAACATTAAATATTACAAAATACACCAAAGTATATCAGTAGCCGTGTCCTTAAGTCTTTCTGATAGTTTTCCCCTGACCTTTTTACTGCAATAATATAATGAAAACCTGAAATTATGGCCTTTAGGGGCAGTTTACATGGCGACTCTGCGACACAAAGACGCAATGACTGAGTAGCGGACTCGCGTCGTGTGCATATGTTGTCGGTGAAGACGAAAAATTCCGAATCCTGCCTCCAAAGTGGAAGAATCCGGTTGTGGGGGGCTTCCTTGGCATGCATATCAAAAGCTCTTGCGGCGCGACACCGCACCGTAACGTCAGCACTTGTACACGTCACGTTGGCCGTGCGCAGTGGTGCTACTAAACATTAAAAACAGCAAATATGGCGGAATGTCGGCTTTGATTTACTGCTTTAAATTAAATATGCTGAACGTTTCAAATTTTTTGCCTTTTTGAACAAAAGAAAAATGACATTGCGTCGAGTGGGCGGGCATTTTTTTTTCCGGGCTGAGGGAGCTTGGTGGGGTCAAAGTGCATCATTCTCTGTCGCCCTGTAAATCTGCACTGCCCTCTAGGGTCTGGCATGAATACTACATTGTTTTCATGCAAAATTGCGACATTGTTCAAATGGAGACGCAAATGCAAATTTGAAATTTTTCGTATTCTCGGAGAGTCACCATGTAAACGACACCTTAGTTTTGGTGTGCCACCCCAAGATTTTAAGTGGCACCATCTGGCCACCCCTATGAAAAATTTCTGGAGGCGCCACTGATTGCCATCTAGTGTATTTGTTGAGCTTTCAGTAAATGATACTGTAGCCATTTAACTGTTCTGCCCAAATGCATGATGGGAAGTGCAACCATGACTCTGCGTAGTGGTACCAATTGATATATCTTCTCTGCGTTGGGAAATAACATAGGGTGTTAAAAAAAAAGATCAATTACTACCTTTCTTCCCCACATTGCTTCCCACGATATTTCTAATCATAGGGAGAGGGATTGTAAGGCTTTAGCCAATTAAAAAAATGTTCCAAAGGCTGCCAAAATTCACTCTACTCATTTTACGCAGCCTTTTGCTCTATATATAGGTAAAACGGCGCCATTACAGATTGAACGCGACAATGCATGAGTGGGTCGTGCAGCGCATGCGTTAATTGCGTTAAATATTTTAACGTGAGCAATTAAAAAAAAAAAAAAAATTACCGCCGTTAACAGGATAAATTTGATAACCCTACCTGAAGCCTAAAGACTCTGGATGAGTGTAACATATTATGTCTGTAACGTTAAATACAATTAGAAAACGATTTAATTAAAAAAAAAAATATATATATATATATATTAAAAAAAGGCATGTCCAATATTTTTTTGCCGATTCCGATACTTTGAAAATGACGTGATTGGACCCGATCAATCGGGACATCTCTAAAAACAACCTAAAATAATTGTCTGGGATAAAGAAAATTTCAACTAATCTTAAGATTTTCCAAAAAAAAAAAAAGGGACACTCGGCCCGGCCTCGAGATACTTGAATTTTACTCGAAGTTCACTCAAAGATGACTATATCACTTTAATATATTTAAAGTGTGCCTCCTCCGTCCGGATAGAAAAATTCTGTTTTATAAAAAAAAAAAAAAAACATATATATATTGCCATATAGTATATACACTACCGTTCAAAAGTTTGGGGTCGACTCCCAAACTTTTGAACAGTAGTGTATTATATACTATATGGAAATATTTTTTTTTACCCAACAGGTTACTCAACAGGCTTTATTCTTCCTAAGGTTAGGTAAAAAAATCGAATCAAATAAAAAATCCAAGGAAATGTAGTCCAGTCAATACACACACACAGTAGGCCATGTGACAACTAAACATTTTTATAAATTACAACAGCATTAACGGCTCTTAGAACTACTCCACATTGCAGTCTGTAACTGCCTGATCTTTTGCCAAACCGTCAACCCAGTAGATGGCGGTAATGCCCCATGATACAAGGGGTAAACTGCCAATAAAAAAGATGAACTACTCCTTCTCCCCCTACTAGTAGGAGCCACGTCAACGCAGGCAGGTGCTGCCTCCCACTGGTCCCATGAAAAATCATGAAAACCGGGCATTTTCATTAATTTATAAAACCTGGCCGGACGCTACGGAGAGGAAGTGAAAAGTGGACTTGTCCGGGCAAAAGAGGACGTTTTGGTCACCCTAAAGTATAGGCAGAGTTTGACTTTTGGGGCAGGGGGGCACAATATGTTGATGACCCCGAAACGCAGTGTCAGTAATAAAATTAACTTTCTTTATAATAATAAGTTAAAAATGAGTGTTTTTGTTTCCCATCTATATTGAAGGGAATTCCAAATCTGGCTGCTTAGGCTATACTTTTCGCCAAGATCGTCATCCATTGAATATGGTACATCCGCCGGTGTCGTGCCAATGGAGTTACCCCAGTCAAAAATTGTATCCCCTGGGCGGAGCCACTGCGCTGCACTGATTTCCATGTTTTGGTAATAAAGTTATCTACAGTATAAGGTTTTAAAACATGGCCCATCCATTTAAGAAAAAAAAAAGCTTATTACGTAACATACGTACTAAATGTAAAAAAGGCAATGTTTCACTGTTTTACTCATAGGATGAGCTATAACTGTTATTACTGTAATTCAAGTCCTGTATGGTGTTTCTCCAGTTTAATAAACGTCAATGTCCAAAATATATAACTGTGGTTCTTTTCTGGCTTCAATTAATTGTTTAAGTCGACATAACTCATAACTAATGTGTGTGTGTGTGCGCATTCCTGCGGCCAGGGGACACAATTTTTGCTGAGGGTAACTACATTGGCAAGACACTGGTGGTGGCTCACTTGTACAATTAGCGTCTTTAGTGGGGCAAATTGAAACTCCGCTCACCATTTTGACGGTGGTCTTTAGCGTTTAATAGTCCAAAATTTCAATCATTGGTTCTTGCTCAGTAGTTGTTGTCGCTTTTGAAAGCTTAGGTTTGAAAAAAATGACATGTACCTATCTTGCCTCTTCGGTCCTCAGGTGGTTTTGTTGACTTTTATAGACAATATTTTACCGGAAAATTCTTAATTTTAAAATCATATATTTAATAGGAAAGTCAATTACATGCAATGACACTTTTCGGCCACCAGGGGGGCTGGCACCCCCTGAAAATCCGCGTATGCTCTAAAGTAACCTGTAAATGCCCCAAAATGAATAGGAAATGACGTGAAATGCCCCGTGTAATGCCTCAAAATAAACTCATTGCATGTCATTGGCTACGACTTACGACCAAAGACGTCCAATCCGATTGAAGTGGGAGGGAAGGCAGCGAATGAACTAAACTCAGAGCAGAAGGATGAAAAGACCTTTGTTTTTCCTGTTGATTAGTTGTTTTTTAGAATATCGTAGAATGATTTGGGAGGGTCTTAGCTTTCATATGAGCCATTTCAGTAATTTCTGAGCCAATTCAATATTAAAAGTCAGGTTATTAGCAATTGTTTCTACAAAATGGATAAGCAACAAGACTTTTGTCAGGGACTGTATAGTTTTTTTTTGTTTGTTTCGGTTTTTTTTTTTTTAATGACATTTTATAGGAAGTCAAAAAGTTCTAAGAAAAAAAAAAAGAGATATGATTGTTGCCTGTTTTATTGCATCACTTCAAAGGCGATTTTTTCTGGCTCTCACAATGCATACCATACTTTAATTCCCCCTCTTTTTTCTTGACTTCCCCCTGGGGGGTCCAGGATACCATTAAGGGGGGTTGGGCGGAGGGTCTTATCAGAGTCAAGCAGCAGCTTTCGCTCAAAGACAAAAAAAAAAAAAAAACCTCATTTCCTAGAAAATTATCATGAAATGACTGCTATTAAACTCATAAACTGAGGAAACCGCATTCCTATAGTCGGAATGGTTTTAATGTTATGTCATAAATTTAACTCCGTGGTAGCCATAACAGTGAAAAAAAACATTTTTGAAATGATACAGCAATGGAAAAACATTGGAAGGACATAAATAAAAATGCAATTTTTTTTTTTTTTAAATGTTAACACACCAAATAAAACAAGTCAAATTTAAAAAGAGTATTTAAATAAGCGTATTTAAGAAAAAGTATGAGTATATAATTTAAATTTAATACAAATTTAATACGACTTATCAGACATATAATTTTTTCAATTAATAATAATAAATGCGGGTTTCACTAACTGACACCATCATCAGAAAATATAACGGGTAAAAACGCCACTGTTCGGCTATATTTACGTTGAAGAAGTGTGCCCCCCCACTCAAAAAATGTAATCCCCCCCCCCGTAGTTTCTTTCTGCAGCCGGGTTTGCCATGGGCTTTACACTTATTGATGACACTGGGCACGGTAGACACAGGAACATTTAGGTCTTTGGAGATGGACTTGTAGCTTTGAGATTGCCCATGCTTCCTCACAATTTTGCTTCTCAAGTTCTCAGACATTTCTTTGGTCTTCTTTCTTTTCTCCATGCTCAATGTGGTACACACAAGGACACAGGACAGAGGTTGAGTCAACTTTAATCCAATTTAACTGGCTGCAAGTGTGATTTATTATTGCCACAACCTGTTATGTGCCACAGGTAAGTTACAGGTGCTGTTTTTTACACAAATTAGAGAAGCATCAAATGCTTTTTCAAAGGGTGCTAATACTTTTGTCGGGCCCATTTTTGAAGTTTTGTGTAAAATGATAATGACTGGATTTTTTTTTTCATTCTCTTTTGTGTTTTTTCATCGCAACAAGCAACATAAATGAAGATATTAGTACCACAGCATTTGTAATTGCAATCATTTTGAATTACAGGGGTGCCTATATTTTTGGCCAGCAGTGCAGATATACAGTGGGGCAAATAAGTATTTAGTCAACCACTAATTGTGCAAGTTCTCCCACTTAAAAATATTAGAGAAGCCTGTAAATGTCAACATGGGTAAACCTCAACCACGATAAACAGAATGTTGGAAAAAAACAACAACAGAAAATCACATTGTTTGATTTTTAAAGAATTTATTTCCAAATTAGAGTAGAAAATAAGTATTTGGTCGATACCAAAAGTTCATCTCAATACTTTGTTATGTACCCTTTGTTGGCAATTACAGAGGCCAAACGTTTTTTGTAACTCTTCACAAGCTTTTCACACCTCTGTTGCTGGTATTTTGGCCCATTTCTCCATGCAGATCTCCTCTAGAGCAGTGATGTTTTGGGGCTGTCGTTGGGCAACACGGACTTTCAACTCCCTCCGCAGATTTTCTACGGGGTAGAGATCTGGAGACTGGCTAGGCCACTCCAGGACCTTGAAATGCTTACGAAGCCACTCCTTTGTTGCCCTGGCTGTGTGTTTGGGATCATTGCCATGCTGAAAGACCCAACCACGTCTCATCTTCAATGCCCTTGCTGATGGAAGGAGATCTTCAGTCAAAATCTCTCGATACATGGCCCCATTCATTCCAGTCGTCCTGGTCCCTTTGCAAAAAAAAAAAAAAAAAAAAACCCTAAAGCATGATGTTTCCACCTCCATGCTTCACAGTGGGTATGGTGCAATTCAGTATTATTTTTCCTCCACACAAGAGAACCTGTGTTTCTGCCAAAAAGTTCTATTTTGGTTTCATCCGACTATAACACATTCTCCCAGTCCTCTTCTGGATCATCTAAATGCTCTCTAGCGAACCGCAGACGGGCCTGATCATGTACTGGCTTCAGCAGGGGGACACATCTGGCAGTGCAGGATTTGAGTCCCTGGTGGCGCATTGTGTTACTGATAGTAGCCTTTGTTACTTTGGTCCCAGCTCTCTGTAGTTCATTCACTAGGTCCCCCCCGTGTGGTTCTGGGATTTTTGCTCACCATTCTTGTTATCATTTTGACACCACGAGGTGAGGAGGGAGTTGAAAGTTCGTGTTGCCCAACGACAGCCCCAAAACATCAATGCTCTAGAGGAGATCTGCATGGAGGAATGGGCCAAAATACCAGCAACAGTGTGTGAAAAGCTTGTGAAGAGTTACAGAAAATGTTTGGCCTCCGTTATTGCCAACAAAGGGTACATAACAAAGTACTGAGATGAACTTTTGGTATAGACCAAATACTTATTTTCCACCATGATTTGCAAATAAATTCTTTAAAAATCAAACGATGTGATTTTCTGTTTTTTTCCCCACATTTTGTCTCTCATGGTTGAGGTTTACCCATGTTGACAATCACAGGCCTCTCTAATATTTTCAAGTGGGAGAACTTGCACAATTAGTGGTTGACTAAATACTTATTTGCCCCACTGTATATATTTTAAAAAATGAACTATGTAAATATTCTATTGTTTAACTTATATGTATTGGAATTGTAACGTTTTAATTTGCTCCTATCCCTTCAAGTATTAAAAAAAAAAAAAAAAAAAAAAAAGGACCCCCCACCCCTTACCCTTGTACAGTCTTGGCAATGCGCAATGTTTATCCAGCCCCCCCTCCCTCGCTCATCCATCAAGCCAGAGGGTGGGGAGAAGGGGGGGCACATCCCTAGCTTGATTAAATATTAATCTTCTTTGAAATCCCTGCCAGCTTTCTCTCCTATATGTGTCACGTTGTCTCTTAGCAAAACCTAACGCTGCCCATCGGGTACTCACCCCCCGACAATTTAATTAAAGCAAACTAATGGAACACTTTAGAAATAAAATGGCGTTAAAAGTGGAGCAGCCGTTTGTTTTTCCCCAGCGTGTCCAACTGAATAAATGAGTAATACAAGCAGAAGTCTCCCTGTGCCATTACCCCGTCGCTTTTGCTTTCTTGTCTCGTTTAAAGGGTCCACTTGTTTGATTTGGAAAGTTTTTAATGCCAGCTAAAGTGTAGGAAGGTGTTCTAAAAATCAAGTTTGGCTGTGGAAATTTTCAGACTGACCATGTATTGTAAGACTTTTATATATTGGACTATGTATTATAAGCAACATTGGAACTAACAGCCTTACATTCGTTACGTTACATAACGAAACTAGTTTTTGCTGTACTTTTTAACGTAACATTTTCTCAATCTATAACGGCCCTATGGGTATTAGCGTTGGGACCCTCTGGGTACAAGGCTCACGATAACGATGATCTTACGATAGCGATGATCTCACAATAACGATGATCTCACGATAATGATTTTGCCACCACCAAACTTCACTGTTTTCTGAGTGAATCTCAGATCCATGCGGGCTCCAGTAGGTCTCCTGCAATATTTGCGGCGACTGTGGTGTAATTCAATGGAAGATCCATCTGAGAAATCCACCTTTTGCCACAAAACAGTGAAGTTTGGTGGTGGCAAATTCATGGTCTGGGGTTACATCCAGTATGGGGGTGTGCGAGAGTTCTGCAGGGTGGAAGGCAACATAAATAGTCTGAAATATCAACAAATCTTAGCTGCCTTTTACATTCCTAACCATAAAAAGGGACAAATTCTGCAGCAGGATGGTGCTCCATCGCAAACGTCAATCTCTACCTCAAAGTTCCTCAAGGCAATGAAGATCAAGATCCTCCAGGACTGGCCAGCCCAGTCACCAGACATGAACATCATTGAGCATTACTGGGGTAGGATGAAAGAGGAAGCATGGAAGACGAAACCCAAGAATGTTGATGAACTCTGGGAGGCATGCAAGACTGCTTTCTTTGATGTTCCTGATGACTTCATCAATAAATTTTATGAATCCTTGGAAGCCCATGGAAGTCATACAAAATATTAAATTCGGATTTCACAGCACCACTACTTAATTCACTTATGTTATGTAACATATTTTTGTATTTGAAGTACATTTTTTGTTCAATTTTCACACTACTTTCTGCAGGCGACAAAACTTTTGTCTTGCCAAAATTTGACCATTATGTTTTCATTAAATGATAAATCTTTTTTCAGTGAAACAAATATATTTTTGTACATTTAACATCGTTTGGGAGGGATTTTGTAGAAAAAAAAATAATCATGGTATTTTAACTGTTTGAGTTACATATGATTATTTTTGGGGTCAAAAATGAATTTTTATCATAACAGATGCTGTTTTTTTGTTGTTGTTGAAAAAAAAAAAAAAAAAACTGGTTAAAATGTTGCATTATTTTGGTTGAAATGAATGTGGATTTGATAGGAAAATAATCCTGAATTTAAAATATAATTGTGGATTTTAAGGTGTTTGAGTTATTTTTTGGGTCAAAAATGTATTTTTATCTTAAAAAATGTTGGCTTTTATTGGTTGAAAAAAAACAACACAGCGTTTGGTTGAAATGTTGCATTTTTCTGGTTTAAATTAATATGAATTTTGTAGAAAATAATAATGATTTAAAAAATTTTTGTTAAAGAGGAAAAGTGTATTTTAGCTCCTAAGTAATGTTGGCGTTTTTTTGGTTAAAAAAAAATAAAAGTTTGATAGTTTGATTAATATGTTGCATATTTTTGGTTGAAATAAATATGAATTTTGGAGAAAAATAATAATGAATTTTAAACTTTTTTTGTTAAATTTTTTTTTTTTTTTTTTTTTTGGTCAAAAGTGTATTTTAGCTCCTAACGGATGCTAGTTTTATTTGGTTAAAAAAAAAAAAAAAAATCAATTGTTGACCATCGACCAATTGTTGATCTTTTTGGTTAAGTTACATATGAATTTTGTGGGAAAAAATAATAATGGATTTTTAGCTTTTTTGTTGGTAAAAATGATTATTTTTTGGTCCAAAACATATTTTAGGTCATAAAAAATGTTGTTGTTTTTTTTTTTTGGTTAAAAAAATTAAATCGGTGTTTGGTTAAACTGTTGCAATTATTTGGTGTGTTTTTGTAAAAACATTTAGTATTCTTGATCAAAAACATTGCAAATTTGGTTGAAATAAATATGGATTTTGTAGAAAAAATAATGATGAATTTTTAACTATATTTTTGTTAAAGACCATTTTTTTTTGTCAAAAATTAATTTTTGGCCATAGCAAATGTTGTGTTTTTTGGTTAAAAAATAAAAGCGGCGTTTGGTTAAAATTTTGCTTTTTTTTTTTGGTGCATAAACATTTCTAATTCTTGGTGGAAAAATGTTACATTTTTGGTCAACTAAAATACAATTTTGCTGCCAACCCTCCCACTTCAAAAGGATTGGATATCTAGCACCATCTTTGGCAGACAATAAGTTAAGAATGGAATCTTTAAGTATCATTCAATGAGGATAAACATCAGTCATTTATATTGAATTTTTTTTTTGCGGGTGGTGATAATGGTCATAAAAAGTTCCCCAAGTGCCGTTTTATCTCTTTTTGTTCGATCGATCGGATCTGATTTTCCAACACAAAGCAGAGTTAAAAAGAAGTTGCAATGCAATTACCTCCAACTTGTATTTGATTTACGGCGCTCCGTCAAGTTGACGGATGACAGCCACTCTCGTCAGATGTTTTCCAACAGAGCAGGACAATGTCAAGCCTCACCCCCGGGCCGCCATTTTCCAGGCCTTTAAAAGCATAGAAAGTGACATTTCATCCAGCACTTTTGCAAAGACGTCCTTGTAAAAAAAAATAAAGCACCGAAAACAGCGAGGCGTGAAGTGCGCCTGAAAGTCACGACGCTTATTAGGCTCCAGGTACAAAAAGTTTCCTTGACGTTATTCATTTTAGGAAGCATTTGTCTAACTAATCCTGCCAGTTGTCAGCCAAGTCGCTCTCTCTGCGGAAAAACGCTGACTCAAATACTCTTGACCTCCTTTTCGGGTGACGGAACAACATGTGACACTCGGTAGCACTTCTGAAATGTGTGTTTTAACTTATTGACTGCCATTGACCGCGGTAGATGTCCAATGAACGTTCATTCGCTGCTAACCCTCCCACTTCAAACGGATTGGACGTCTACTAGCAATAAGCTTATTGATATTGACAGCAGAAGACCTTTCATGGCCCCTACCAAAATGGCCTCAAGGGAGCCATGTTGGAAGGGGCAACATTCCCATCAAAGTCAATTGAAATCTGAGTTTTTAACTCATTGGCTAATTTTGACGGTGATAAACGTCCAAATAGTTTGAAGTGGGAGGTTTCCATCCTTCCCACTTCGGATTGGACACTATAAGCGTTAAACTCGTTGAAATTGACAGCAGAAGCTTTAAATGACCTTTCATGGCCCCTACAAAAATGGCCTCAGGGCAATCAAGTTGAAAGGCAGAAGCGGATTTTAAGCCCCCCCCTGGTGGCCGAATAATGCCATTGCATGAAATTGACTTTCTTATATATTGTATATAAAAGTTGTAAAGCAATAAAACTGCAACAAAAATGAATGAAATGAACCAAAAAACATATTTTTATAATCGGTCAAAATTATTTTTCGAATATATCATGTGACTAGCATGATAGTGATTATTGCATATAATTTTCAACAACAACAACAAAAAATAGTGGAGGGCAATTTTATTTTTCGAATGATTTTTTTCTTTGATTGAAAATATATATATTTTTTTGATTGAAGCAGCTTTTTTTTGGGATTGAATGATTTAGACACAGATGTCATACCCATAATATGGCCCAAACACAAAAAGGATTGCTTCAATCAAAGAAAACATTTTCAAAGAAAAATTAAGTGTTCAAATGCAAATTTTTCAATCTCAAATATTTTTTCGCATTCGAAAATGTTTTCTATGTTTTTTTTTTTCGTTTTTTGATTGAAGTGATTTTTCTTTTTGAAAATATATATATATATTTTTGAAGCAATTTTTTTTTTGACAAAAACATCCTAGCCAAAATGTGGCCCAAAACACAAATCAACATTACTTCAATCAAAAAAGTTCCTTCAATCAAAAAAAAAACCCACTTGATTCCAATAAAAAAAAAACAACAACAAAGAAAAATAGCTTTCAAATGCATTTTTTTGAGTTCCAAATTTATTTTTGCATTCAAACACATTTTTTTTTAATTGAAGCAAATTTTTTTTGATTGAAAATATATATTTTGATTGAAGCAACTTTTTTTTGATTGAAAAATAAAGACACAAATCTACCTCCATATGGCTCTGCCCAGGGGATACAATTTTAACTGGGGTAACTACATTGGCACGACACCGGCGGGCGTACCATAATCAATGGATGACGATCTTGGCGAAAAGTATTGCCTAAGCAGCCTGATTTAGAATTCCCCTCAAGAATGATGGGAAACAAAAAACTCATTGTCAACTTATTATTATAAATATTTTTGTATGTTAATTTTATTGCTGACACTGCGTTTTGGGGTCATCAGCATGTTGTAACCCCTCCCCGCGCCCCAAAAGTCAAACTCCGCCTATGCTGAAAGGGGCAATATTCCCATCAAAGTGAATTTTTAACTCATTAACTAATTTTGAAGGTGATAGACGTCCAAACCGTTTTGAAGTGGGAGGTTGCCAACCCTCCCATTTAAACTGATTGGACGCTACTAGCGATACTGACATTGACGGCAGAAGCATTAAAAGACCTTTCATGGCCCCTTCCAAAACGGCCTCAGGGCAACCATGTTGAAAGGGGCAACATTCCCATCACAGTCAATGCATTGAGGGAGAACAAATTTGATTTTGTAACTCACTGGCTGCTATTTACGGTGATAGACGTCCAATTAGTTTGAAGTGGAAGGGCTGGAAGAACATTCATTCACAGCCACCCTCTCACTTGAAATGGATTGGACATCTAATAGTGATAAATTCATTGACATTGACGGCAGAAGTATAAAATAGCCTTTTGTGGCCCCAACCAAAATGGCCTCAGAGCAGCCATGTTGGAAGGGCCAACATTTCAATCAAAATCAATGCAAATTTGATTTGAATAAATAAATAAAAAGCTAATTGGCTACTATTGGTAGTGATTGATGTCCAATCCATTTCAAGTGGGAGGGTTGGCAACCTCCGACTTCAAAATGATTGGACGCTATTAGCGATAAACTCGTTGAAATTGACAGCAGAGGCATTAAAAGACCTTTTGTAGCCCCTACAAAAATGCCCTTAGGGCAGCCATGTTTCGAAAGGGCAACATTCCCATCAAAGTCAATTGGAAATTTTTTTAGCTCATTAGCTAATTTTGAAGGTGATAGACATCCAATCCGTTTGAAGTGGGAGGTTGCCAACCCTCCCACCTCAAATGGATTGGACGTTGTTAGCGACAAACTTGTTGAAAATGACAGCAGAAGCATTAAAAGGCCTTTTGAGGCCTTTACAAAAATGGCCTCAGGGTAGCCATGTTGCAAGGGGCAACATTCCCATCACAGTCAATGCATTGAGGGAGAACAAATTTGATTTTGTAACTCATTGGCTGCTATTTACGCTAATAGATGTCCAATTAGTTTGAAGTGGAAGGGTTGGACGAACGTTCATTCGCTGCCACCCTTTCACTTGAAATGGATTTGACGTCTAATAGTGATAAATTCATTGACATTGACATGTCAACATGCCAACATGGCCTCAGGGCAGCCATGTTGGAAGGGGCAACATTCCCATCAAAGTCAATGCAAAGTTGATTTCAAAAACAAAAACAAAAACTCACTGACTGCTATTGATATTTATAGACGTCCAATCCATTTGAAGTGAGAGGGTAGAAACATATATTTATTAAAAAAAAAAAAAAAAAAAAAAAAGCTAATTGGCTACTATTGATAGTGATAGATGTCCAATCCATTTGAAGTGGGAGGTCGGCAGCCCTTCCATTTAAACGGATTGGACGCTACTAGCAATAAACTCGTTGAAACTGACCAGGTCAGGGTGGAAGGCAACATAAATAGTTAGAAATATCAACAAATCTTAGCTGCCTTTTACATTCCTAACCATAAAAAGGGACAAATTCTGCAGCAGGATGGTGCTCCATCGCATACTTCAATCTCTACCTCAAAGTTCCTCAAGGCAAAGAAGATCAAGATCCTCCAGGACTGGCCAGCCCAGTCACCAGACATGAACATCATTGAGCATGTCTGGGGTAGGATGAAAGAGGAAGCACGGAAGACGAAACCCAGGAATGTTGATGAACTCTGGGAGGCATGCAAGACTGCTTTCTTCGAGGTTCCTGATGACTTCATCAATAAATTGTATGAATCCTTGGAATCCCATGGAAGTCATACAAAATATTAAATTCGGATCTCACAGCACCACTACTTAATTCGCTTATGATATGTAACATATTTTTGTATTTGAAGTTCATTTTTAGTTCAATTTTCACACTATTTTCTGTAGGCGACAAAACTTTTGTCTTGCCAAAATTTGACCTTTATGTCTTCATGAAATGATCAATCTTTTTTCAGTGAAACAAATATATTTTTGTACATTCAACATCATTTGGGAGGGTCTTCGCTTTCATACAAGCCATTTCTGAAACCAATCGAACAATTAAAAGTCAGGTTATTAGCAATTGCTTCTACAAAATGGATAGGCGCCAAGACTTTTGTCAGGGACTGTATATCTCACGAAGCTTTTGTCGGTTCAATTTTTTTTTTTTTTTTGTGGTAACCGGGTCCAAACTCTAAAACTCAGCCGACAGCTCACATAGTGTATTTTTCGATTAAAGTCATTCTAGTCACTCCCTACCGGGCGAGCAACTCACACGCACGTCGTCAGGTTTCATCAACACAGCGGGACTTAAGGAGACACCCGCTGGCTTCCGTTTCCCGCCGCAGTTATCGCGCCCCCTCATTAGTTGACAGGAAGTCAGCGACTTTGTGACTCACTCGCTCGACCCTGAGAATCAATCAATATCAATCGGCGGTGACATCTGATTTCATCTTTGGACAAAAAGTGCTGGTGATTAAATGTGGTGAGTCACATCTTGGGAAACTATTTTATATTTTCATGGTTAGTGGGTCCAGGATTGAATGGCACCGCTCTGAGTGACCCCCAGCTTACCATCTGCCACCAACAGACAAACGTTTTAAATACATATCGGAGTGAACTTTTTGTTTTTTCGTGTTTTTAATACACATAATAATAGTAGTATTACATTAAATGGTGTTAATCCTACTTTAAAAAAGTAATTAGTTAGTTACAAATTACTTCTCCCAAAAAGTACTGTAATTTCTGGACTATAAGGCGCACCTGACTATAAGCCGCCACCCACCAAATTTGACATGAAAACGGCATTTGTGCATAGATAAGCCGCACTGGACAATAAGCCGCAGCATGGGACATTTACACCAAAATATATTAACCGGTAAGACTTTATTTGACAGCGGCATCATAAGACTGTCATAAGACCAAATGAACCACTATGAAGCTTTGAACCAATGGCTACAAAGCTACATTGCTTCAAGAAGCTTCATTTGGCTATCACTGCTCCCTTGAGGGAGACAGTCAACCTTTGCTGCCACCTGCTGTCGACACTGTTGTCGTCCAACATGCTTCCTAACATGCATTGCAGAGCTACAGATGTAAATAACAATCAAAATTCATGTTCCTTGCTAATTATTTCTTCAGTTACTCTTTCAGTTGTTTCATTAATTGGTATTTGGTAACACTTTATTTGACAGCGGTGCCATAAAACTGTCATAAGACCATCATAATTATTATGACATTACACTGCCGTGAGCATTAATGAATGCTTATGACAGATGTCTTTTTGTGTCATCCGGCAAATTATCTCACTTTTGAATATATGTAAAAGATCCGAGCTGGACACAAATGGAGTGTTGGTGACAACATTTTTCGGATGATACTTAATGACATTCCTTCATTCATTCATCAATGCCCATGATAGTGTCATAATCATGTTCTCGCGGTGGCCATGTTGTTGCGCCGTTGATGTTTCTGGGTTATACTGGCCTACCGTGTTGGTCCTCATTACAGTAGAGAAGACGGAGTAAATATAATCTACACAAAGAAACTGTAACCCGATCGACTCACAGCCTCGAAAATTAAGGGTTACATTACGTCAGAAACTCGTTCGGTACGCCTCCGTTCCGAACCGAGCACCACGTACCGAAACGGTTCAATACAAATACATGTATCGTTGCACCCTTAATATTTACCCTTTTAAACCTTTTTTTTCTTTTTCAGTTTTTCTTTGTTTGGATCGATTATTTATCATCTAAAATAGTGGGCAAAAGGCGACAGTAACGGAAAAAAACTACAATTAAGCGATAGTTAGATATCCGTGACGTATTTACAGACGCTATTTTTTTCATTGTGACATAACTTGTTTAAAAGTTTAAAATATGTGAGTGAATAATTTTTTAAAGTCGTTTTCTTTTCAAACTAAATATTTGACATCAATTAATGATTCAAAGCTAAAAATGACACACATTTCGAAGAATAAATACTAAAGATGATCAAATATATCAAATTTATCGCGTCAATGGCAGTAATTAATTTTAAAAAATTTATCACGTTAAAATATTTAACGCAATTAACGCATGCGCTGCACGATTCACTCACGCATTGTCGCGTTCAATCTATAATGGCGCCGTTTTACCTATATATAGAGCTAAAAGGCAGCGTAAAATGAGTGAGTGAATTTTGGCAGTCTTTGGAGCCTTTTTTTAGTTGGCTAAAGCCTTAAAATCCCTCTCTCAACAATTAGAAATATCGTGGGAAAAAGAAAAGTAGTAGTTGACTACTTTTGACTCTTTTTCTGAACACCCTATGTTATTTCCCAACGCAGAGAAGATATAGCAATTGGTGCCACTACGCACAGTCATGGTTGCACTTCCCATCATGCATTTGGGCAGAACAGTTAAATGGCTACAGTATCATTTACTGAAAGCTCAACAAATACACTAGATGGCAATATTTAGTCACAATATACAAAGTCACATTTATCCTTTAAGAATTACAAGTCTTTCTATCTGTGGATCTCTCTCACAGAAAGAATGTTAATAATGTATATGCCATCTTGAGGATTTATTGTCATAATAAACAAATACAGTACTTATGTACTGTATGTTGAATGTAAATATTCGTACGAGTTTTATTCATTTTTTTCTTCATGCATTGCCAAAATGTATATGATCGGGAAAAATTATCGGGAATGATTGGAATTGAATCGGGAGCAAAAAAAAGCAATCGGATCGGTAAATATCGGGATCGGCAGATACTCAAACTAAAACGATCGGATCGGGAGCAAAAAAACATGATCGGAACAACCCTAATAAATACGATTACTTACCTTCTTTTTATGGCTAGGTTGAAACAAAAGCGGTCCGCGATGTCTGTAAACGGGGGTTTCCAGGGTAAAACGGACAAATTAAAAATAGTTCGGGGACTTAATGTGCCATGAAACTACTATGGCAGCATATAGACATATTGGTCTATCAAACACAACAGTTCTTTTTGCTTACAATACAGTTTATTTTAAAGAAGGGTACAAGAGCAGAAACTGCTTTTTCAGGGTTAGGGTTCTGTGTTTTCCGCCATATATTTTTCAATATGCAGGTGATCCTTTGAATCTCTTCCCTCTCCTATCTTTGCTCTAGTTGTTTTCATTAAAAAACATCACACAAGGTTCATGGATATGTCCCCAATAAATCGGTCAATGTGCGTGGGTTGTGCAGTGTGCTGAAAAAGTGAATAGGAAAATAAATGGGAGTATTAGAACTACACTCCACTCCGCTAAATGAAGCATGTCGATGTCATTATATCGTTAAAAGGATTATTTTTCTTCATTTTTTTTTTCAATTGCTACACCAAATCCTGTTTACATAGCTTGTACAATAGTTAGACACTTGAATATTTGACCTGCAAAAAAAAAAACTGGATTAATTTGCATTTCACAGTTCTGATGGCACTCTGAGGGAAATGCGCAACTCCCGCGGAAACAAAAGAAACAGGACTATATGGAGCTTTCGAGAGTTTTTTTATTGGAACGTTCAAATTGGGAAAAAAAAATGACATGATTGGTTCCGGGTGAGTGGGCGGAGCTGATAAACGGTGATAAAATGTGGCAAATACATGCTGGTTTTGACTGGCGTCTGTAAATGGGTGGAAGCTTTCAGGGTGTTTGTCTTTCAAGTCTGCACATTGCGCTTTATTTCTTGCGGTAGTCATCGTGCTCGGGGAACTGGTCGCCGTAGCGCTGCAGTATGTCCTGGAGGCTGGGCATCCCCTGTGGGGGCGGCGGCTGGTTGGACACGCGGGGCTCTTCGTGACCGCTCTGGGCGAGTTCCGCCTCGTAAAGGTCCCGCCCGTCGTCGGCGGGGGGCGGTTCCGGCGTCGCTTCCAGCTGCTCGGCTTCAAAGCGGCGTAAGCGGCAGTCACGGTCGTATTCGGGGTCGCAGTGCGGGTCAGCCGGCTCCATCACGCCGTCGCGGGTGCCGTCGGCCTTCAGGTGGGGCTCGTAGGCCTCGGCAGGGTAGGGAACGCGGCGGTGCGCGCCCGAACGAGGCTCCGACTGTCGCAACGGGAAGCACTCGCGGTCGTAGCCGATAAAGCAGTCGTAGCCCTCTTTGGTTTTACCGGGTGGTCCCAGGGGGTGGCGCTCCTCCCGGGAGGTCTCCTCATAAGTAGGTGGAGAGAACGGCGAAGGGGCGCGGTGTCGCATTGTGGCATCTCGCATGGCGGAGTAGGGATCGTTAGACTCGGGGGTGGCTTCCGCGCGGGGTGCGTACGGGTCGCTTTGCGCAAGCGTCATGAAGCGGCGCAACATCGCGTAATGGTCATTAGCAGGTGGGGGGCTTGCCTGGCGGTACGCGGCGTAAGGGTCGGTGACTCTGTTCGCGTCTCTGTACATGCCGTAGGGGTCATTGTAGTGGTCGGCTGCGGGAGGGGGTGCACGGAGGGCGGCTGCCTCCTCGCTTTGTTTCTGCGTGTACGCCTCAGGGGGCGTGGCGTATTTGGTGGCCGTCAGCGGGTTGCAACCGTCCTCGAAAATGGGGTTGCAGGATCCGGGGCCGGCTGGTGCCGGAGGGTTGGGGGCCCGGGGCGCCTAGCGTGACAAAGGTAAGCAGGTACATACACTTGATACGAGTAGGCGTAATTGTACACACACCGCGATTTTATTCAAACTCACCACTAAGGAGGCGGCATAGGCGCAGTACGGGTCCCTGAGGGGGTCGCAGGTGGGGTACTGCAAGTAAAGGCCGGAGGGGGCCTTCCGAACCGGCTGGGGTTTGCAGGTCGGGTCCACCTTGGGGTCGCAACCGAGGTGGGCTAGCGCCGCCGGTGGGCTCCCAGCAGAGGGCGAGTACCCGTAGGCGGCTCGCAGGTGGTACTGAAGACACTCTACGTCTTCGGCATTGCAGATGCGAAGAAGCTCCGCCTTCTGCTCCTGAGAACAAAAATAAAACACTTGGAGTTGCTTTCTTGGTTCTGCCACAGGAGGCGCCAAAATCAGAACTTGTTTGAACGGAGGTTGTGAAACACTAGCGTAAAATAAATATGCGATGTCTTACCTTAGAGAGGAAAGAAACTGCCGACGGTGCATAGTAGTAGTAACCCGCCTGAGGATCTTTGGCTGGGGCAGCGGAGCGTGCAAATAGAGGAGCGGGTGACTTCACGGGGGCAGGGGGCGGAGCAGGGGCAGCGGGCAGAACCAGTGGTAGGTAGGGGCTCTTTCCGGCTCTCATGGCTGCGTAAAGGCAGTAGGGGTCCTTGGTTGGGTCGCAGCTTTTGAGGGGCGCCGGCTTGGGGGGCTCGGGCTTCGGCCTGCTGGTGTATGAGGCCACGCAGTTGGGGTCGTCAGAGTCGGCGCACGACTTGTAGATCTCTCCCAGGTGGCGCAAGTATGCCTTGTATGAACGACGGCCCTCGGCGCGGTTCTTGTTCTGGAGGTAGGACAGGTAGATGCGGTCCAGCTCCTGAACCTGAAGGGGTGCGATTTTAAAAAAAAATCTTGGAGTTGACGGGACAGATAGAGGTCCTAGGCGCTGCCGATTGACTCACCGCCTCCTGGTTGCCGTTATCGGTGAAGTACTTGTACCAGTTCCAGAAGTCTGAGTGTTGCTTGTACCAACTGATGTTTCTGCGGTTGCGGATCAGCCTCCGTTGGTCCGCCCCCGCCGCCGCCTTCTCCCGGAGGCTTTCTGCCACTGACAGGGAAGCAAAGTTAGATGACCGTTCCACCAAATATATTTGTTAAACTGCTAAAGACGCTATCTAGAAAAGCTCTGAAAGTCGGTCTCTCTTTGTCTGAGTCTTGACTCTTGAAAGTCTTGACCTCTCCTCATTCCTTGAAGTTTTGCGTCAGTCTCTACCCCTGAAGGTTCTGGTCTGTCCTCAGTCTCAGTTTATCTCAGTCTTGACTCTTGAAAGTCTTGGTTTCCACTCAGTTTAGGTCTTGCTTCGGTCGGCTCTTTGTCTAGAGTTGTGGTTTCGTCTCAGTTTCAGCCGTCTAGACCAGTGGTCCCCAACCTTTTTGGCACCACAGATCGGTGTGATATGGGCCTTTTTTTCCCGGACTGGCAATGTGTGGCAGAAAATTAAAGTAAATTTAAAATAACATGAAGAAGCTAAAAACGAACATTAAGTACAGGGAAGATGTAACTCACTATACGATGAATCAACCTTTTTTAACAGCGGCATCTCCTAAAACTTGACGGAAAATATCCTTGGTTGCAGGCATAATGAGTTCTTCTCCAATTCTAAAAGGTTTCTTGGCTGTAGCAATACGGTTCGCCATGAAGTATGATGCTTTCAGTGCATTCGCTTTGCTAGCTTTTAGCCAGAATGGACTTGGTTGTGGGCTCCTCTTCTTGCTGTCCAAAGACGTCACTGCCCGCAGCACACAGTCAACAGCAGCTAACATTACTGTTTACATTGACTGACTCCGGGCTGCCATAGGTGCGCAAACACCCCAGTAATGGCGGCCAACCACTAGAGGGCGATGTACACAAAGCTTTACTCGGGTTAGTCAATAGAGTAGACAGACATATTGATGTGTCAAGAGGCACAAACCAGATTGCCGTCATAAACAAATTATTTATCATTTCTCTGCGGCCCTGTAGCAAAGGCTATGTTCCTGTGAATTCTAGTCTCAGACATGTCTTGGTCTCAGATACTGTGGTCTTGAGCATAACTACTCCTTCAATTATTTGTATTATTTCATGCCTTACTGGGTGTTTATTGAGTTAAGTTTACCGTTTGTTCCAGTCTTGCCAGCAACCGGTCCAGCGGAAACATCAGCTGCAACACAAACCAGACGAAACATCTACAACACATCAACAAACAGATGGTGCCATCGACACCAAAGATGATGACTCAAACTCTTGCACGCTGAAACGGAAATAGGCCAACGGTTGCTCGCCCCCCGCGGGGCTTTCTGACTGCTGCTGCTGCTTTGTACATTTTATAGGTGGGCCTATAAGACTGGAACCATGCTGCGCTTTAAAAACGCTGTGTGAGAAGAGCGAATTCAGCTTTTCTTTCATGTCCCTGGGGAAAGGTGTTAATGCTTTACACTGTACACAAGGAAAGAACTGTTTTTTAGTCTGGCTATTTGACGGCGCTAGACGTCCAACCTTCATTCGCACCTTCCATTCAAAATGGATTGGACAGTAAATAATTTTTACAGCATATTAACTCATTGCCAATGAGTTAATATAAATCAATACTTCTTTAATACAGCAGTACTTTTAAATTAAAGTGGGGAATATTACTTTTTAAGTGATGATCGGATTGTGTGTGTGACAATGTGATCAACTGTGGTTAATCTCATTCGATTAATCTTGATTAATAAATTTGTATTGCAAGTTAAAACACATTTTTCTATTGGCTTTCATAATAAAAGTGTGCTAAAGTGGTATGAAAAAGTATCTGAACTTTTTGGAACTCCTCAAATCTCTGCCTGTAATCAGCATCATATGTGATCTGATCTTTGTCAAAATCACACAGATGAAAAAAAAAACGTCTGCTTTAAGTAAAACAACCCAAAAATGTATAGGTTTTCAAATTTTAATGATAGCATGCAAACAATGATAGAAGGGGGAAAAATAAATAAGTGAATCCTCTGCCTAATGAGACTTAGAGAGCAATTGAAACCAATTTTTACCAAAGCCAGGTGTGTGGCCAATCACTGATGAGTGGTTTAAAGCTGTCCTGCCCACTATAAAACACACACCTGATAAGAATTGTCTTGATGAGAAGCATTGGCTGATGTGCATCGTGGCTCTGTCAAAAGAGCTGTCTGAAGATCTGCAATCAAGGGTTGTTGATTTGTATAAAGCTGGGAAAGGATACCAAACCATCACTAAAATGTTCATCAATCGACAGTCAGAGAAGTTGTATACACATGGAGAGTTTGGCACTGTTGCTTCTCTCCCAAGGAGTGGCCGTCCACCAAAGATGACGCCAAGAGTTCAGCACAGAATACTCAGATAGGTAAAAAAGAACCCTAGAATGTCTGCTAAAGACTTACAGAAATCAGTGGTACAGTATAATATCTCTGCACACATCAACTATATGTAAAACTATGGCCAAGGATGGTGTTCATGGGATGACTCCACACTTAATGTTCGCAAAAAGGCACTTGGACACACCACAGAAATTTTGGCAAAGTATTTTGTGGACTGATTAAACCCAAGCGTAATTGTTTGGTAGTAACACACAATGTCATATGTGGAGGAAAAATGGAACACCACCAACATCAATACCTCATCCCCACCGTGAAGCATGGTGGAGGAAGCAACATGATTTGGGGCTGTTTTGCTACATCAGGGCCTGGACAACTTGCAATCATGAATGGGAAAAATAAATTCAAAAGTTCTGTATGAAAACCCGAGGCCGTCTGTCAGTCAGTTGAAGCTTAAAAGAGGATGGATGCTGCAACAAGACAATGATCCAAAACAGAAGTAAATCAACTTCAGAATGGTTTCAGAAGAAAAAACAGAAGTAAATCAACTTCAGAATGGTTTCAGAAGAACAAAATACATGTTCTGGAGTGGCCAAGTCAAAGTCCAGACTTGAACCTCATTGAGATGCTGTGGCATGACCTAAAGACAGCGATTCATGGCAGACATCCCAGGAATCTGACTGAACTACAGCAGTTTTGTAGAAAAAAAATGGGCCAAGACTAGTCCTGTTCAATGTGCCAAACTGATCTGCAGCTACAGGAAGAGTCTGGTTGAAGTTATTGCTCCCAAAGGGGGGGGGGGGTCGCACAAAATATTAAATGTGATGGTTCACTTCCCTATTTTCCCCCCCTTCTGCCATTGTTTGCATACTATCCTCATTAGAATATGGAAACCTATAAATGTTTGGTTGGTTTTAGTTAAAGCAAAAAGAAACTTTTTTCATCTGTGTGATTTTGACAAAGATCAGCTCACATTTGATGGTGATTTTATGTAGAAATATGAGAAATTCCAAAAAGTTCAGGCACTTTTTCATACCACTGTGTATACTACTTTGAATTCATTATCCGATGATGTGTGACTAAGTGATTAATCGTATTTCATCTCATGCGGTAAATAATGATTAAAATTAGTAGTCAATGTCCAGCTCAGGATTTTGACCAAATGCTGTTTTAAAAAAATTCCAATCCCAAATAACTGTAAGTTTAAACTGGTTGAGATACATGTCTAATTTATTTCAACGAATGAACTCCCAGTCAAAATGGATTGGACATCTAGTGCCGTCAATGGCACACAAGGAGTGAACTAGCCTTGCAAAAAATGTCTGGCACATCTGGAAGCGGGCAAGACTCGTCAGAGGTGATGTTGACAGGTAGTCATTTTTTTCGACAGAAGCGAAAACTCAGGGGGAGAAAAAAGAGGGGGCGGAGCTTGTAAAGCTGCCAATCAACTCCTACTTGAGCAAAGTAGAAGCAGGTGTGCGGAGGCAGATGGAACATTATGGATGTCATCATGATGATGATTATTAAGATGTGACGCGCCAGCCATCTGCTTCAATGAATAACTGATGCTTTTTTTTTTTTTTTTTTTTTTAGGAAAATTACGCAAAAATATGTTCTATGGTAGTAATTATATTTCTACGCATGATGCCTTTGGTATTTTTAAATTAGAAAAATTTTCTTCTACATTCCATTTTTAGGGGTGCGATTAAAAATAATTAAAAATGTACATACTTTGATCGATTTTTTGAATTGTATTTACTCATAAAAATAGTTTTATATAAATAAAAACAGTATACATGTATGAATGTTTTTCTTCATATATTATTATTCAGGTTTTTTTATGTCATTATTTTTAAAATCTGTTATATCGTGTGTGTGTATTGTTTAAAAACTTTTTTTTTTCATAAAAACACTCGTGTATACATATTTTAAAAGTGTTATTATATAAAATAAAAGCAGAATACTAAAGCATTTTATATAAATAGAAAACTTACAGCATAAATGTATTAATGTGTTTTTCTTCATATTGAAAGAATATTTTAACACTACTGCCTCAGATATTTTTCAAAAGCTTCGCTACTCCTATTTCATATAAATATGTAATATATATGAAATAATGATTTTTTAAAAAATCATCAAAATTATTTAAATGTGGCTTACGCATATTTTGCCATGGACAATGAAACAAAATAGGACTAATTCGAAAAAATAACAAATGAATAGTAAATACATGTATTTTTAAAAAGCGCTTATTTTCCCTTGGAAATTTTATGTTTTTTATTTCATGATATTTAAAATCTGTTATATCATATATACTTATATGGGTATTGTTGAAAAACCTTTTTTTTTTTTTTTTTTTTTTTTAAATAAAATAAAAACACTCATATATATATATATATATAATATATATATATATATATATATAATATATATATATATATATATATATAAGTGCTGCAACGATTAATCGATTAACTCGAGTATTCGATTAGAAATAAAGATTCGAATTAAATTTTGCTGCTTCGAGTATTCGTTTAATTAAAGTGGCGTTGTAATCGTTTGTTTTGAAAGTGTTTGCATTTAGCTTTATTGATTTGGGTGGATACACTGCTCTCTAGTCTGCCTCATTTCACATGGCTGAATCCTGCTGCTCTCTGTTAAGACCAACCTCAACTAGTTTTTGTATGTGCTAAAGTTTTTTTAAATTTTTTTTTTAATGCATTCGTATTTTAATTTATAGGTATATTTAGCCCTTTTTGTGGGAATATGTGTCTGAACCATTTGTTAAGAGCATTGTAAAAAAAAAAAAAAAAAAAAAAAAAGAATTTTATAGCATTTAAGCTAGCAGACTTTTGCTATGTAAGTTAGTCAATTGTTCTTTTTTGTACATGGATCCTCATTCATTTATTCTTTTATACCATTTGAGGCTCAGCTCACGTATTTTAATTTTTTATGGTCCTTATCCGATTACTCGATTATTCGAACTAAATACTTCATCGATTAATCGACTAATAAAAAAATCGATAGCTGAAGCCCTAATATGTGTATGTGTGTGTGTGTGTATATATATATATATATATATATATATATGTCTTATTACATAAAATAAAAGAATACTTTTTGAGGGGTCTATTTTAACTTTTAATTTTAAATATATATTTGTATTTTTTTTCAATATTATTATTATTTTCTTTTTTTACTACGTCTTTTAGTTTATTCTAAAACAAGAACTTGACAAAAGTAACCCTGACCTTGATATATTTTTGAAAAATGTTTCAATAAATAAAATATCAACATATATTTAATAAACAGACTGGCTCCATTTTTGAGATTCTGAGTGACTTGTCGCCATAGTCAACTCACTTGGCATCACGATGACAACGGCGGCGAGCGTGCCGGCAACCAGCAGGGCGGCGAAGCCGGCGCTCCTCCTCGGGCCAGCCATGACTCGTCTTTGCTCCTGGAGGAAAATAAAAAATTTTAGAAAAAAAGTGCTTTGAACCAGCACAAGAGTCAAAACGTCTCACCTGTAGTTGCCTTGGCGACGAGTGTTAACAGAGGTCCGAGATGGACTCTTGCGGAACACCAAGAGCCTTTGTGTGATGCTCGGCGTCCTCAAGACAAACTGGCCCTCGCAGGGACCTGAATCAGGTTTTAAACCGGGTCCGCCCGTCTTCATCAACAAACAACAGGTACTCACACACATACACACACACACACACACACACCCCCACATACAGGGAGGAGGGCCCTCATTGGCTAAAGGCTTCAGAAGTCGGGACCAATTGGAGGCAGTGTAATTAAATGCAGGGAGGAAGATAGTGGGAGGACTTTTTTTGTTTTTCTGGCAGTCATTCCAGTTCAAATGGATTGGAGGTCTCCCCTACAAAATTGTGACTGCCAAGAGAAGAGCATCATATGAGATAAAAATGTACTGTATAGTGAATATTTATTTTCCTCTTTTTTGTTGATTTTTAACTCACTGACAGCCATTGACGGCACTAGACGTCCAATCTATTTGTATTTGAAGTGGAAGGGTTGGCAGCTAATTAACGCAGTCAATTTAAATGGATTGGACGACTACTAGTGATAAACTCATTTGAATTATCAGCAGATGGATGATTGGTAGTAGATCATCGTGAATGGCACTGAAAGTTAAAACTAGTGCTTCAACCAAGGGCGCAGGTTTGCATAGGGACTGTAGGGACATAACACTACCAACCTTTCAAGATGCTCAAATTGTTATAATGAGTTCAGTTATACAGGTAATTTAGATTGTCTTCCCATGTTGTAAAGAAAGAATGGACCCTACCGTTATTAAGTGAATTTTCATTATGTTCAAACAACCCCTTTTCACTTGCTGAATGCGCCTGTCCATTTTTCCCCCTCAAACACACGGCTGATGAGTGATGGCTTGACCCACCCCCGACACACACACGCATGCTCACACTCACATGGCCCCAACAGAAATACATGTCGACAACATGCCGCCTCCTTCAAAGACTAGGGATATTAGAAAATTTTTTTCAGCCAGCAGCAGCCACTGTAAGTATTTTAAAAATACGCCAATGTTATGGAGGTGTGAAGCACACGACTAATTTTGTTTCTGAAAGTCCAACCTGCATTAGAGTTAGCATAACATTAAACTGTGTGAACTTAATAACCTGCAACACTCGAGTAGGAAGCTGCTTAGACAGAAGTGTCCTTCTGTTTGTGTTTTCTACTATTAACGTTAATTAAACTGTGAGAAATTGTAAGATGTGCTTTAATGCTTTTGTGTGCTAAGGTTAATAATGTGTGTTTAAAACTAATAGTTTTAACTACAGTCTTATTTAACAGTCTTAAGGCCTTACAAAAGAAAGAATGTGTCGCGGAAGGTCACATTCAACTGAAGGACAGATGCCAGCATGACCCAGAGGGGCAGATTTCCTGTTTTAGATTTCTATTGCTGACCATAAAGTTTCAACACAATGAGACAAGACAAATAACTGCCCGCATTCTTTTCTCAAGATAACAGCTATTTCTCAAGATGTGAAACTCACACATGTATGTTGAAACTTTCTCACTTTGTCAATAAAAGTCTGCGCTCCTCAGGGGAAAGGCAGATAAGCTTGTTGTGAGCCACTCGCATCAACCTTTCTCCTGACGGCCGTCAGCATATCTCCGTTCCTGGTCTGATCCTTCTCCCGTCCTTTTCTGGGTCTTTAATTAATTACAAAAGTGAGTTTAGACCTAACAGAAATGTTGTAAATAGAGTTGTTCCGATCATGTTTTTTTGCTCCCGATCCAATCCCGATCGTTTTAGTTTGAGTATCTGCCGATCCCGATATTTCCCGATCTGATTGCTTTTTTTTGCTCCCGAGTCAATTCCAATCATTCCCGATAATTTTTCCCGATCAAATAAAGTACATTTTGGCAATGCATTAAGAAAAACATGAATAAAACGCGGACGAATATATACTTTCAACATACAGTACATAAGTACTGTATTTGTTTATTATGACAATAAATCCTCAAGATGGCATTTACATTATTAGCATTCTTTCAGTGAGAGGGATCCACAGATAGAAAGACTTGTGACTTTGTATATTGTGACTAAATATTGCCATCTAGTGTATTTGTTGAGCTTTCAGTAAATGAAATTGTAGCCATGCCTAAATGCATGATGGGAAGTGGAACCATGACTGTGCGTAGTGCTACCAATTGATATATCTTCTCTGCGTTGGGAAACAACATAAGGTGTTAAGAAAAAGATCAATTGCTACCTTGCTTCCCCACATTGCTTCCCATGATATTTCTAATCGTAGGAAGATTGTAAGGCTTTAGCAATTAAAAAAAAGCTTCAAAGGGTGCCAAAATTCACTCTACTCATTTTACGCTGCCTTTTATCTCTCTATATAGGTAAAACGGCACCATTACAGATTGAGCGCGTCAATTCGTGAGTAGGTCGTCCAGCGCATGCATTAACTGCATTAAATATTTTAACGTGATAATTTTTTTAAAATTAATTACCGCCTTATCGGGATAAATTTGATAACCCTACCTTAAGCCTAAACTAAAGACTCTGGATGAGTATAACACATTATGTCGAATACAATTAGAAAACGATTTAATTTAATTAAAAAAAAATTTTTTTAAAGGCATGGCCGATATTTTTTTGCCGATTCCGATACTTTGAAAATGACGTGACTGCTGGAAACTATAGAACCAGAAAAACGTGAGCAAGAAGCTGCTTAGAGAGAGACGGGTGATGCATAACCTCATATGTTGCTCACACAACACAACATAATCATAATTAACTATGTACATTGAAAAAGTTCCCACACTAGCGTTGCGCTCAACTGGTCGATCGTAATGAGCACCCCTGATTTAGCCTATCAATTAATTAGGTTCATATTCACGAGAAATGTAACTCTGACCCCAGTTCAATAATCTATTTGGTCTTCTTAATGTCCCAGCCTGAGCACAAAGTGTACATGTAGGTTATGCTGTTATATGGTCCCTACCAATGTTGAGACCAAACCTACGCCCTTGGCTTCAACGATTAATCAATTAATGATTCGATTAGAAAAAAACGCTTCCAATCAAAATTTTGCTGCTTCGAGGATTTAATTAGAGCGGCATTGAAATGGATTGTTTTCAAAGTGTTTGCATTGTTTTATTGATTTTGGTGGTTACACTGCCCTCTAGTGGCAACTGCGAATACGACAACATTTAAAATTGATAATTCCAGCTGCTCCCTGTTAAGACCAACAAAAGGTAAGTTTTGGTTTGAGCTAGTTTTTTTTTTTAGTTCAGTTTTTTTTTTGGTGGGAATATGTGAACGATTTGTTAAGAGTAGAGATGTCTGCCGATCGGTTCCGATCACGTCATTTTCAAAGTATCGGAATCGGCAAAAAAATATCGGCCATGCCTTTTTAATATATATATATATATATCGTTTTCTAATTGTATTTAACGTTACAGACATAATATGTTACACTCATCCAGAGTCTTTAGTTCAGGCTTAAGGTAGGGTTATCAAATTTATCCCGATAACGGCGGTAATTAATTTTTTAAAAAACGTATCACGTTAAAATATTTAATGCAGTTAATGCATGGGCTGCACGACCCACTCACACATTGTCACGCTCAATCTGTAATGGCGCCAATTTACCTATATAGAGAGATAAAAGGCAGCGTAAAATGAGTAGAGTGAATTTTGGCAGCCTTTGCTGCCTTTTTTTAATAGGCTAAAGCCTTACAATCAATATTTAGTCACAATATACAAAGTCACAAGTCTTTCTATCCGTGGATCCCTCTCACAGAAAGAATGTTAATAATGTAAAAGCCATCTTGAGGATTTATTGTCATAATAAACAAATACAGTACTTATGTACTATATGTTGAATGTATATATTCGTCCGAGTTTTATTCATTTTTTTCCTAATGCGTTGTCAAAATGTATATGATTGGGAAAAATTATCGGGAATGACTGGAATTGAATCGGAAGCAAAAAAAAAAAGCAATCGGATCGGGAAATATCGGGATCGGCAGATACTCAAACTAAAACGATCGGATCGGGAGCAAAAAAACATGATCGGAACAACCCTAGTTAAGAGCGTTACAAAAAAAAACAAACAAACAAAAAACTACATTTCATAGTATTAAATCTAGTGGACTTTTGCTATTCAAGTTAGCCAATTGTTCTTTTGTTTTACTTTGATCCTCATTTATTTTTATGATGCTTTTATGATTTTATGATGCTAAACTAAGGTATTTTAATTATAGATGCATTTATTGCTCTTGTGAAATGAAAGTGCAATCCTGCATTGTTTGGAGAAACACTCGGGAATTTTATTTTGTATTTGCATATAAATGCTCTTTTGAAGGTGAAATCTCAGCAAGCCTTTGTTTTACATCTCCTAAAATTGATTCTGCAACGCATTAAATGTTCCTAATTCGATTATTAGAACTAACTAGATGATAGATTAATCGATTACTGAAATAATCGATAGCTGCAGCCCTAAATTATTCAAATAATTATTAATTTAAGGAAATATTTCCCCATTTAAAAAAACAAAAACAAAACATGAAATTCAAAATACAAATTAAAAATATTTTAAAAGTTTAAATATTTCTTTTTGTCATTACATTTTAAAAAAGGGTAGTAAGTAATTAAATATTGGGGGGTTCATTTTTCATCAGATTTTGGCTTATTATTTGACAAAAAAAAAAATAAAAAAAATCTCCATTTGGGGTTTGTACGTGCCACGTAAGCACTTCCCAAATACCCGCAAACACAAACTCCAACTTGTAAAGTCAGCATGAGCGCTCAGAGGGACAGCTGGTGCGCACATGAGGAATCTGCTAATCTTCAGTTTCCTATGTTGAGGCACGTCGGACTTCAAAACGCAACATTTGGGATTCAGTTAAACATTTCTGACACTTTGTGAGATTTTACAACTTCCGTTTGTAACCACGTGCTTTTCGAAGGAGAGAAAGTACCCCTTCTGCGCCTTTTCTCCGCTAGCGAGAAGCTAATTTGCGCTAATGCTTTTCCGCGCGGCTTCAGCGATCGTCGCCACGAGTGTTGGCCGACGATGTTTTGGCGCTTGGCCCGCGTCTCGTTTGTAATTATGCTTTCCCAACAGGTGTTTCTCACCGTCCGCTAACCTGCAATTCCCAAAAAACATCGGCCTAATTTTCTCCAAAGCCGGAATGTTGGCGACAAAACACATCTGGTTTGCTTTTTAAACTTAGCATTTATTGTATGTACAACATATTCGGGAAGGCGCGCGTGTCCGGGGTCACTGCAGGTCGTCGTCGTCAAAAAGGTCTTCAAAGTCTAGAGGCGGAAATAAGAAAGACAAAGTTATGGACACAAAAACAAGCCGGAATGAGTGAATTTAACCCTTTCTAGGGCACTCAATGAACTGACTGGCAGGTATTGACGGCGCTAGACGTCCATTCATTTTGATTAGGAGTGGCTAATGAACATTTGTTGATACTGTGAGACCTCGACTTAAGAATGTCTCTACATACAGAATTTTCAGGTTAAGACAGGCCTCAACAGGAAACTTTTGCCTCTTGTTAAGAAATTTCAGGATACAAAAGTAAGAAAAACAGTATGGGGGGTACTCGCAACCCTCAGAGTTTACTGAATGTAACACAATTATAGCTGCTCTCCCATTGGCAATTGCCCAGCATTCCTGGCAACCAATTGGCTCAGAGTGTATGCGTATACAGTTGTGGTCAAAAGTTTACATACACTTGTGAAGAACATAATGTCATGGCTCTCTTGAGTTTCCAGTTATTTCTACAACTCTGATTTTTCTCTGATAGAGTGATTGGAACAGATACTTCTTTGTCACAAAAAACATTCATGAAGTTTGGTTCTTTTATGACTTTATTATGGGTGAACAGAAAAAAGTGCTCAAATCTGCTGGGTCAAAAATATACATACAGCAGCGCTAATATTTGGTAACATGTCCCTTGGCCATTTTCACTTCAATTAGGCGCTTTTGGTAGCCATCCACAAGCTTCTGGCAAGCTTCTGGTTGAATCTTTGACCACTCCTCTTGACAGAATTGGTGCAGTTCAGTTAAATTTGATGGCTTTCTGACATGGACTTGTTTCTTCAGCATTGTCCACAAGTTCTCAATGGGGTTTAAGTCAGGACTTTGGGAAGGTCATTCGAAAACCTTAATTCTAGCCTGATTTAGCCATTCCATTACCATTTTTTATGTGTGTTTGGGGTCATTGTCCTGTTGGAACACCCAACTGTGCCCAAGACCCAATCTTCGGTCTGATGACGTTAGGTTATCTTGAAGAATTTGAAGGTAATCCTCCTTCTTCATTATCCGATGCTCTGGTTCCATACCGCCCCAACAGAACACTCCGATCTCAGAATGCAGGTCTACTGGTAGTTCCCAGGGTTCATAAAAGTACTGTCGGAGCTAGAGCCTTTAGCCACCAAGCCCCTGTTTTACGGAATCAGCTTCCAGCTAGTATTAAAGAAGCTGAGACAGTCTGCACATTTAAGATTAGATTAAAAACGTTCCTATTCGACAAAGCTTATGGTTAGGCTAGTTGAAGTCGGAGTAGACTCACAGTTTAGTCTAAGCTGCACTAGAAGCTATAATGCTCGGGGCAGTACAGACGCTGAGTTCTATCTCCTTTTCTTACTCTACCTACCACTTGTCTTACTTTATTTCTATTTTCCAATGTTAATATCTAGTTGTCTAGTCTCTTCATCACTAGTCACCCGGTGTCCCCTTTCCCCCCTCCCCTCTGGGGAGGGGCTATTTTTCAGCTGCAGCCTCCTGACTGTCCGGACCCCTGGCTGGATAGACGTCCTCGCTGCTACCCCCGTCTAAATCATCTGACTAGAGGGACTTCTTCTTGCACCTTCACTCCACTGTATTTTTACGGACTATAATTTCGCTTGCTAATTCCCATTAGCCGTTCTGGGGTTCCTGTCTATCCGTCCTGGGAGTGGATCTCTCCTGACTGTGGTACTCCCCAAGGTTTCTCATTTTTCTCCCAATTGACTCTGGAGTTTTTGGAGTTTTTCCTTGCCGGCATGGAGGGTCTTAAGGATAGGGGATACCCAGGACTTGAACTGCATCTATTCATCTTTGTTGCTTCATTTCTAATTGTGTATCATATTGCCTCTGTAAAGCCCTTTGAGACTTCTGTTGTGATTGAGGGCTATACAAATAAAATTGAATTGAATTATCCCATTTACTCTCTGTAAAGCACCAGTTCCATTGGCAGAAAAACAGCCCCACAGCATAATACTACCACAACCGTGCTTGACGGTAGGCATGGTGTACTTGGGGTTAAAGGCCTCACCTGTTCTCCTCCAAACATATTGCTGGGCATTGTGGCCAAACAGCTCGATTTTTGTTTCGTCTGACCACAGAACTTTCCTCCAGAAGGTCTTATCTTTGTCCATGTGATCAGCAGCAAACTTCAGTCGAGCCTTAAGGTGCCGCTTTTGGAGCAAGGGCTTCCTTCTTGCACGGCAGTCTCTCAGTCCATGGAGATGCAAAACACGCTTGACTGTGGCCACTGACACCTGTGTTCAAGCAGCTTCTAATTCTTGGCAGATCTGCTTTTTGGTGATTCTCGGTTGAATCTTCACCCTCCTGACCAATTTTCTCTCAGCATCAGGTGATAGCTTGCGTTTTCTTCCTGATCGTGGCAGTGACAAAACAGTGCCATGCACTTTATACTTACAAACAATTGTTTGCACTGTTGCTCTTGGGACCTGCAGCTGCTTTGAAATGGCTCCAAGTGACTTTCCTGACTTGTTCAAGTCAATGATTCGCTTTTTCAGATCCATGTATGTATATTTTTGACCCAGCAGATTTGATCACTTTTTCTGTTAACCCATTATAAAGTCGTAAAAGAACCAAACTTCATGAATGTTTTTTGTGACAAAGAAGTATCTGTTCCAATCACTCTATCGGAGAAAAATCAGACTTGTAGAAATAACTGGAAACTCAAGAGAGCCATGACTTTATGTTCTTCACGAGTGTATGTAAACTTTTGACCACAACTGTATGTGTATCCTAACGTCCTCTTTATTCGTTCCGACAGCTTTATATAATTGTATTAACTTTTATTCTTTACTCTATTCTTGGTTTTATACATGATGCACAACTCAGATTTGCTGTATATTGTGCAATATTCTATTGAAACATGTATTTGGCGGAAAACACTCAGGTGACTTGAAGTTCCGCTCTGAGACCCCTAATTTGGCCAAATTTCAAAATTTTTCGATATGCATGTGTGATACATCTTTGGAAAGCTTAACATCTCAATTTTCTGGAGGAAGTATAATTTTGAACAGGAGAGCATTTTTTAAAAATGTTTTTTAAACAGCAAAACCCTATCTGGAGGTGAGAGCACGCGAGAGCAGAATTACAGACGCCATGACTTTAACGAGAAAATATCGTGTACTTACCTTGTTTCGATTCAAAAACTCCATGTAGCATGTATCACTGAGTGCCAAGACACAGCTGTGAATGTCCACAGCACAGATTTTGGGGGGATTTTATGGGTGAAACACTGTAATTCAACAAGGGTCGTGAAACAGAAATCGCAGACATCAAGGAGTGGTCGGGATTTTCTTTTTCATATGTTTACCCTTTGAAACGTTTTTTTCCCCCAGTTTTTCTTTGTTTGGAACAATTATTTATCATCTAAAACAGGGGTGTCCAAACTTTTTGCAAAGGGGGCCAGATTTGGTGTGGTAAAGATGTGGGGGGCCGACCTTGGCTGACATCCTTTACGTAGAACAATATATTTAAGCAAATTTTAGCAAGCCATCATGTGTGTCACATTTGCTTTATTATTTCAACAATCTTGCAACTAGCCTTTGTGGCTAGACTTTCAACTCTTGGGCTCTTGCAAAACACTGCTGCTGTAACATTAAACTAAGCTTCAAGTTGCTTCAATTGCTCGCTACGTAGCTTCCCTGTAATCTTGTCGTACATGTCAGCGTGTCATGTTTGGTAATATCGCCTTACATTGAACTCTTTAAAAACAGCGACTGTCTCTTTGCAAATGAGGCAGACACAGTTGTTGCATATTTTAGTGAAGAAATAGTCCAATTTCCACCCTATCCTTGAAGCGTCGGCCGTCGCAGTTAACTTTCTTTTTTTTGTTGTCGCAATTTTAGAAAATTGGGAGTAAAAGGTCACACGGGGTAATGTTGCTTAGAGTAATGCTGCCTTTTAGTCGGTAAATGAGGAGCAGCATTTAGTGTGAAAGCTACTTCATATGCAGGTAGCAGTACTGCTGACCAATTTATTAAGTCTGTGTGCGGGCCAGATGTTATTGATTTTATGACAGAGGCTGAGGGCCGGATGAAATTTGACCACGGGCCGCATTTGGCCCCCAGGCCGGACTTTGGACATGACTGATTTAAAATATCGGAGAAAATGCGACAGTAATTAAAAAAAAAAAAAATACAATTAAGCGATAGTTATGAGGTAGATATCTATGACTTTTTTACAGACACCATTTTTTTCATTGTGACATAATTTGTTTAAAAGTTTAAAATATGCGAGTGAATAATTTTTTAAAGTCGTTTAAAAAAACAACAAAATATTAGACATCAATTAATGATTCTCAGCTAAAACTGACACATTTTGAATAATAAGTATGATTAATTACCTTCGTTTTATGGCTGGGTTGAAACAAAAGCGGTTGTGTGACGTCTGTAAACGGGGGTTAATGTGCCATGAATGTGCTATGGCAGCATATAGACATATTGTTCTATCAAACACAGCAGTTGTTTTGGCTTAAAATACAGCCGTTTCTTTTAAAGAGGAGCGCAAGAGCAGAAACTGCTTTTTCAGTCGTCTGTGTTTCCCGCCATTTGTTGCTTGTTTTGATGCATTCTTATGCATCATAAAAGAGTTGCTGTATGTCTGAATTATGGGGGGCTTAGAACGGATTAGGGTATTTACATGTAAAACGCGTCTCCACGTACAGAATCTTCAAGTTAAGAAAATACTTCCAGGACCAATTACAGTTTTTCTCAATCACTTTAGTACGTTTCTCAGATCAGACTTGCAATTCTCAACTACTTGTTCAATCCTCACAACATCGCATCACTGGTGCACATAAATAAAAGCAGTTCCTCATTCTTTTGAGGAAGTTGCAGATGTTTTTGTGCATCCATGCAAATTATTTTGTCCAATTCTCTGCTGTTTCCTAAATTATCAGTTGCATCTGCCATGATGGTCAAAAGGGATTATCACGAGTCTCGACTGAATAGTCACCAACAACACCTAGTCATTACTTCATTGCATAAGTCTTACATGCAAAATGGATGAACATGTTGTCAGAATGTCAACGTGTGTGCTAATTTCTGAGCATTTTCATTACTTATTTTACGTAACTTATTTTAACCTGCCAAAATGTGTAATATTTTGGGACAATGTGAGTTTCCACAACACCAGCATAATAAGGGAATGGTTTGCAACCCTTAACAGAATGGTATTGAAGTTTATAAGAATAGAAAAGTTTTTCTCCACATGGAGATGGCAAGTGTATGATCGCCAGCCTCACAATCAGATGACTCTCCTGGATGCCATGAATGCAGCATGCAGTGACACCACAGCAGACGCCTGCAGAGGCTGGGTATGGCATTCAAGAAGATTCTCTCCACGCTGTATAGCAAGAGAGGACATTGGACGTGGATGAAAATTTGTGGCCAAACAGAGAGGAACATCAAGATGTGTAGAAAGAATGGGTGAATAATCCTGACAGCATTTGAAGTTTAGTTTAGTTGTGCTGATTAGGGGTGTGACAAAATATCGAAATGGTGATATATCGTGATACTTTGTAACCCAAAAGGTTATCGATATGCTTCTGCCAAGAATCGAGATATCGTTTTAAAAAAGTGTCAATGTTTACAAAAAACAAAACAAAAACAAAAACAAAAAAAAAGGGACCAACAAGTTGTAACCATAATCTTCCAACATAACAGTGTCTCAGGTAAACAAGGCTGCCATTGACGGTGCTCGACGCCCAATTCATTTAGACTGGGAACATTCGTTCATTCGAAATAGGGCCGCAGCTATCGATTACTTTAGTAGTCGATTAATCGATGAACTATTTAGTTCGAATATTCGAGTAATCGGATAAGGAACATAAACATTTTTTACCTGAGCTGAGCCTCACACGATATATATGTATATATAAGATCTACAGTGGGGAGAACAAGTATTTGATACACAGTCAATGGGAAAACCCATTGGCAGTGTATCAAATACTTGTGTACAACAAAAGAACAATTGGCTAACTTCGATAGCAAAAGTCCGCTAGCTTGAATGCTATAAAATGCTTACGCTTTTTTACAATGCTCTTAACAAATGGCTCAGAGACATACTCCCATAAAAAATGGCTAAATATACCTTTAAACTAAATTACGAATGCATTCAAAAAATCATTAGCTCAAACAAAAACTTAGCTTATGTTGGTCTTAACAGGGAGCAGATGGATTCAGCCATCTGAGATGAGGTAGACTAGAGGGCCGTGTATCCACCCAAATCAATAAAAATAAATGCAAACATTTTCAAAACAAACCATTACAACGCCACTTTAATTAAATGAATACTCGAAGCAGCAAAATTTAATTTGAATCTTTTTTTCTAATCGAATACTCGAGTTAATCGATTAATTGTTGCAGCACTAATTCAAAACCAGAGCATTCGCAGTCATTCTGTCCAATTTTCGGGGCATTTACATGTCACTTGCTGTTCATTTACAGGTCATTTCCTGTTGAGTTTGAGTCACTGCCTAATCATTTGGGTGATTCCCAGGTCGCTTCCTGTTCTGTAACACAAATAAACAGGAAGTGACCCATAAAATACCCCCAAATAAACATAAAGTACCGTAATTTCCCCGAATATAAGGCGCACCCGTGTATAATGCGCACCCCAAATTTACTTGTAAAATCTAGGGAAAATTATTGTACCCGTTGATAACGCGCACCCTAATTTTAGCACCAATAAATAGAAGAATACAAGAAAACAGAGCTCGTGTACAGATACAGAAATGTCATTTTACTGACTGGTGAAACACAGCACAAGCAGAGCACATTGGTAGTTCAAAACACTACCATAATCTGACAATATTTACGGTAATAATATGATTTGACAACTTCTCCAACTTACCACAATCCAGGAGAAAACAAAACAGAGGTGACTTTTCTTTTAAAGGCTGCTGTATAACTTGCTCGTTTCATCATGATGAATAAATGTTTCCTCCATGGATCGATATGGTAAAATAAAAGTGAGAACGTTAAATCGGAAATCCGTGAGAGCTCATTGCCGTCAACACGACAGTAACAATAGGAACTATTGTTATTTGGGTTTGAGTTTCCCGAGGGACATATATAGTTGACGGACAAAAAAAGTCTTTGTGCTTACGTTTGTTATGGTCCGAGTTGGGGAGCTGCAAAAAACGTTGACTCAAATTAGTTCAAGAAACTAAATTCTGTGCTTTATGAAGAGTGAAAAACGCAGAATTTGACAAAGACGAAATCATTTGGCCGATTACAGTGAAGTATTACCGAAACAAAATGGTGACGTCACGTACCGTAATGGTCGGCAACGGGTCGCCGCATACGTTTCTTCAACACAACGTGGCCGTGTCAATTAAAAAAAAATCAGTTTATTATATATACTGTATATATATATATATATATATATATTTCTGTCTCCATCCATGTACCGTTTATAATGCGCACCATGGTTTTAGAAGTTGATTTTGGGGGAAAAAAGTGCGCGTTATATTCGGGAAATTACGGTAACTGAAAATCAACAGATAAATGACCTTAAATGGCCCAAAATTACCTCATTGCCTGGCATTGGCTGCCAATGACGGCCATAGACGTTCAACCGGTTTGAAGTGGGAGGGATGGCAGCGAATGAACGAATGAATGTTCATTCGCTGCCACCCTCCCAGTTCAAATGGACTGGACATCTACTAGTGATAAACTCATTCCAATTCGCAGCAGAAGCTTGTTTTTCTGTTTATTAGTTGTTTGTAGAATATCCTAGAATTTCCTGACCAACGTATCGATAATCGTTGTATCGCAGTATCGTCAGATCATCGTTATCGTGAGCTTTGAATCGCAAATCGTATCGTAAGGTAACAAGAGTTTCCCACTCCTAGTGCTAATTGGTTTATGTTCACATTTCTAATTTTGCTTTTATATTTCTTTGTGATACTCAGTGCTGTCTTTTGCTTTCTGTATTGCAATGACATGGTCTGGAAAGGTTGTAAAAAAGTGGAAACTGAATCTTGTCCAGTCTCTTGTAATCTTATCTCCCAAACACAAAGGTGTAAGTTGCAATTTATATCAGCACTTGCGTACACCATCTTCAGAATCGGAGGCTTTCACCGGAGTAACTGTTCAATTGAGAGCATGACTAAGCAATTTGACTGTCTTGTCTGTACACAATGAAACAAGGACTTACCATTCTTACGGCACTGACATGTTCATTGACACAGAAATATAATTTTGAGCGATAGACGAAGTATTTTGCACAGAAAACTGGCTTTTGCAGGTAATCCGTGTTGTTTTGCCACTTGTGCGACATGTTGTGAGGATTGAACGAGTAGTTTTAAGAACGTCAATTCTGATCTGAGAAATGTAGCAAAGCAATTGGGGAAAAACTAATTTCGTAAGTAGAGGTACCGTCATAATAAAATCCCAAAATTCTTCTTCTTTTTTTTTTCAAAACAAAGACTCCAATGTTTTTGTTCACACTACTTAATATTCTCTTACTTATTTTAAAAAAAAAAAGAATTAAAAAAATTAAACCTGTAAATATTTTATTTAAAAATGGCTTACATAAAACACAAAATTGCAATTGTTCTCCTATTTACTTATTCAAAACGTTTGTTCACTTTATTTCTTTTAATTAAAAACAATGTTTTTAATTGTTAATAATGTTATTCATTATTCATCACTTTTAGTCCTATTGTGACCCATAACTAGAGTGTACTGTTTTATTAACTTTCAATAATTGAATAATTTTTCTTACTCATAAAAAGTTCAATAATAAAAATATACAGATTGTTATAATTCAGCCCTGGTGTTCCCATATGTGGACATGGCATTTTGGTCCATGTAGACTACACTAAATGCTAATACTGAGGCCTACATGGCTCAAAAAGTGATGTCCATGTCTTTACAGGGTAAGAGACTATTTTTGATCATTCACAAACTTAACCCCATTAAGAGTTGCAGGACCAAATCACGTTGAAAACTAATTGAATTGAGCAAGGACGGAAGGTCAGTCAAGGCCTCGGGTCTCACAACAACGTTAAGCTTCTCCTTTGAATTTCTTTTTATAAAAGACACATTAGCAAAAAGCTGTTATTCAGTGTCTTTCTTCTAACTTCAAAACAAAATGTTCTTTCTCTGTATGAAATAATTGCTCTGATGACCATTTTTCTCCAGCTAATAAAACATATCAGAGAACAAGGCTTTGCGTGCGCGCAAAATGTAGCTGAGTGGCCAGGCGTCGTGCTGCGTTTCCGCCATAAAGCCGCGTAGTCGTCTACATTTAACAAGCGGGGCAGGAGCTTAGTGAAAAGCCTAAATTGTGTACAGCCGGTGGCAAAACGCTGCGTGAAACTAAACACATTAGCTCAGGGGTTTTTTTCACCCCTTTTAGCTTACTTGGTTGTACGGCACCAGGCATAAAGTTCTGCATATGAACTGACTGGCTGCCATTGACAGCACTAGACGTCCAATCCATATGGACAAGGATGGATGTGACTGAACGATCATCTTCCAGTCCAGCCCCTCTCAGCTAAATCAGGGCCCTCATCAGACCTAATACAATACTGGGGCACAGCAGAGCACTGGCGAGTGAGCAAAAATGTTTCTTTTTAGCACTTATCTATCATAAAAAGTCAGAAATAGCACTTTAAATTATATATAATTAAACCAAAATACAAGTTTCAGTAAAAAAAAGTGATGTTTTTGGGTTTTCTGCCATCAGTATCCAAAATCAAATTTGGGACATCCCTTGTTGATAGTCAATTCACCTCTACTCATGCTCATCAACTTCCATTTCTCCTTCACCTCTCTCTATACTCTGCTGCTCTACCTTGGATATAAATGGGGATATATCACAATAAATGCTGTGCAATTAATTTGTGTTTCTCAATTTGTAGGTTGTGACCTAAAAGTGGTTTATGTTGACTAGGTGGGTTACCTAGCTTACCTCTCTCATTCCCCCTTGCTGAGAGCAAATAACTTTCTAATATTCATTTGCAAGAGTAATAAAGTTTGAGTCAAATAGAAATAAAAAAAGATATGGCGGAAAACATTCAGGTGACTTGACGTTCTGCTCTGAGACCTCCAATTTGGCCAACTTTCAAAATTGTCCGATATGCATGTGTGATACATCTTTGGAACGGTTAAAATCTCAATTTTCTGGGGGAAGAAAATTTTGAACAGGAGGGCATTTTTTTTTTTTTTTTTTAATGTTTTTTAAACAGCAAAACCCTATCTGGAGGTGAGAGCACACGAGAGCAGAATTACAGATACCGTGACTTTAACAAGATATTATCGCGTACTTACCTTATTTCAATCCAAAAACTTAATAGCATGTAACAACGACTGTCAAGACACAGCTTTGAATGGCCAAAGCTGGATTTTATGGGTGAAACATGGTAATATAACAAGGGTCGTGATGCAGAAATCGCAGACATCAAGCAGTGGTTGAGATTTTCTTTTTCATATATTTACCTTTTAAACGTTTTTTTTTTCCCCCAAAAATTTTCTTTGTTTATATCGATTATTTATCATCTAACATATCAGAGAAAATGCGACAGTAGCAAAAAAAAAAAATACAATTAAGCGATAGTTGTGAGGTAGATATCCGTGACTTTTTTACAGACGCCATTTTTTTCATTGTGACATAGTTTGTTTAAAATATGTGAGTGAATAATTTTTTAAAGTTTTTTTTTTTTTAAACGAAATATGAGACATCAATTAATGATTCTAAGCTAGAATCGACAGACATTTTGAATAATAAATATAATTACCTTCGTTTTATGGCTGGGTTGAAACAACGTCGTTTCGCGACGTCTGTAAACTGGGCTTTCAGGGTAAAACGGACAAATTAAAAATAGTTCGGGGGCTTAATGCGCCATGAATCTGCTCTGGCAGCATATAGAAATATTGTTCTATCAAACATAACAGTTGTTTTGGCTTAAAAATCAGCAGGTTCTTTTAAAAAGGAGTGTAAGAGCAGAAACTGCTTTTTCAGTCTTGTCTGTGTTTTCCGCCATATCTTGTTACAGGGCCTGCAGTAACAAATAAAATGCTTGTAAAACAGCTGGAAATTATGATGAGAACACATACAAAATTGTGAGAGGTCATATCCCAAAGCGAGGCAATTAATTCATACAGATTGACTCAATTCATTTTGGTCATAGAAACAAATAGCAATAAATAGCATCAGTATTGATACAGTTCAAATACAACATATCATACATTTCTACAGCCTCGCAGTCAAATCGCATTTAATTGTTAATGTATTCATAGCTAGTTAGCTGAAAGACTGCAGCTAATCTGCTGCTTCAATTTGAGACCACAGTGGTTTGCCGCAGTTAACTGCTTGATTCGTAAAATGTAAAGTTGAACTATTTAAATTCGATATTAAAAACAAAAAAAAAAGGATTGGCAGTTTATCTGGCACAAACTTGTAAACCAGTTGGGAAGCTGTATTTTGCACCGACTGTATGATTGGCAGTTTGGCACACGCACAGTAATATTAATGCGAGATTCACGTGTTGTTGGAGTTATTGAAGAAAATGATTCTCTATTTCATGGTGTCTATAAAAACCACCAGTCACTCAACTTGTGATGTATCGTTGGAGCATTAAAATAGGCTGCCTTTCTATGTAGTAACCATGTCTTTATCCCACATTACGACAGTACAACACATCAGAATGATTTTCCAACTTGGGAACTCATATATTTCGAATAAAAATGAACGCAGCAAATCTCCTGAAATTGCTTCGCTGAAGTATCAACTCATATATGTCTATCACAGCCAAAGTTACATGCCTAAATTAACATATTAAGGAGCCATGTGCAGATTGTGTATATGGAGTGAATAGAGGTAATATGATCATATTAAATAGGAGCATTCTGTAGAATATGTTATATAGAATTAAAACTTCAAAGTATTTTGTTTATTTTTACCGGTGATATTTATACTGGGGCACGTGCCCCAGTGAAATGTGTCTGGCGAAGCCCATGGCCGATACTGTTTTTGGTAAAAAAATAGAAATAAAAAAATGTTGTGGACTTTTCATAAACGAAAACACCTCTCCCAGTTCAAATGGATTGGACGTCTTCTACAGATAAACTCATTTCATTATAACTTATTCACAGGCTTTACAAGAATGATTGGACGTCTATCATCGTCAATGGCACTGAGTTAATATTTTGGTGTTTTGTTTACCATTGAAGAAATCCAAGTGAACTGCTTTCTCGTTGGCTGCCAGGTCCATTAAAAGGCCGCTGCTGCCCCCTGCCTGCATTCACACCGAGGTACAGCATATTTTAATAATCACAACAGTCAAGTCACACATATCAAATCAACTCGCAATCATTTCTAAAATATAGATATAGATATCAGGGTCATAAAAATACGTAAGGTGATTATTAGCAGTAGTTAAACAATTGCTGAGGCTACAAACTAGCATTAGCCGTATGATTATTTTTAACCGAAAACTAACTACCAAACCTCGTCTAGATCCACATACGGTCCAGCTCCTTCTGGAAACATCTCGTCCACGGCTGGTTTCATTCTTATTGTTCTTTTAAAAAATAGCCTTTTTGACGAATTTAAGCTTCGTGACAGCTACCTGCTAATCCAAAATAACCAAGAAAGTACGGCTGTGAAATGGGCTCGGCTTCGAATCCCTTCACTTTCGTAAGGTTCCGACTTGACTTTCCTCAACATGTAGAAATAATATTTATTTATTATTATTATTTTATTTTTATTAAAAAATATATATATTTAATGATTTTTTTTTTGAAAATGCTATTCATTAATTGTTTGTTTTAACTAAAACGTTTTTTTTTTTCTAATTTTCTTTAACGTTAGGTCGTAATGAAAACGCTAGGCTTCAAACTAGCTTACTAGCTAGCAAAGGGTTCTGAGCAGTACCTTCGTACTCATTTATAGATATAAAATATTTTTAAAAATACAATAATGTAATGAAATATCGATTCAAAATATGTCATTATGATTATTGCTCAAAGCTTTAATCAGTCCCATCCATTTGGAATGGGGGGGGGGGGGGGGGGGGGGGAATAAACATTTTTTAGATAAAATAATTATAAAAAAGACTTTAAACAAACAAAAAATTATTTTTCTTAACCAAAAATATTTAAATTTTTGGCCAAACGTCGTTTTATGTACTAAACATTGGCCTTAAGCATATGGTAGTTCATAAGTGCTTGTTTGTTAAAACTACATTTCAAATCTGTGCTTTTATGTTTAGCTTGGGTATTGTTAATAAAATAATTATAGTTATAACACAAATTTCCCGTCATTTTATTTGATTTATTTTAGGGCTGTCAAACGATTAAAATTTTTAATCGAGTTAATCACAGCTTAAAAATTAATTAATTGTAATTAATCGCAATTCAAACCATCTATAAAATATGCCATATTTTTCTGTAAATTATTGTTGGAATGGAAAGATAAGACACAAGACGGATATATACATTCAACATACGGTACATAAGTACTGTATTTTTTTATTATAACAATAAATCAACAAGATGGCATTAAGAATATTAACATTCTGTTAAAGCGATCCATGGATAGCAAGACTTGTAGTTCTTAAAAGGTAAATGTTAGTACAAGTTAAAGAAATTTTATATTAAAACCCCTCTTAATGTTTTCGTTTTAATAAAATGTGTAAAATATTCAATCAAAAAATAAACTAGTAGCTCGCCATTGTTGATGTCAGTAATTACACAATGCAGCAGAGGACGATAAAACACCAAAAAAACACAAGTAACAAGTGGACATTACACTGTGTTGTCATTTTAATCTGTTTGAGCGGGGCATGTGCATTAAATGCGTCAAATATTTTAACGTGATTAATTTTTAAAAATTAATTACCGCCCGTTAACGCCCATTTGACAGCCCAAATTTATTTATTTATTTATTTATTTATTTATTTCAAAAACATGGCTGGCCACTAGAGCACAAAAAATAAGAAAAACACAAAACGGTTGAAATACTGTGGATTTATTTGAAGTTCATTACATGAAAAGGTCCCGCAAGCCTGAACAAAGTAAGGACTTCTATCAATATTCATAAGTAAATACTGTTTTTGGCTTTTCTGGGGCATATGGCTCATGGTGACACTTTAGTGCTCATGACCAGCGGTGCTATCGTAGCCCAAAGTGTCGCCCAAATGCTGGTGGGCGAAGAAGGCCCGTGCCAATTCGTTGATGTGATTGTAGGCCCCGATGGTCCGGAAGTACTCCACGTAGTTCCAGAAATCCGAAGTAGAGTACGGCCAGTAGGGTACGGCAGGGGGTTCATCATACGGCACTGAAAATCAAGCCCACAATATTCCGTATTACTCATTTTTAGATTAAATTGTCTTAAAATAAGCAATGAGGGTGAACACATAAGTACATGAAAATATAGTATATATTTTTTCATCAATACTATTTTCTATATAGTTATGTATTCCTCCATTGTTTTTGTCAACTTTTCAGCTGCCATTGACAGAGCTAGACGTCCAATTCATTTGAAGTGGGAGGGCTTGCTTCAAATGAACGTCCCGCTTCAAATGGACTGGACATCTACTAGTGATAAACCACATGATTGGACATCTAGCATCTGTATGAATCGAATCTAAATTCAAGCATAAACATTTTAACTGTGTAATAGCTCGTGTTTGTCTTTTACCTCCCTCCGGAATGACTCTGGCCTCTGCAGACGTGAAAAAAGGAGAAGAAAAATCAACATTTACCAAACATTCCAAGTTTTCCCTCGCACAAAGACAGGATTCAGCTCACACATACTTTTTGCGAGCTTCTTCAAATAATATCACTGACCACTGACAAGACACACACACACATCCTGTAGGTGCAAAAATTCCACACACAGAGGCGTCTTTGTTCTCACAGTGGAAACTTACATATTTAATACAGATTTAACATTAGAATCTTTTTATTATTGTTGTTTTTAGAAGATTTAATGAACTCACCAGCAATGTGGAAGATAAAAACACAAAATAGAACGGAGAGGAAAAGCAAAGGCTTCATCTTAATGCCTTTAAAATCACAAAGAGGATTAAAAGTCACTTTTTGAGGCGATTTTAATGATATTCAAAATGGCAGGATTTTGACAAGGGTTAATATTTTGATAAAAGTGTAAAAATGTACCTGTTGTAGGAATTGGTGTTGATCTGCTGCTTGGCGGTGGGCTTCTGCTGAAGGCTGTGGGGAGGGAAAAGACCCCCCCACACACACAAACCTGCACATTCCCACATTCTAAGATGTCTACATTTCCTATGAGCACTGTGGTGTGGAAGCAGGACATAGTTAGACTTTGAAAATGCATTGAAATTCTTAAAAAATATTTTTATGGGATGAAAATGCTTTCTACTAAACCCAAAAAGGGGTAAAAAAAAAAATAATAATTGAAACCTTGATGCCTAAAATAATTATTTAAAAAAATATAATAATTATTATTTTACTTTCACGGGCAACTCATTTAACTCGTTGTTCATTCTCCCCCTCCCCTGCCGTCGTCAATGGCACTGAAACATAAGCATTCATGGCAAGGGCATAGGTTTGCATAGGGACGGTAGGGACATAACACTACCAACTTTTCACGATGCTGAAATTGTCCCCACCAACTTTTAAGCAACCCTATTGGCATTATATAATGGCTTCAGTTACTGTATATAGGTCATTTAGATTGTCTTCCCATATATTTTAAGAAGAATTGACCCGGCCATTATAAAGTGAATTACAGTACTTTCATTATGTTCAGACTTACATTGACCCCCTTTCACTTGCTATATGTGCCAGTCCATTTTTTCCCCCTCAAACGCACGTTTCATTGGCTGATAACTTGACCCCCCCCCCCCCACACACACACACACACACACACACATTCACAGCCAAACAGAAATACAACATGCCACCTCCTCCTCTTTGAAGGTGAGGGATATTATACCCCTTTCCCACTGGCCAAAAAATCTGTGTCAACCCACTAACAATCGGCTTTTGGTGGCAGTAGGAAAGGTGCAGCAACCCGCCTCGACCCGTGTCAATCAACCTGCCAAGCGACCCGCGTTAAAATCACCTCGGCTCTGATCGTCATGCAGTGTGAAAGCCAAACCCCAGTTAACACCCTAATCTATGTGGTGACGTAGGCTCTTACGTGATGCGTCATAACAACATGCCAGTCACCTCCCATTTAACACGCTCCACAACCGTAGTTACCTCGATGCTCACAACAAAGCTAGTAGAAGAAGAAGGAGCTAGTAGCACACCACATTGAACAACATGTCCAAGCATTGGAAAGATGATGAGACCTGCCAGCTCCTTTCCATCCGTGGAGAAAGGAGGCTTCCATGTTGCTCTGCATTGTTTACTTCCTTGAATTGAATGAATTCTGTCGCAATTGTCGACGCGCATCTTAGCGTGGTGACGTCACGTAACCTTACGCACGGCCTAGGAGGGGTGGGGCGTTAGAAGGGTGAAAAAAATAAATAAAAAAGACACCGCTTTTTTGTCAATGGGAAAGGTGCCAAATGCCAATTGCTAGTGGGTTGCATCGGCTTGGAAAAAACGCGCGTTGACCCACTAATTTAAGTGGGAAAGGGGCATTGGAGGTTTTGTTTCCCGCCAGCACGGGCCACTGTAAGTAATGTAAAAAGATGCCAATGTTGTGGAGGTGGGGAACACACCACTAATTTTGATACTGAAAGTCCGTCCTGCATCAGAGTTAGCATAACATTAATCTGTCTGAATTTCTCGAACTCAAAGAGGTAACTGTCCTCCTGTATGTTTTCTACTGTTAACGTTAATCAACCTGGAAGAAATGTAATGAACCAAGGATTACCCCTTTATAGATGGATTATGGAATTGATGATTAACACGTTTGTATTTTTTATGTATATTAATGTAATTTGTGCTCAAATATTGCAATTTAAATTTGCTAATAAAATCCAGAACGTATCACAAGTATCAGATTTTTGGAGTTGGACAATATCGGGTTGTCGGTTAAAAGGTAATTATTGGACTACTATCATTTTAATGAATTCAAGGGCATGCAATGAGTGCAATAGTAAGAAAAAAAAATCAACTTTAGAGTGTAACTTGGGGCCGTAACTAGAAAGTATTTCTGTTTTCAGTCATAAATATAGGAAAAAAGCAACTTAAACTCAACATTGTAGTGACCATTGTCCCTGAAGGGGTTAAAAATAACAAATGATGAAAAAACGGATCAGTATTAAATTTGGTATGTATATATTTTAGAGATGTACATTGGTGCCTTGGGCCCAATTTTTAGGGTTTTGTCCCAGTGTTTATTAATTAGATTATTTAATAGCGGACATATTGTTTCCTGTAGATTCTGAGTTAGCCACTAGACGGCGTACACAGTCTTCAAGTGCGCGGACCGACTGTAAATTGTGAAGACCTGCGCCTTATTTGGATGTGTTTATCATGTTTCTGAGCTGATGAAATATTTAGGGAGCAAGCTGGATGGTCATATTTCATTTAAAATTATGCAAATTAAGTGCCATCCATTATCCAAAGGAATTTATAAATGCACTTCAATGGATAAGTACAAATATTTGATATTCTGGCATTCAAAAAGTCTTAAAATTCTATATTAATCTGGAACAATACGTATACCTGTACAAGCATAAATAACATTTTCAATTTTTCTTAATGGTTAATGTCATGTTTTTTGACACAAATCTGTAAAACTATACTCGTTCTGAGTTCACAGAGTTCAAAATTATATAAGAAGATGCAATAAATCAGGTGCTGGCAAAACACCAAGAAGCAAAATGAAAAATAATGTCCGCTAGCTCGTGGAGTCCAACGTCATTACTGACCTTTTATGTATTTCCAGAGGAGGTTTCTTTTTTTCTAACATACTCACATGAGTCGAGACGCCAGCCCAGGATGTAAAAGAGTTGCTCTGTCCCAAACTTGGACGGTGAGTGCTGGACTGGTGCGCTTCTGCCACTCTCCAAAACGTGCACACACTAGAGAAAGGTATCAACTGGGTTATATTAAACCGGTCAGATTAGATAGAAAGCTAACAGCATCATAAGGGTGTGTTTTGTTAAATCTCTGGAGGACGTCCAAAACAGCACCAAGGCACCAAAACGCCTCTTCAAAACCAATTAAAAGTCAATTTCACGACCACTTAGAGGCCCTCTTCCAGCCTCCTAAAAAAATTGGTTGCCTCAGTAAGCTGCTTTCGATGGATCCTCTCTCATTTGCAGCTCGGATGAGAGAGCAAACTATACTCTGCCAAACTAGACTAATGCATTAAATGAATGAACTAGGAATAAATTGACTTGCTGGCATCGACATCAAATTATGAGGCATCAATTTTGGCAGGAGAGGCACTTACTGGGAAACCAGTATCAATTTTCCTTTCAGCACTAGATACAATAATGCAACTAGTGTCATTATTGCTGTACGATAAGTGCAGTAACGTGCAAAAAAAACTGTTGGCTAAAAGGCCACTTTATTTTTAAGTGACATTTCAGCTCACACCACCTCGTTACAATACACTGTAGAGTTCACCATACTGAATCTGAATTGAGATATTAAACAGCTCTGTCAAAGGACTGCATCCATCACTGAAGTCAATACAGTATTGCCCTCTACAGGGCAATAGGGTTAGTCATGCTTCTTCGCTTCTCATTTTTGGACTCCTGTTAGGCAGGAGAACTACAACACTATCTGATTTTGTAACAACCAAACTGGGAACTGTCAGCAGCACCTTATGGATTTTTTTTTTTTTTTTTAATTTATGAATTTAGACACATTTCTGACCCTCCTTTGCGAATATGTATACAAATATACAGTGGGGCAAATAAGTATTTAGTCAACCACTAATTGTGCAAGTTCTCCCACTTGAAAATATTAGAGAGGCCTGTAATTGTCAACATGGGTAAACCTCAACTATGAGAAACAGAATGTGGGGGAAAAAAACAGAAAATCACATCGTTTGATTTTTTAAGAATTTATTTGCAAATCATGGTGGAAAATAAGTATTTGGTCAATACCAAAAGTTCATCTCAATACTTTGTTATGTACCCTTTATTGGCAATAACGGAGGCCAAACGTTTTCTGTAACTCTTTACAAGCATTTCACACTCTGTTGCTGGTGTTTTGGCCCATTCCTCCATGCAGATCTCTTCTAGAGCAGTGATGTTTGGGGCTGTCGTTGGGACTTTCAACTCCTTCCACAGATTTTCTATGGGGTTGAGATCTGGAGACCAGCTACGCCACTCCAGGACCTTGAAATGCTTCTTACGAAGCCACTCCTTTGTTGCCCTGGCTGTGTGTTTGGGATCATTGTCATGCTGAAAGACCCAGCCACGTCTCAGGCCAATTGAGCACAGTAATGCCATGGTCAGTAAACCATTTACCAGTGGTTTTGGCACTGTGAGCAGGTGCCATGTTGTGCTGAAAAATGAAATCTTCATCTCCATAAAGCTTTTCAGAAGATGGAAGCATGAAGTGCTCTAAAATCTCTTGATAGATGGCTGCATTGACCCTGCCCTTGATAAAACACAGTACACCAACACCAGCAGCTGACATGGCACCCCAGACCATCACTGACTGTAGGTACTTGACACTGGACTTCAGGCATTTTGGCATTTCCTTCTCCCTAGTTTTCCTCCAAACTCTGGCACCTTGATTTCTGAATGACATGCAAAATTGGCTTTCATCTGAAAAAAGTACTTTGGACCACTGAGTAACAGTCCAGTGCAGGTCAGGTGCTTCTGCCACTGTTTCAGGTTCAAAACTGTTAGGTTTTGTGTTTGTTTTCTCCTAGTGTGGCTTGTCCCTGTGATTGCCCATTGATTTCACCTGTTGTGCCTGCTCCTAGTGTATCCTCCAACCTGCATCCTCCTGTGCTCACCTGTTCTTCGTCGTCTCGTTACCCCTGGTCTGTGTGTGTATATAAGCTCCCGGTTTCTTTTCACTCCTTGTTGCGTCATTGTAAATGTCCACGTTCTGGTCAGCATTATTCGCGTCTATTCAAGCCCTCGTGTGCCAAGTAAGTTTTTTGAAAAGCAGTCTTTTGTTAGTGACAGTTTTGTTTGCCTCAGTGCTTTCTTTGGATTACCACAGCCTTTGTTTTGTACTGTGTTTTTTGTTGGCTTTAATTAAATCTTTTTTTTTTTTTTTTTGCACCGTTCATCTGCCTCGCCTTCCTTTTTCTGTGTTTGGGTCCATACCACCTGCCTGCCCGCAAACCCTGACACAAAAGTGGCTTGACCTGGGGAATGCGGCACCTGTAGCCAGTGTTGTTAATCTTACTGAAAAAAAGTAATTAATTATAGTTACAAATTACTTCTCCCAAAAAGTAATTGTGTTAGTAACTCAATTACCTGAATGTAAGAGTAATTAGTTACTTGGCAAAGTAATTGGTGATAATTACTTTTTTTTTTTTTCCTTCAAAAAAAAAAAAAAACATTGGCCACACTATGTGAAGTTTTTTGTGAAGGTTTTTGGTACAATTGGCCCGAGCTCAATTCTTTACCCTAATTTACCCTTTACCCTGAATCAACTGTTAAAAGTTGTTAAAATTGCTCCCATTATTGCATTTGTTCCCGTCTCTCTACTTTCGACATATGAAAGTTTTAAAACTGTTTCATCATTTAAAGATATATTCAAGTCAAGATTTTGCCGATTTAGAAGTATTTTAGATAAAAAGTTACTTAGGTTCGCTAGGAAGGTTCTCTACAACAGAGCCGTCCTAAAAAGTCTACTGCTTTAAGATGGCGGCTGTCTACTAACGCATTTAGTGCCATGCAGTGTTGTTAATTTTACTTTAAAAAAGTAATTAATTACAGTTACCAATTACTTCTCCCAAAAAGTAATTGCGTTAGTAACTCAGTTACCTGAATGTAAGAGTAATTAGTTACTTGGCAAAGTAACTAGTGATATTTTTTTTTTCCTCAAAAAAAAAAAAAAAAAAAACACAGGTCACACAATGTGAAGCTTAAAGGGTTTGGGGGACAATTGGCCCTAGCCCAATTCTTTACCCTCCACTTAACTAGACACAAGGGTATTGCGATAACTAGCTAGTAACCTTTGCTATGTGTGGAAGTCATTTAAAGTTGTGAATCAATCGTTAAAGTTGTTAAAATTTCTCCCGTTATTGCATTAGTTCCCTTCTGTCTACTTTAAACATGTGTAAGTTTTAAAATTGTTTCATCATTTAAAGATAGATTTAAGTTAAGATTTTGCCGATTTAGGAGCATTTTAGATTTTAAAAAATTACTTAGGTTCGCTAGGAAGGATCTCTACATCAGGGCCTTCCTGAGAGGTCTACCGCTTTAAGATGGCGGGTGTTTACAAACGAATGTAGTCTTTAAAACATGTTGGCAATGCAGCAGTGTCTGTCATTTGAATCTAGTTCTATAATATGATATCTACCGTGTCATGTGGGTGTAGTTTGTCAGCTATGGCTGCAGTCAGGTATTATTGGAGCCACCTAGCATCGCGGTTGCAACGGCGTCTTCCCCACTCCTGCTCTGCTCTCGTCCCCGTGAGTCCGTTTCTCTCAGACTTTTTTTTATTCAACCAACTTAGTAACGCATAGTAACGCACGCCTTTCCCGCCTCAGTAACGGTAACGGCGTTGCCAAGATGAGAAAAGTAATTAATTAGATTACTCATTACTGAAAAAAATAACGCCGTTAGTAACGCCGTTATATTGTAACGCCGTTATTAACAACACTGCCTGTAGCCCATTCCCAGCACACGCCTGTGCACGTTGGCTCTGCATGTTTCTACTCCAGACTCTGTCCACTGTTTCTGCAGGTCCCCCAAGGTCTGGAATCGGCCCTTCTACACAATGTTTCTCAGGGTGCGGTCATCTCTTCTGGTTGTGCAGCGTTTCCTGCCACACTTTTTCCTTCCCACAGACTTCCCACTAAGGTGCCTTGATACAGCACTCTGGGAACAGCCTATTCGCTCAGAAATTTCTTTCTGTGTCTTAGCCTCTTGCTTGAAGGTGTCAATGATAGCCTTCTGGACAGCAGTCAGGTCGGCAGTCTTGCCCATGTTTGCGGTTTTGAGTAATGAACCAGGCTGGGAGTTTTTAAAGGCCTCAGGAATCTTTCGCAGGGGTTTTGAGTTAATTTGTTGATTCAGATGATTAGGTTAGTATATCTTTAGAGTACCTTTAGGTTTTTCTTGATTTTTTTTGCCAAAATCATCAATATTAAAACAATAAAAGGCTTGAACTACTTCAATTGTGTGCAATGAATCTAAAATATATGAAAGTCAGAAAATAAAAAATAATAAATTTTATCACAATATGCTTATTTTTTGAGAAGCACCAGTATATACGACGTACACAATAATATGTATGTTGAAAAAAAGTGACACTACTTCGCAGTTTTTCACTTTACGTGGTCGATTCTGGTGCTCATTAACAGCGATAAGTGAGGTATCACTGTATTGTAGTTTTATAATCAGATGCTATTGATATTGCAATTTTCTAATGTGTAATCTCACCTAGCATGATAACAGTGTCAAAATCTTGCTTTGACACCAAACATAATAATGTGAAATTGGAGATGACAAGATCCAAGAGATGAATTGGTATAAGGAACAGGGTCTCTAATTTATCAAACTACTGTCACTTGACTTTGTCACTGATCCAAAACATTGATGAATTCAGTGGCCGGGTCTCAGAATGAACTTTACTGTTAAGGGTAAAAAGGGAAAAGGTGAGAAATGGAAGCCGTTCCTCTCCGGGGAGCGGAAGCTATTTACGTTTCTCCAAACAGGGAGACGAGTCTGATGAGCTCTGCTCTTTTTGTGAGAAATGCAAAAGCAGCAGAACAAGTCTCAAGAGAGGTGGCCCTGAGTTCAGTGACATTGAACAGACCCCAATTTAGGATACAAAAGACCACCAGGAAGTGGATCCTCTCACTGATGATACTTTAACTTTTCTATTCAAGGGTCTGCTCTGCCTTGCAAGCATCTTTTCAACCGCAATTCACACAGAGTGCATTTCTATGTACTACTTCGATTAGATTCTGTTTGCTACAATAGACCGTTCTTTTGTATTTGGGCTCAATGTGAAGAAGACCCTCGAGTAAAGGTGAATACAAGAGATTACTTACTCTTTGTCAGAAGAACCATCCTAATTTGCTTCTGCACCAAAGCGTATACTTTCAAAAGATAGGGCGGAAAACACTCAGGTGACATGAAGGTCTGCTCTGAGACGCCCAATTTAGCCAACTTTCAAAATTGTCTGATATGCATGTGTGATACATCATTGGAAAGTGTAAAATCTCAATTTACTGGGGGAAGAAACATTTTGAACAGGAGGGCATTTAAAATAAATAAATAAATAAATAATTTAAACAGCAAAACCCTATCTGGAGGTGAGAGCACGCGAGAGCAGAATTACAGACACCATGACTTTAACGAGATATTATCGCGTACTTACCTTGTTTCGATCCAAAAACCATGTGGCATATATCACTGAGTGTCAAGACACAACTGTGAATGGCCACAGCATGATTTTGGGGGATTTTATGGGTGAAACATGGTAATATAACCAGGTTGCGATGCAGAAATCGCAGACATAAAGGAGTGGTTGAGATTTTCTTTTTCACATATTTACCCTTTTAAAAGTTTTTTTTTCAAATTTTCTTTGTTTGGATTGATTATTTATCATCTAACATATCGGAGAAAATGCGACAGTAACAAAAAAAAAATACAATTAAGTAGGGCTGTCAAACGATTTAAATTTTTAATCGAGTTAATCACAGCTTAAAAATTAATTAATCGCAATTCAAACCATCTATAAAATATGCCATATTTTTCTGTAAATTATTGTTGATATGGAAAGATATGACACAAGACGGATATATACATTCAACATACTGTATATAAGTACTGTATTTGTTTATTATAACAATAAATCAACAAGATGGCATTAACATTAACATTCTGTTAAAGCGATCCATGGATAGAAAGACTTGTAGTTCTTAAAAGATAAATGTTAGTACAAGTTATAGAAATTTTATATTAAAACCCCTCCTGATGTTTCCGTTTGATTAAAATTTGTAAAATTTTCAATCAAAAAATAAACTAGTAGCTCGCCATTGTTGATGTCAATTTTTACACAATGCTCATGGTGCTTAAACACATAAAATCAGTCGTACCAAAGCGCCAGCAGAGGGCGACAAAACACCAAAAAACACAAGTAACAAGTGGACGTGACACTGTGCTGTCATTTTAATCTGTTTAAGTGGGGCATGTGCGTTAAATGCGTCAAATATTTTAATGTGATTAATTTTTTAAAAAAATTACCGCCCGTTAACGCGATAATTTTGACAGCTCTACAATTAAGTGATAGTTATGAGGTAGATATACTTTTTTACGGACGCCATTTTTTTTCATTGTGACATAATTTGTTTAAAAGTTTAAAATATTTGAGTGAATAATTTTTTAAACTTGTTTTTTTTTTAAACGAAATATGAGACATCAGTTAATGATTCAGAGCTAAAAACGACAGACATTTTGAATAATAAATATCATAAATTACCTTCGTTTTATGGCTGGGTTGAAACAAAAGCGGTTGCGCGACGTCTGTAAACGGGGGTTTTCAGGGTAAAACGGACAAATTAAAAATAATTCGGGTGCTAAATACGCCATGAATCTGCTATGGCAGCATATAGACATATTGTTCTATCAAACACAACAGTTCTTTTGGTTTAAAATACAGCAGTTTCTTTTAAAGAAGAGTGCAAGAGCAGAAACTGCTTTTTCAGTCTTATCTGTGTTTTCCGCCATTGACATCTGCTGTGATTTGTCAAGATTCAAGAAGAAAAGTGTGAGGAGCTTTGCAATGTTGTTTGGGGGGGGGTGTAACAATAAGGTGACATTTACAAACGACAATGTCAAAACAGAAAATGCACCTCTTGCAAAAATAACTGAAAACACTGTATTAGAGAAGTTATAGCAGTAGTTGCTGATACCTTGATCCCATATTGTGACATTCAGCGATTTTCAAAGTGCACTACAAGTACCACAGATCATAGGCGGAGTTTGACTTTTGGGGCAGGGGGGGGCACAAAATGCTGATGACCCCAAAACGCAGTGTCAGCAATAAAATTAATTTACAAGAATATTTATAATAATAAGTTGACAATGAGAGTTTTTTTTGTTTCCCATCATTCTTGAGGGGAATTCTAAATCAGGCTGCTTAGGCAATACTTTTCGCCAAGATCGTCAACCATTGATTATGGCACGCCCGCCGGTGTCGTGCCAATGTAGTTACCCCAGTCAGAAATAGTATCCCCTGGGCGGAGCCATATCGAGGTAGATTTGTGTCTTTTTTTTTCAATCAAAAAAAAAGTTGCTTCAATCAAAATATATACTTTCAATCAAAAAGAAGTCATTAAAAAAAATGTGTTTGAATGCAAAAATTGTCAGGAATGCTGGGCGGGCAGGTGTGTGTGGACCCAAACACAGGAAAAGTGAAGCGAGCAAAAAGGGCGGTGCAAAAAATGATTTAATTAAGGCCGACAGAAAAAACAAAGTACAAACCAAAACTGAGGTGATCCCAAAAAACACAGTAGCAAACAAAACTCAGGTTACTAACAAAGGCTGGGTATCAAAAAAACTTACTTGGAACACGAGGGCTTGGATAGACATCAACTTTGACACTGACATAGACATTGACGATGACGCAACAAGGACTGAAAAGAAACTGGGAGCTTATATACACACGCAGACAAAGGGTAACGAGACAATGAGGAACAGATGGGTGACACAGGTGGACGCAGATTGGAGGATACACAAGGAGCGGTACACCAGGTGAAATCAATGGCAATTACAAGGACACACTAGGAGGGAATCAACACAAAACCTGACAAAAATGAATTTGGAACTCAAAAAAATGCATGTGAAAGCTATTTTTCTTTGATTTTTTTTATTGAAATCTTGAAGTAACTTTTTTGATTGAAGTAATGTTGATTTGTGTTTGGGCCACATTTTGGCTAGGATGTTTTTGTCAAAAAAAAAAAAAATGACGGAAAACACAGATAAGCATGAAAAAGCAGTTTCTGCTCTTGCACGCCTCTTTAAAAGAAACTGCTGTATTTTAAGCCAAAACAACTGTTGTGTTTGATAGAACAATATTTCTATATGCTGCCATAGCAGATTCATGGTGCATGAAGCCCCCGAACTATTTTTAATTTGTCCGTTTTACACTGGAAACCCCCGTTTACAGACAAAGTTAATTAATTATATTTATTATTCAAAATGTCTGTCGTTTTTAGCTCAGAATCATTAATTGATGTCTCATTTTTTGTTTAAAAAAAAAAAAAACGACTAAAAATTATTCACCCGCATATTCTAAAATTTTAAACGAATTACGTCACAATGAAAAATTTGGCGTCTGTAAAAAAGTCATGGATATTTACCTCATAACTATCGCTTAATTGTATTTTTTTTTTTTAAACTGCAACAAAAATGAATAAAATGAACAAAAAATATATATTTTTATAATGGGTCAAAATTACTTTTTGAACAGATCATGTGACTAGCACCATAGACGGTCCTTTGCTTTGCATATAATTAAAAGAAAAAAAAAATTAGGGGAGGGCAATTTTATTTTTTCAAATGATTTTTTTCTTTGATTGAAAATATTTTTTTTGGATTGAAACAACTTTTTTGGGGATTGAATGAGTTAGACACAAATGTCCTACCCATAAATGGCCCGAACACAAAAAGGATTGCTTCAATCAAAGAAAAAATTTTCAATGAAAAATTCAGTGTTCAAATGCAAATTTTTCAATCTCAAATATTGTTTCGCATTCAAAAACATTTTCTGTGATTGAAATTTTTCTTTTTTTTTGATTGAAGTGATTTTTCTTTTTAAAAATGTTTTTTTTAAGCGACTTATTTTTTAATGGAATTATAAATACAAAAACATCCTAGCCAAAATGTGGCCCAAACACATATCAACATTACTTCAATCAAAAAAGTCGCTTCAATCAAAAAAAAAAAAAAAAAAACTTGACTCCAATAAAAAAAATTAAAAAAAATTAAATAAAGGAAAAATAGCTTTCACATGCATTTTTTTTAGTTTCAAATTTATTTTTGCATTCAAACACATTTTTTTTATTCAAGCTACTTTGTTTTTGGATTGAAAAATAAAGACACAAATCTACCTCCATATGGCTCTGCCCAGGGGATACAATTTTTGACTGGGGTAACTACATTGGCACGACACCGGCGGGCGTACCATATTCAACAGATGACGATCTTGGCGATAAGTATTGCCTAAGCAGCCTGATTTAGAATTCCCTTCAAGAATGATGGAAAACAAAAAAACGCTCATTCTCAACTTATTATTATAAATATTCTTGTAAGTTAATTTTATTGTTGACACTGTGTTTCGGGGTCATCAACTTGTTGTGTCCCCTCTACACCAAAAGTCAAACTCCGCCTATGAGCATATCGATAACCTTTTGGGATACAAAGTATCACGATATATCACCATTTCGATATTTTGTCACACCCCCAGTGACCACGCTAATTCTAGCATCTATGAACGTTTTTTGAACAGTAATTTTAGTTTAAAAATGTTTTTTGTTCAGATTTTCAGTTAGAATTGGCTTAAAAGATGTTAAACAGGTTAGGCTAGGTTTTTGCTGCAGTGCTATTAGGCTTTCATGTCCTCCACGTAAAAGGAGCCTTTCCCCATTGCCCATCATTGTGAAGGACAGATAGTCCCTCCAGCCTCCTCCAGTTTAAAAAAAAAATATTTTCTGCATGAAGTAAATCACAAACATGTCACGAGTGGATCCTCTGAGAGTTCAGTCGACCTCAGCTGTTCCACATGGTGTGACCAGCAGACGTCCTTCGAGCATGCATGACCAAGGTCCTACTTTTCTGAGAAATGGACATATACAACTCTCTTTTTTTCCCCCTTTTTTTTTCTTAGCCCTCCAGGCTTTGACGTCTAATGAACGCCAATTCCCAAAATGCCTATTAACATATCAGGTTGATGGTGGTTGCTTTAAAAAGCTTGAGCACAGAATATTACCATCATTTTAACCGTGTGTAGGATCTCTTTCATTCGTCTCTGCCTACATGTGTTTAAAAAAAAACAAAAAAACCCTGCTGACTTGGCATCAAGATGTCTCTTCCCACTTTCTCACCCTTGCCTATCTTTTTATGTTCATTATGTGGTTGCTTTTGCTTGAATGTTTGCCAACTTGTGCTGTAGAGCTAATTACATTTCGACCACTCGACTATCATACCTATCTAAAGATTGTTCACACTTTATCTATGACGGGAAACACAGACAAGGCTAAAAAAGCAGTTTATGCTCTTGCACTTCTCTTTAAAAGAAACGGCTGTATTTTAAGCCAAAACAATTCTTGTGCTTGATAGAACAATATGTACTGTATACAGTGGGGAGAACAAGTATTTGATACACTGCCAATGGGTTCTCCCCATTGGCAGTGTATCAAATACTTGTTCTCCCCACTGTATATGCTGCAATAGCAGATTCATGGTGCATGAAGCCCCCGAAATATTTTTAATTTGTCCGTTTTACCCTGGAAACCCCCATTTACAGACATCGCCCAACCGCTTTTGTTTCAACCCACCCATAAAACGAAGGTAATTAATTATATGTATTATTCAAAATGTCTGTCATTTTTAGCTTAGAATCGCGAAGTGATGGCTAATATTTCGTTTAAAAAAAAAAAAACGACTTTAAAATATTATTCACTCGCGTATTGTCTTTTTTAACAGATCTTTTTTGGAAAAAAACAAACGTAAAAGACGTATAAATACATCTTTGGGACACTGAAACAATTAAAAATAGAACGTATTTATATGTTTTGGGGAGCAAATGAGTTAAGTTAACAAACCCTAACCTAAACCCTAACCCTATATAGGCCAATATACACTCACCTGCCACTTTATTAGGTACACCTGTCCAACTGCTCGTTAACACTTAATTTCTAATCAGCCAATCACATGGCGGCAACTCATTGCATTTAGGCATGTAGACATGGTTTAAGACAATCTCCTGAAGCTCAAACCTAGTATCAGTATGGGGAAGAAAGGTGATTTGAGTGACTTTGAACGTGGCATGGTTGTTGGTGCCAGAAGGGCTGGTCTGAGTATTTCAGAAACTGCTGATCTACTGGGATTTTCACGCACAACCGTCACTAGGGTTTACAGAGAATGGTCTGAAAAAGAAAAAAATATCCAGTGAGCGGCAGTTCTGTGGGCGGAAATGCCTTGTTGATGCCAGAGGTCAGAGGAGAATGGCCAGACTGGTTCGAGCTGGTAGAAAGGCAACAGTGACTCAAATAACCACCCGTTACAACCAAGGTTGGCAGAAGAGCATCTCTGAACGCACGATACATCGAACTTTGAGGCAGATGGGCTACAGCAGCAGAAGACCACGCCGGGTGCCACTCCTTTCAGCTAAGAAGAGGAAACTGAGGCTACAATTTGCACAAGCGCATCGAAACTGGACAATAGAAGATTGGAAAAATGTTGCCTGGTCTGATGAGTCTCGATTTCTGCTGCGAAATTTGGATGGTAGGGTCAGAATTTGGCGTCAACAACATCAAAGCATGGATACATCCTGCCTTGTGTCAACGGTTCAGGCTGGTGGTGGTGGTGTAATGGTGTGGGGAATATTTTCTTGGCACTCTTTGGGCCCCATGGTACCAATTGAGCATCGATGCAACGCCACAGCCTACCTGAGTATTGTTGCTGACCATGTCCATCCCTTTATGACCACAATGTACCCAACTTCTGATGGCTACTTTCAGCAGGATAATGTGCCATGTCATAAAGCTGGAATCATCTCAGACTGGTTTCTTGAATATGGCAATGAGTTCACTGTACTCAAATGGCCTCCACAGTCACCAGATCTCAATCCAATAGAGCATCTTTGGAATGTGGTGGAATGGGAGATTCGCATCATGGATGTGCAGCCGACAAATCTGCACCAACTGTGTGATGCCATCGTGTCAATATGGACCAAACTCTCTGAGGAATGCTTCCAGCACCTTGTTGAATCTATGCCACGAATTCGTTATTCACGTTAACACGTTATTCTCGCTCAGTTTTGTAATGTACTGAAAATCAGCAGTTTTGCTATAGTTGTATAAGGGCAGTAATTCTCAAATAGTGGGGCGATGCTGGAGAGGGCTCATGTGACCTCTTTGAACTTTTAAAATTTTTTATTATTATTATTATTTTTTTTTTTAATTAAAATTTGCTTGGCTTATTAATAACACTCTTTTCTTTGACACAATTAAATAGTTTATTAATGTTTACGTTCACTGCAAAGTTCCTCTAGGAAACACTAAAGCTCCATGGTTAATTTAGCTATTACACATTAGGGCTTATTGCACATTTCCTTCCTTTGTTCATGACCTTGATGAAGGTCTCTCTTCTTTTGAGTGAGTCTCACACATCTGACCTTGTTGGCAGCCATTCATGTATGTCAGGGCCATATGCTGGGCTGTGTGTGTGGGAGTATACACTCGTGTGTATGGGGGAGTGTATACGCGCACATGCAGTTTCTCTACCTGGACAGATGAATAGCCATGGTATTGCTTAGGGGTGTGACAAAATATCGAAATGGAGATATATTGTTATACTTTGTATTCCAAAATGTTATCGATATGCTCCTGTCAAGAATCGAGATATTGTTTTATAAAGGTGTCAATGTTTAAAAAAAAAAAAAAAAAGAAACGTCAAGTTGCTACCAAAATCTTCCACCATAATAGGCTAGGTTCATACTACAGGTCTTAATGCACGAATCTGATTTTTTCGTGTTTTTCCGACTCGAGTCAGGCATTAACTTGACGGTCTGAACGGGACAAGTCGCATAGAAGTGGACCATTTCAAATCCGATCTGAGTCACTTTCGCATGTGGTTCAAATCCGATCTGGGCCACATTTTTTCAGAACGTGACTGGCGGTCTGAACTGTCAAGACTGTCTGGACGGGCATCATTATTGTTCTAACCGGACTATCTGCAGTGCGGTGAGATCTTGCATGGAGCCCCAGATCGAGGGAGATTATCAGTGGTCTTGTATGTATTCCACTTTCTAATAATTGCTCCCACAGTTGATTTCTTTACACCAAGTGTTTTACCTATTGCAGATTCAGTCTTCCCAGCCTGGTGCAGGTCTACAATTTTGTCTCTGGTGTCCTTCGACAGCTCTCTTTGGTCTTGGCCATAGTGGAGTTTGGATTGTGACTGACTGAGATTGTGGACAGGTGTCTTTTATACCGATAATCAGTTAAAACTAGGGTTATTCCGATCACGTTTTTTTGCTCCCGATCCGATCCCGATCGTTTTAGTTTGAGTGTTTGCCGATCCCGATATTTCCCTATCAGATTGCTTTTTTTTTTTTGCTCCCGATTAAATTCCAATCATTCCCGATAATTTTGCCCGATCATATACATTTTGGCAATACATTAAGAAAAAAATGAATAAAACTCGGACGAATATATACATTCAACATTCAACATACAGTACATAATTACTGCATTTGTTTATTATGACAATAAATCCTCAAGATGGCATTTACATTATTAACATTCTTTCTGTGAGAGGGATCCACGGATAGAAAGACTTGTAATTCTAATAGGATAAATGTGACTTTCTATATTGTGACTAAATATTGCCATCTAGTGTATTTGTTGAGCTTTCAGTAAATGATACTGTTGCCATTTAACTTCTGCCCAAATGCATGATGGGAAGTGCAACCATGACTGTGCGTCGTGGTACCAATTGATATATCTTCTCTGCGTTGGGAAATAACATAGGGTGTTAAGAAAAAGATCAACTACTACCTTTCTTCCCCACATTGTTTACCACGATTATTCTAATCGTTGGGAGAGGAATTGTAAGGCTTTAGCCATTTAAAAAAAGGCTCCAAAGGCTGCCAAAATTCACTCTACTCATTTTACGCTGCCTTTTAGCTTTATGTACTATATGGGTGAAACGGTGCCTTTATAGATTGAATGCGACAATGCGTGAGTGGGTTGTGCAGCGCATGCGTTAATTGCGTTAAATATTGTAACGTGATAAATGTAAAAAATATTAATTCTCGCCGTTAATGCAATAAAATTTGATAACCCTACCTTAAGCTTAAACTAAAGACTCTGGAAGAGTGTAACACATTATGTCTGTAACGTTAAATACAATTAGAAAACGATTTAATTAAAAAATATATTAAAAAAAGGCATGTCCGATATTTTTTTGCCGATTCCGATACTTTGAAAATGACGTGATCGGACCCGATCGGGACATCTCTAGTTAAAACAGGTGCCATTAAAACAAGTAACGAGTGGAGCCTCGTTAGACCTCGTTAGAAGAAGTTAGACCTCTTTGACAGACAGAAATTTTGCTGGTTTGTAGGTGACCAAATACTTATTTTCCACTCTAATTTGGAAATAAATTGTTTAAAAATCAAACAACGTGATTTTCTGTTTTGTTTTCCACATTCTGTCTCTCATGGTTGAGGTTTACCCATGTTGACAATTAAAGGCCTCTCTAATCTTTTCAAGTAGGAGAACTTGCACAATTGGTGGTTGACTAAATACTTATTTGCCCCACTGTACAATAAAAAAATTCAGACCCTTCTATGATTTCCAAGTGGGAGAACTTGCCAAATAGCAGGGTGTTCAAATACTTATTTTCCTCACTGTACGTGTCTGATTTTGCCAATGGAAAAGCAAGAGACTGACAATGCTGTCATTGTTTTCTTGGAGAGAGGATGAAGAGGTGATGAAAGTGGAAGACGGCTGCATCGCACAAAAGAGGATTATGGAGCCAAAACAGCCTTGACAAATCTGAAGTTTGAGGACACTTCCAGAGAGATTTGGAGACTATCAGAGACAAGCTGTTGGGAGGGTGGCAGATTGCCGTGCCCTTGTGAATATGATACAAGACAACGATGCCGAGTTTCACATTGCTATACTTGACAGAATTGTGCTACTCAAAAGGGCATCCGAGTGAGTAAAAACACACTTTTTCATTGAAAAGTAGGCCCCTCCTCATGAATAAATGAAAGTGTGCACACTACAGGAGAACTGTACTATTTCATAAAAGGAAAACTCTGGCAGCCCTTCATCTATGTTTCTTTCACATTGCAATATTTGTGAGTGTAAATAGAGGATGTTTGATCCTAGCTCACGGCTGCTTATCTCGCTCCATTCTCGAGGCCATTCATCTTCTTTTCATTTTAATCTATATAAGTAATGGCAGACTGTCATATCAATACAAGGTAGCTCAGCCATCTGCTGTCTAATGCCCCCAAAATTCCCTGACCATAATTCAACAAACTGAGCCGTTCACTCAACTCATTGCTTTGCCCGACATCAAATTTGTCTTCTGTGCATTTATTTTAAGTGCTTTTTGATTGCTTGTCCGCAGCATTGTGCCTGTGGAAGCCGCACGGCGAGCTTTTTTACAATCTTGGTTCTTGCACAATTTATATGATCATTTAATAGGGCACTGGACTATCTGCTTTTATTATTGGGCAAATCAAACAACATCAGTTCCAGGCAACCTCGTAATGAAGAAAGGCACAGAGAGAAGCGCACAATCTAAAATTGCATTTCCCTATTAGCGGCCTGTCTGGCAAAAAAATATGGAAATGATATTCATACTCATACAAGCAATAAGGGAAAGGCGAGGTACAAAGCATGTTACAAATTAGACGCACCTCTGAGCTCTGTTGAGCATTTGCATATTCCTTTTTAAAACGGTTGCTAAGGATTTGACTGAAGACTTTTAAAGCGGGATTAGAAGTTTCCTAAAAATACGTAGCACTATCTGTCATACTTACTGCTTTTGACAAGACCTGCATTAGAAAAATCATTAATAACTGTCACCCAGACATACCATAGCTGGTCATGCTATTGAATAAGAAGAAATATCTTCATTTTTTACTATAACATGCATTCCTTGCACGTAAACTTACCATAATGTGCAAAACATCTGATTTCATATTGGTAACACAATCTAGTAAAACAGATACTTCTTTTTTTGTTTCATATTATTCCCCTTTCACATACCATACGGTTGCAAATTGTGAATTTCTTAAACTTCTGATTATGGAGAACATTTTTTAAAAATCTTACGTGTGTAGCCATTTTGTAATGTCAATTATACCCACCAAGATACAATGATCCTTCGCTACTTTGCGCTTCAAACTTCGCGCCCTCAATCGATCGTGGATTTTTTTTCAATTAAAAAATAAATATGGCATTTTATTTTAAAATGTTAAGATACACCGTAATTATTGGACTATAAGGCGCACCTGACTATAAGCCGCCACCCACCAAATTTGACAGGAAAACGGCATTTGTTCATAGATAAGCCGCACTGGACTATAAGCTGCAGCTGCCCTCAATGTATTACGGGATATTTACATCAAAACATATTTACCGGTTACACTTTTTTTTTTTTTTTGACAGCGGCATCATAAGACTGTCATAACACCAAATGAACCACTATGAAGCTTTGAACTAAGGTTGAGAACGATAAACCGATACAACCGGATATCCGGTTTTACAGGTTAGAGCTGAGGTTGCGCTAGACTTTTTCGTTGTCTGTCATTTTGACTGGCAGTGTCATAAAAATCCGGTCATAATCTATTTTTACCCGTCACTTACATTTTTAAAATGATAATAATGACATATTCAATAGTATTTAGTTTTCATTCATTTTTAATTAATATTCTGTCGGAACAAGCTTAACAAGAGGCAAACAGACAGCGGAGTGCACCAATCAGCGACGGGCAGACGTGCCGTTAGCAAAGCGACGAGGGCAGGACGAGGGACTTGCGCGCGGAAGTAAACATACGAAGAGAACGGAGTTTATTCAACATGGCTAGCGCGAGACAGACTGTTGTCAATGTCTCGTGTCGATGTGTTTTAGCTCATTTAAAACTGAATTTACCGCGGATTGGAACATATTCTCGGCTCTCCCGCCATCCGTGTTGTTGTAGAGACGACTTTCGGCGCGCAAGAGTGACGTTGCTCGTGAAGAACACGTCACGCAAATAAACAAATCTGATTTGTCGATTGATTTTGTAGCTACTCGAGAGGCTGTGTCCCAGACTTTTCTCTCAGTGTTTGAAAAATACAGGGAGAACAGTCTGGCCGTGCCAGGCAAACACTTAGTTGCCTTGACATTTTTCCGAGTAAGGCCAACGACGTCATGCATCAAGAGAGACAACAGCTAATTAATATGCTCACTCGCCACCCTGTGGTCTGGGGTGTGAATTGCAACCTGTCAAAATGCCGGATGGATGGACTTCAGTTTTTTCCGTCACCGTTTTAAAAAACCGGTCAACGACGGAAAATATTCAGTTAACGCGACCCCTGGGTTAGAGATACAGATGTATCGATAGGAAAGTTACCATTCGACAGTAATTAGCCATTAAATATTCAATAAACCAATAGTAGAGATAGAATTCGGCTATCTCGAGCACAAGAATCGGCTTCTAATGCCTAGCTCAATGTATTGCTTAATATTTTACTTCACATGCTGCGCTTGTGTCATTCACCACACAGCGCACTTGGATTGAGACCGCACGCATGATAAAATATGGACAAGCACTACTCAGTCGTGGTTGCCTCAACTTCCCATGCATTTCGGCAGAGCCGCTACTAGTCGCCGTCATTACCCGATCGTCACGGGCGTGTCATAACAACGCGAGAGCTAACGAAACCACTGTAACGCACGCTCCGTTAGCATTTTCTTCACAGCCCAAAACGAAACTAGTAGTGGCAACGAAGCAACATGCTAAAACAATGGACAGTGTTATCACCGACGCCAGCGACGTGCAGCGATTGATTTTCAACGCACCCAGGAAAACAAAAGTCGGACTTTGAAGTGATGAAAGCAGCCAGATCTGTTCGCATGGGACAGAGCATTTGTGAAGGGTGGAGCGGTACAGAGATCGTGAGTTTTTAACCCTGAAAAATAAGCGACTACAATGGTGGAAAGGGCGGCATATTCTTTCCACAAAACGCAGTCTACTTAAACATGAACATGTGGATTAGTTGATCTTCCTCAAGAAAAATCTGCCCTTCAAAAAAGATATGGACAGTGATGAGGAATTAAAAAAAAGAGGACGCACAGGCATAAGTGAATGACTTTGCTGTGTATTAGGTTAAAGTAATGATTAGTGACCTGTCTAAAATGCCATGTTTTTATTCTCCCAATTATACCAGTCGTAAAGCATAATTTATTATTTATATATGATAACACTAGCAGGTTTAATTCTTTTTTTTCTAGAGCTGCTGCATATAATTTTTGTTTGTTTGTAAGATGTTTACGTTGAAAGTTTGCACTTAAATTACTTACCTCTTGTGTTAAAAACACCAGGAAATACAGTAATTGAATTACTGCACTTTATTGTTGTCTGTCACTGGAGTTTTATTTTATTATCAATCCCATCCAACAAAATGACGGTCATATAGTAATCCTTTTTTTTTTTTTTCGTAAAAAAATAAAACATAACATTGGTATGAAATTTTGTTGTTTAATTTTGCTATATTAGAAATGTGGTCTTTTTATATGTTTAAAATACTGTACAAACACACACAACAAATATTTACGATCGTATCGTTTTCACTTTATCGAACCGTATCGTTCTTACACTGTATCGAATCGCTCGGCCTTAAAAATTTATCGTTTTTTTTAATCGAATCGTAACCTGTGTATCTAGATACATATCGCATCGGCTTCATGCCAGACATTCCCAACCCTACTTTGAACCAATTGGCTGCAAAGCTTCATTGCTTCAAGAAGTTTCATTTGGCCATCACTGCTCCCTTAGGGCAGACAGTCAACCTCTGCTGCCAACTGCTGTCAACACAGATGTAATCCAACATGCCTCCTAGCATGCAATGCAGAGGTACAGATGTAAAAACCAATAAAAATTCCGGTTCTGTGCTAATTATTTCTTCAGTTACTCTTCCAGTTGTTTCTTTAATTGCTAGCTCTGGTGTTCTGTAACACTTTATTTGACAGTGGGGTCATAAAACTGTTATAGGACCATCATAATAATAACATGACACTGCCATGAGCATTAATGAATGCCTATGACAGATGTCATTTTGTTATCTCACTTCTGAAAATATGTAAAGGATCCGAGCTGGAGATACAGTAAATGGAGTTTGTGACATAATTTGTCGCATGATACTCAATGACATCTATCATAAGTGTTCATCAATGCTGATGATGGTGTTATGTCACAATTATGACGGTCTTTTTGCAGTCTTACGATGCCGCTGTCAAATAAATTGTCACTTATTAACCCAAATAAATCAATGTTTAAGTTGCACTGGACTATAAGACGCAGGATTCAAAATAAGGGAAAAAGTAGTGGCTTATAGTCCGAAAAATACGGTGCATATATTCACGTACATTATTTTCTTTTATATCTCTTTCATTTATACTATAACTATTACATTTGCAGTGCTTAAAAACCATGTATTAAAATATACATACGTATACTGTATATATATATATATATATATATATATATATATATATAAAAGGATTTATTTATTTATTTTTTTTTTTAAATTATACTTTGGGAAAAAAGATGGGGGGGTCATATGTTAACATATGTTATAAAAATGAATGAATGAATACACCCCTCAAAAAATGTTTTATTTTTTTTATTTTTTAAAATGTAAATCAGCTCCACATCTAGCTCAGGGATTTTCCGATTTTAGCGGCGGGGGGGGGGGGGGGGGGCGGCCCCCAAACGAGGAATCACTGTATACACTAATAGACATATCCATCCATCCATCCATCCATCCATCCATCCATCCATCCATCCATCCATCCATCCATCCATCCATCCATCCATCCATCCATCCATCCATCAGCTAAAATAGTAACGGCATTGACGAAACGTTGGACGGTCATTTCTTGGAAATACGAGCTTCTATTTACGTTTTTTCTCCACTGCTGATCATCAGAAAAATACATTTCAGCCCCCCCGCCCCCCAAAGATTTATTTCCACAAAGGCGTATCTGTAAAGATAAAAACATAAATTCATTCACTTTCCAATTCTCTTATCCTCACAAGGTTAGCTGGGTTGCCAAAGCCTAACCCAGCTAACTATGACCATTATTAAATTTTGACCAATTTAAAAACATATTGTCAAAATGAGAACAACTTTCAACAGAAATTAGCCAATTTATAAGCTTGTGAAATGACACCCTGTATTTTAATTTAATGGTTATATTTTATTTATATATATTTTTTGTGATTGGCTGGTGATAGGTGATAGCTCACCTATCCTCTAATGATACTGTAAGTGGCATAGAAATATGACTGAAATGTATACATGACAAAATATAAGTGTACTGTCTTATGATACTGATAAACAACATTACATGAATAGAGTAAATATTATAAATATAACTATGTAAATCCATTGATGAATGACCCAACATTACCTCTCATGTGTCAAAGATGGTACGGTCCAGGAATCGCGCGGGCGCCCCTGCTCCAATGAATCAGTTGACAAATGGTATCTCCCGTATCGCTCCCTCCTCCTTCTCTCTCTGGATGGACCTCGCCGCCGAAACCGGGCAGCCTGAGCGCTGACACGGGAGCAGGTTACCCGACGCTCGCTTCTCTCCCGTCGGATGTCTCTCGGACAGAAGCGCGAGTGAGACGTCTCCAACAAAAGATATTCGAGTCGCTAGTTCTGGGGGGGCTCTCGGCGTCCCCCTCGACCATGGCTTCCAACTTCAACGACATAGTGAAACAGGGATACGTGAGGATACGGAGTAAGAAACTGGGGGTGAGTACTGTTGCACTTGCTGACTCGCCAGGAGGAGCAGAAGGAAGATGATGATGTGCTTTAGCATCAGGGGCATCTGGATTGGAAATTGGGCTTTAATTGCTCCCCTGCTGTGAAGCCTTCTAGAGATTAGAGCGAATGTCTCTCATGTTAGTGTATTTAAGATGATTGACGTCTTTATTGTTGCATTAAAACTGCTATTATCATAATTCAGGAAGTTTACTGTATCCATGCGTTTGTTTGCACGCGTGAATTGTAATTGGCAGGTAAGAGAATAGTTTTGATTAGGGCAGGGATGTTATTAACATAAACAAGTTTAACATCATGTTAAACTCGTTTTTTGGTTCACTGGCCAAATAATCTCACTGGCTGCCATTGACGGTGTTAGATATCCAATCCATTTCCAAATGAATTGGACGTCGGGCACAGTCAATGGCACTGTAAGATGAGCATTCACAGCCAGTCCTTCCAGTATAAGTGAATTAGGGCTACAGCTATCGATTGCTTAAGTAGTCGATTAATCTATCAACTATTTAGTCCGAATAATCAAGTAATCGGATTAGGAACATTTAATGTGTTGCAGAATCAATTTGAGGAGATGTGAAACAAAGGCTAGCTAAGCTTGCACTTTCAAAAGAGCATTAACCCCTTCAGACCCGTTTTTTTTTTTTTTTTAATCTGCTGGGCAAAAAAAAAAACAAAAAAAAACCCTACGTTGATTTTTATTATACTCAAACACCAAAACAAAGTGCAATTTTTTGGGATGGGGATATTTCATGCTTTTATTTGTTATTTTTAATGTTAATGTGGATTTGATGAGAAATGAGCACTTCACAGTATCCAGATAGCAGACCGACGTTGAAAAGATATTGGATTAACATTCCGCTGTCGATTTTATATCGCTGAAACAACGTCACTTTTGCACCCTCAATTAATGTTGTTTCAACGTTGAAATCCTTACAAAACCTAAAGGTCATTTCGACTATTAATAATATTGGAACAACGTTGAATCAATGCCATGTTTTCGACCAAAACGGCCGCACATCCATAATTCAATGACTTTTCAATCATAAATCAACTATTTGTCAACATTAGTTCATCAACTATAAAACAATGTTAACCCAACCATTGCCTGACATACCATAGAACAACGTTGTTTCAACGTCATTTGACGTTGAAAATTTCGAAGTCAAGCACACTGATGATTTTGATGAAAAATCAACGTTTATTCAATGTCGGTCTGCTATCTGGGTATCCATTTTGAAGTTGCGTTTGGTCAGCCTTTTTATAAAGAGCCAAAAATAGCAAAGAGGGCGTGCCAAACCTCATGATTTGATAATAATGGGTAAAATTTCATCCAATCATCTCCCAGAAGTGGTAATAGCAACTAAATTTAGTGTATTTATTGGTTTAGGGAATGTGGATACAAAATAAAATTCCTGAGTGTTTTTTAAATGATGCTGAATCGCACATACAGTATATGTCACAAGAGCAATAAATGAATTTGGGAATAAATTAATTTTGAGTTTAGCCTGAAACGGTATAAACAAAATAAATGCGGCTTTAAGTACAACAAAAGAACAATTGGCTAACTTGCATAGCAAAAGTCCACTAGTTTAATGCTGTAAAAAGCTAACTTTTGGTTGTTGTTGTTGTTGTTTTTTTTTTTTTACAATGGTCTTAACAAATCATCAAACAACAAATCATTCAAAACACATATTCCCACAAAAAATGCTAAATATACATATAAACTAGACTATACTACAAATGTATAAAAAAATGAGCTCAAACAAAAACTTGCCTTATATTGGTCTTAACAGGGAGCATCTGGATTCAGCCATGTTGAATGAGTTATGTCATATTCACTGTTGTCACTAGAGGGCAGTGTATCCACCCAAATCAATAAGACCAAATGCAAACACTTTCAAAACAAACCTTTAAAACGCCTGTCTAATTAAACGAATCCTCGAAGCAGCAAAATTTGATCCGCAGCTTTTTTCTAATCAAATTACTCGAGTTAATCGATTAATCATTGCAGCTCTAAAGTGAAGTGGATGACAGTTGTTTTCAATGGCAGTCAATGAGTTGATTTTGCATCACTTCCATGTCATTTTAAGATACTTTCGGGTCACTTTCTGTAATTTTTGGATCTTTCCTATTGATTTTTCGGGCATTTCCGGACCGCTTCCTGTTGATTTGGTGTCATTTTCTGTTGGTTTTGGGGCATTTTAGGGTCACTTCCTTGTCAACTCATTGGCTGCGCTAAACGTCCAATCCATTTTGACTGGCAGCGGGCGAATGAACGAATGTAACTGCGGACAGGAAAGTGAGCTAAGTGCAGTAGTGCACGCACTCAATCACACAAATCTACGTTTTTTTCGGGCTGCTGGCCGCGGGAGTGGGAGGGGGTCGGGGCTCCGATCTCGCATCGCCCCGCGGAGGCTCCTTGGCGTTCTGCTGCTTCCGCTTTCCCCTCTCTTCTCTGCCTGGGTATCCACCCATCGCGCCGCTGGCTGGACGGCAGTGTATCGGCTGGATGTCGCCTGCTCCGGTGGGGGACCCTGCCCTGCCCTGGGCTTGGTGGGCCCTGTGGCCTGCTTTGGCGGTTGGGGGGCTGCGGCTGTGGCTCGTGGGCCGAGTGGGCAGATGTGGGTGGGGGTAGCCATGGGGTTGGTGGTGTGCCCCCTCTTCCCATCCCTGAAGGCCGGTTGAGGTGGGCGTGGATGGCCCGGGCGACCACCCTGGATCCCGGGGGGTCGACGATGCCCGCTTTGCTGGGCTGCAAGAGGAAGGATGTACTGGGCTGCCCCCGCCCTGATGCGCTAGCTGGGTAGGAGCAGTGGCCCTGGGCTGTCGCCCACGCGGCATCTCTGTTTGTCTGCGTGGCTGTCGCGTGTTTGGTGGGGCTCGCGTACGGCCGGATGTAATTGGGCGCGCTCGGGTGGGGGGCCCCCATTGCCGGTATTGGTGATGGGGCAGCGTAGGGTCGGTTGCCGACGGGCTTACACTCGAAAGGGATTCACACGATTACTGGTTTCTAGATGACAGAGCTGAATTGTGTACACTCCACCCACACTCTCAATGTGAAATATTAAAACTGCTCAGACCGGACACTTGGACTTCCATTCTTCGTGTCAAACAGCTGAACAGGACAGGTTTAGGGGAGAAAAAAAAACGAAGTTTTTTACGGCGCCAATGTCGAAATTAATGCATGTGATTTTTGTATGGACAGTATGAATGAGCTACAATGTGCCCGTCAGGAAAAACAGCCCAGCTGGCCGGATTTGAACCTCTAGTGGGCCACTTCCTACATTTGACACCACTGGATTAGGGAAAATTTTTTGTGTTAGGAGCCATTTCGGTTTAAAAGTATAATGCATTTATTGTTTCAAAGATTTTTTTCCCCCCATAAAGCCCACTGAAGATGTATTTTTATGGGGGGAGGGATGTGAGATACTTTGTGAACCCCATGCTAGCTATGCATAAGTACATGACATTAGAAACAGCTCGTTCTTTAAAAATATATTAATTGCTCAGTTTTAATTGGCAAAATAGTATACGGGTTATTTTGGTTTTATCGTGCATTTATTTAGTGAGGCACATACTTGGCAATATTTGGCGTACTGTATCTGAGTCGTCATATCATTCAAAATAGGTGAAGTGCTTGTTGAAACAATCCTCAATAGGTATTTTCAATATTTTATGTACAATGTGCTGCATGTAACGGCATCATGGTTGACTTGTTATGTATGTCTGGCTCACTGTTTTTAGGTTTGCGGTTCAAATCTCATCTCTGGAGGTTTGTTTTTGTTTTTTTTCTTGTGTACTCAGCTTCCTTCCATCTTCCAAAATATGCATTTATGTTAACAGAAGACTAAATTAGTGTGAATATGAGAATTACTAGTGTTGTAGAATTCTACATTTCTATAGAAGTACACTTAAAAACATTGTCAATAAACACTGAGCATTATTACTTTTATAAAGGCAGCTACTGTATCGTAACCAGTGATGAATTTCCCCGCACAGACGACCTTCCGTGTTTGCTAATAAGCGTAACATTTAAAGTCTGATCATGTTCCATTTTGCACCTCAGGCTACAGGTCTCATTAGCAAGGTCTAAGGTTGTAATTACCAGCCTGGGGTATACATCATCATTGTTACCGTAAAACTCCGGGTAGAAGAAACTTACCGCGTACATTAGGGACGATAGAGACAAATGGCTTGACCGCTTACATCAAAACGAACGACAGGCCGCAGAGTTATTCAATTATAATGGCCATATTGTGGACCACGGAGCCATCTGCTTTTGCTCATTATGATAACAAAGACTTTCCCTCTGTTGAGGTGTGATGATGGAGGCTGTGGATTTTTTTTTTTCCCATTACACAGCTTCATCCCTCCTCCTTTAGCTTTCTTTGATGCCACAGTGATAGCCATCGTTTTTAACCTCCTCTGCGTGGAGTCAACGCAGAGCAGTTTAGGAGCAGACGGCTGTGGCTGTTAACATGCAAATCCGTGCTTATAAAGTTTTAGGCGATTGATTTTTTTTGCATGGGTGATGAGCTGAATGCATTTCTAGGGAGCAAGCAAGGACGCAGGAGTTCTAGTTGTGTGGAGGTGTCTATTCCCGCTTCGCATCCCACCCTGCTTCCTACTCTCTTGGCCGTCTGGAGGATCATCATGGAGATGAAGCCTCAGCGGATCACTGGCACATTTAGCTCTGAATGCTTAGGAGGTTGTTACGCAAGTCTGTGTTACGGCAAATTTTTGCACCGTGACAATGTATCCCGCAGTTACTTAATAACATTGCAATGACCGCTTCAGTGATGAATAAAAAACAAAAATTAATTAATGCTTAAAATAACAGCAGGAGAAGTGAGAGTTAAACTTTAAATTTTTCCTGACATAGTAGCACCTTCACACTAGAGGTGGGACAATATATCGAAAAGGTGATATCTTGCGATAGGTTATCGATACGGCCCAGGGTTTCCCCTACAATTCAATATTGTGGTGCACCGCCACACCAGAATAAAAGCTGCCACGCCGTGCAAAAGAGATATGTATTTTTAATTTTTTAAGGCTGTTTTAAACTAACGGCAGCCTAGTGTGAAGGGTTCGGTGGCAACTTATTCATTGTGTATTGTAATGTCCGTAACTATGCAAGGAACCCTTAAGAGACGACCAGACGGGGAGCTGTGACGTAGAGGGAAGCGAGAAAGCGGTCGCATGTCGCGGAAGTCCGCTGTTATTTTGTTATTGGTTTTCTTTATTATTATTGTTGCCACAATAAAGTGGGTAAGCCAATACAGACTCCTCTCCTTCTTCCCCCCATCAGGGACATTACAGTATTTTGGATTGTTGGATTCAGCGAAAGTGAGCGGGGGACGGAACGGCAAGTTTGAATGAAATTGATGAAAATGATAAATGAAAGAGGCAGGCAGAGCGCCACCGCGCTAATGTCAAGAACGCATTCAGTAGCAGGCGTATTATATCTGTGCTATCGGGTTGTTTTGGCGAACGGATGTACGCAATCGCGGCTGACGAAACCTTGATAAATGCGCTTTTTTTATCCAAGTTTCGCGAGCTCTGGGACACTCGAAAAATGACTCTCATACTTTCCTTGCTGAGCTAATTGGTACCTCGATGTGCGTTTGTGTGGAAATGTAGTTCACGAACAACAATAACAACAACAACAAAAAAAAACTATTTACCTTCTCTCTGAAACTTGCAAAACTCTTTACACGGCAATTAGAATTTCCCCGTACTCCTTGAAATGGGTCCATTACAAGGGCGTAGGTTTGGTCTAAATATTGGTAGGGACGATATAACAGCGTAACCTGCATGTACACTTTTTGCTGGGGACGGGACATTAAAAAAACTAAACAGAACGGGGCTACTTTTCTCTCTAATATGAACCTAATCCATTGATAGGCTAAATGATCAATGCAAAAATAAATCTGTATTGACTTGTACTAACTTTCACACTGCAAATTTATAATGTTTTAATCTGATGTTTTTTCTTAAATCTATTTGAATAATTTTCTCCATCTTGTTTTGGGTCTTAAAAACTAGTTAACAGATTAATGGGTCAGATTATTCAATTTACTTTAGCTAAATATTACCATTTGTTCTTATTAAGCACATACATCTAAAGATAGGTCATTTTTCACCAAAATCAAGGGGGAAAATGCTTTCAAATAATGTTTTAAGCAATATCAATTCTTAAAAAAGCTTTTCTTTAAAAAAATTAAATATACTCATTTTTTGCTTAAAGTGTTAAGATTATTTTCAGATTGCTTTTTTTTTTCTTCTTTCAAGAAATCTGAGTAAAATTACTTGAAGCACTGGGAGATAATTTACTATTTCTAGATTTACACTGAAAGCAAGGGAATTGAACTAGTCATCAGCCAATCCAACGTCCGTTTGAGGGGAAAAATGGTGTCAGTGTCTGAACATAATTAAAGTAATTCACTTAATAATGGTAGGGTCAATTCTATCCTTCCAATATATGTGAAGACTATCTAAATGACCTCCATAACTGAACTCATTATATATAATGCAAATAAGGTTGCTTAAAAATTGGTGGGGACATTTTGAGCATCCTGAAAAGTGCTATGTCTCTAACGTCCCTATGCAAACCTATGCCATTGGTCCATTAACAGAAGGAGTATTATTGTTGTGTTAATGTAGTACATGTTAGGACCAAATAAAAGGAAAAAGAAGGACTACGATACGACAAGAAAAAAAAGTCGTATTATTACATAGGGTAATGGAGCTAAGACATTAGCCTGGCTGATGAAACATTTCAAATAGATCTTTGTAATGGTTCTTCTTACGAAACAAAATGTGAAAAAAAAAAATTGTCATGATATGACGTAATTTTGCCATGGCATGACATGGTGGCGAGATGTCCAACACATGCGCACATGTTAAAAGCGGCGCGTACTTACTATTTGTGTTTTTATTAAGTCTTTTATTACCTTTTAATTGCCTCAAAATAGTTTTTGCACATGTTTCCCTCTCATACTTTTAAGCATTGTGTTTTGTTGTGGTAGCTTTAAAGCAGATGTTTGATCCATTGACCCCATTAGTCATGTAGCTTATTTAAACCACCCTTATTTGATGTTACTATGTTAAGGTATTTTCTTAAGGCATCTGTATTATGTTCTGTCTGTATGCATCTAAACAAAACAAGCTGAAAGCGCACGTTCGTACTTTGGTTGTCAAATTCGCCTGTTGTTTTGTGATGTTTTGCCGGTGTAGCATATTTTGGCAGAACACCGGTTTTGTCCTATTCTCATCTCGTCTTGTCTCATCCCGTTTTTCCTGTTCATTTTGCTTTTGCTGCTCGTTTTGTGAAATAATGACAGTGTTGTCATGCTCTGAAAAAAGAAGAAAGAAACCAACAGGTTGCTATCAAATTCTTCCATTAGAATAGTGTCTACGTTAGCTCACCGGCTGCCATTGACGGCGCTAGACATTCGTGTAATTTTGACCGGATTGGACTTCTACCGCCGTGAATGGCACTGAAATCAGAGCATTCTTTTGTAAGCATTTAAAGGTCACTTTCTGTTCATTTTAAGGCATTTACAGGTTACTTGGTGTTGATTTTGAGTCACTTCCGATTCATTAGGGGACATTCTTTTCAGTAACCCAGTACTTCTGAAATAGTGGTGCGTGGGTCCCTATGTCCAATGACAGTGTCGATTTTGTTCTATTAATTTTTGTCAAATTGCTTGGCGTATTGTTCTGGTGAGTTAATGTTGCTAATCTTTTGGAATTTATTATTATTTAACAAATGGTCAAAAAATGTACCTTGAGTGTTTTTTTAGAGTTTGGATGCGACTTTTTCTTTTCTTTTTTTTTTTTATTCAGGCAAATTGATGCATTTTAAGACTTTTCTGTTGCAAACAAAACAATGTTAATAAAGCATAGTTTATAATTTATTGTAAGTTAATCTATATTTCCTTTTTCTTTAATATAAAAAAGACAATTTTATGCAGAGGTGTACTTATAATAATAATAATTTTATAGACGAATGATACTAAATACAGGTGCAGCAGACAGTTGTGGGGGGGTGTAATGTTTCCTGGGGGGTGGTGGGGGGTGGGAGGGGTGTAACAGAAAATGAACCCTTCCCACTTCTATGGCCGTCAGTGGCAGCCAATGCAAGGCAATGAGATAATTTTGGGCCATTTCAGGTCATAACCTGTTGATTTTGGGGCATTTAATGGGTCACTTCTTGTTGATTTTGTTTCACAAAACAGGAAGTGACCTGGGATTAATGGGCAGTAACCCAAATTCAGCAGAAAGTGACCTGTAAATGCCCGGAAATCAACAGGAAGTGGCTGAAAATCAACAGGAAATTATCTAAAAATTCCTCCAAATTTCCTCACTGCCTGGCATTGGCTACCACTGAAGGCTTCTGTTCATTCGATGCCATCCCTCCTTCTTTAAACAGATTGGTCATCTACAAGTGATAAACTCAGAGCAGAAGGATGAAAATAGCTTGTTTTTCTGTTTATTAGTCGTCTTGTAGAATTCCTAGAATGATTTCATGTATCGATAATCGTGAGATCATTGTAATTGTGAGCCTTGTATCGCTAATGGTATCATATGGTGACCTACCCAGAGGTTCCCACACCTACTTCACACATAATTCACATTTCTCCTCTTGTATCTTTTAGTCAGAAGTTGTACAGTAGAAGAATACGATGTATACTATACTTATGTACTCAGGTAGTGAGTTTCACACATTGGTACAATGTTCTAGCATCTGCTTATAGGCAGACGTCACTTGTCTCACCAGTCAACTTCAACCTTACTGTACCACTGCCTCACACAGAACAACAACACTGAGGGAAAAAAAGACAACGTTGATGGACAGCATGGAACATTGCCTCTCCGGCTGACATGCCAGAATGCCTTTTCCCTCATTAGAATCCAAGTGTTATATTTTATTTTGTATCTAAATACACCTCATAAATGCACTGTGGATCAAAGGAAATGTTATACCCAAACAGCTGAGTTAATGTACAAACTACAAATTAATATTTGAAAAATTATTCTTGAACATTATAATAATTACCATATTGTGTATATGGATTCTCAAATGAAACTGAAAATTATTATTACATGTATTTTTTTTTTTTTAAATGTAGAGCAGCCTCCATAATTCACATTTTACATTTTATGCACAATGAATGTCGCACGTTTTCTATTTTTATTTAACTTGTGTTAATATCAAACCCCAGAATTTAAATGTTTTACATGACAAGCTTAGACTTTGAAAAGAGAGCGTTATTTTTTGAAAACATCATGAAAATACATGAGCTGATACTAGCTTTGTACTATGAAAAGCATATGCTAATGTTAGTTATTTGCATTTTAGTGACCCATCTTTGTAGTTTCCGAACGTTGGCTTATTTTATCGCTTGTTACTCACCAAACACCAGTGTGATCTTGGTCTGGGAGGACATCAATAAGGCCGTCTTTGTTGCTACTGCACAATGTGTCTGGACTTCGGAGGTGTTCACTGATGTTAACTGTGCAGATTTGCACCATGTAGCCTTAATGTTGTTGCCGAGTTGTTCAAACGAAACTTTCTGTTCTGGGCAACTTGGCGACATGCAGACATGCTGTTCTTTTTCATTGATTTAGTTCTTCCTTGATAATAAGAACTAGAAGTGGGAGTCTTTGGGCACAAACGATTCGATTACGATTCAGAGGCTACGATTCGATTATAAATCTATTATTGATGAGGCCCCAGCCCCGATATTAGCTGCTTTTAATGTTTTGTACATTAGTTACAAAAACTGTAAAAAAAAAAAAAAAAAAGTAAAGCCTCGCAGGCTTAAATAAATGACTATTTCAGTATCAAGTTAACAGTTAAAAACAATAAATAATATACTCAAATCCCCATTCTGTATCAGCAGCTTTAAACTACATTCAATTAATTTAATGTTGTGAATCAACAGTTAAAGTTGTTAAAATTGCTCCCGTTATTCCATAATTTCCCTTCTGTCTACTTTCGACATGTGAAAGTTTTAAAACTATTTTAAAGATAGATTCAAGTCAATATTTTGCCGATTTAGGAGTATTTTAGATCAAAAGTTAATTAGGTTTGCTTGGAAGGTTCTCTACAACAGCCTTGTAGGGAAGTCTACTGCTTTAAGATGGCGGCCGTTTACTAACGCTCGCATCTAGCTTTCTGTACATGTGCTGCTAACGCCACCGAGTCTGTTATTTTGCATCTAGTCCCATATAAATATGATATCTACCGTACCATTATGTGGACGTAGTTTGTAGCAGCTGTTGGTAGCAGTCAGGTATGTTGTTGTTTTTTTATCTCGCGGCATGAGTTGAGCTAGAGCCGTGAGTTGAGCATTGTCATTACCCGAGGGGCCGGGTAATAACAAGCACGATGTTTAGCTACTCTCGCTCCGTTCCTCATTGCGTCCCGAAGACCGTGCGGCGCGCTGAGTGTGTTTTACTTCCGCTTTAATTGACATATTTCAATAATCGGAATTTGGATGTTTGTGAATCGTTCTCGAATCTTCCACGGCCGAATCGTGAATAATCTAAGAATCGGAAATTTCGCACACCTCTAATAAGAACTACCCAAACTATGCTATGTTATTTTGAGCAGACTTACAGTACATCGCCATGCCTTTATTTGGATAGAGCCAAAACTAGGGATGGGAATTGATTTTTATGATTCCGATTCCATTATCGATATTGCTTAACGATTCGATTCTTTATCGATTCTCTTATTGATTCTAATTTGGGGAAAAAGAAGAACAAACATTTTGATTGGCATCAAGTTTGTTTAATCAGAAGGCACAACATTACAAACCCACAACAAGGTCAAAAGAACCCCAAAGCCTCGATGTTAACTGTGGCGATGTGTAACTGTGGCAAATAGACTAGAATATGTAACATTTTACTGAAACATTTTTCTAATAGAAATAAACACTCCTCCTTTTTCAAAGGACATATGCGCTGATAGCACTCAAAAATAATAATAAAAAAAGATAAATACTGTCAAATACAACAAAACTGCGTAGTGCAAATCTCCAAAATTAACAATTCTTTTGCAGAAAAATAAACATATCTGCTTTTTCATGTAGGATTTGTGATCTTTCTGGATTTATGGTGTCTCCAGCAGTGGAGAACACCCTCTCAGATGGGGTGGAGGAAGCCTGCACACACAGAAAGTGTTCAGCTAGTCCAGACAGCTTGGGCAGAGTATCTCTTTTGTTTTTCCAAATACTGTATTAACAAGTTTGATAATTAGGTTGGTGTAATTATATAAGGACTGTTGGATCTCACACAATATAACAGGAATTTTAGCAAAATCCTCCGTTAACTTGGATTTGTTAACTTCCTAGACATAGTTGGGGTACTTTATGGAAAGGTCTTTTGATACTGAGTGGAATTAAAATGGTTTGTGACCAATGGGACCATCCTATCTCGAATTACGGGCGAAAATACGCTGATTGGCTGTAGTCGTCAGGTGCATTTCGGGAAGTCATTTGGAACATCCATTTCCGTTACTCGTAGCAACACAAAAATACCACCATCTGATGGGGAGCTATATACTTTTGTGTGAAATCAGTAGTCAGATTGGCCCTACGACCCACCAAATTCAAATTATTCCCCCCCAAAAAACACTGATTGGTGGACTCTTTCGGAACCAGTTCTCGATTCCCATCCCTAGCCAAAACTCAACGTTTGTACATCCCTTGTAGGTGAAAGAGCAAGAGATGTCCCAGATCCGATCACGTGATCGGAAATCGGGCCCGATCACTTACTTTTCAGAGGATCGGAATTAGGGAAAAAAAAGATCGGGTTTTTAATTATTAACTATTAACTAATTGGCTGCCATTGACGACAATCGACGTCAAATCCATTTTGACTGGGTGAGATTGAACAATTGCTGCCAGGCCCCCAGTCAAACTGAATTGGACATCTATCGCCGTAAATGGAAGTGAAACATGATCACTAAATGTCAGCCTTCACATTTGAATTGTATTTGATGTTTAACTGTCAACTGATGAAAAATATTATATTTACAAAACAGGCAAGTCTGAAGCTTCCTGCAGGAGCCTGCCTTCAAGCTGCTGCTGGGTCCTTCCGGGGTCCTACTGTCAGTCAGCGGTGGCCACAGTTGCCCACACAGATGCCTGATCAAAAGCTTTTTAAAATTTATTTTAGCACAACTCATACTAGGGCCTTCATCTGAGTCAGAATCTTGTCCAGGGCTCAGTGTGGATTTCGAAGTTTTCCTTTTTAAAAACTTACCCATGACTTCCACCACAACTTCCGTGTGTGGTAAATTCGTTCTTAGTTGCGTGCAAGCGAGCAAGGGTTGATTCTTCGTCTTGCGTTCAAGAACTGCTGGGAATTACAGCCATCAGCCACCTTGGTGTCCGCGATAATGTACAGTAGATCCCAGCGCGAAAGTATCCTTTCCATTTTATCCCTACGACCGTCAATTCTCCCCCTACGTTTTATTCCAACACATTGTCGTGGACAGCAAGGTGGCTGATGGCTAGAAATCCGAGCAGTTCTTCAACAGCACACGAGCAATAACTCGCTTTCTTGTAGTTCTGCAACGATTAATCGATTTGAGTAATTCAATTAGAAAAAAGATTCAAATTAAATTTTGCTGCTTCAAGTATTTGTTTAATTAAAGTGGCGTTGTAATGATTTGTTTTGAAAGTGTTTGCATTAATATTTATTGATTTGGGTGGATGCACTGCCCTGAATATGTGAATATGACATAACTCATTTCACATGGCTGAATCCAGCTGCTCCCTGTTAATATCAACACAAGTTTTTGTTTAGGTTAAGTTTTTTTTAATGCATTTATATTCTAGTTTATAGATATATTTAGACATTTATGGCGGGGATATGTGTTTGAACCATTAAGAGCATTGTTTAAAAAAAAAAAAAAAAAAGTTATTAGCATTTTATAGCATTTAAGCTAGCGGACATTTGCTATGTAAATTAGCCAATCGTTCTTTTGTTGTACTTAGATCCTCATTTATTTATTTATCTTTTATACCGTTTGAGGCTCAGTTTAGGTATTTTTATTTTTTATGCTTCGTATCCGATTACTCGATAATTTGAACTAACTAGTTCATTGAATAATCAACTACTAAAATAATCGATAGTTCCAGCCTTACTCGCTTGTACCTGAGGCTGAGTGTCCTTCAAAATACCGCCAGAGGCCATGCCAATAATGTTATAGATTATTTGGAAAAATAAATAAATAAATAAATAAAATTACAAAAATAAAATTAAAAAACGACATTGGATAATTTCTCGCAGCATTAGTGATGATCTCTCACGCCACACCGGTTGAAAAACACTCCTCTTAAAATATAACCATTGGTGGGATGGTGAATTGAGGGATTTACATTTGCATTTATGGACATTTCAGGTCCAGGATGCAGACATGACGCAGTTTCAGGGAAGTTATTTTCGATGTAAAAAGCGTTTCTGAGCAAAACGGAAATCACATTTTTTGACCGAAAATACGGTTGACCTCTAATATTCAGTCATTATTAATTGTAGAAACGTAAGAAAATGTTATTTTGTTGATGACTCTGTCTGAAGACATCAACGGTTAATGCTTTTTCTCCAAAAGCACCAGAGCATACAAAATTAAGCAACCCAAGCTACACAGCAATTTCTCCTCCCTCATCTCATCTTGATCCTTCTTCTGCTCTATTTTTGCTTTTTCTCTTTAAGAAATGCCTCCAGTAGATCACTTGCAAATAGCCTCTTGCCCTCTCTGGAAAATAATGGTTTTGTCTTCAATCCCTCAACCGATAAATCTCACACAAACAAACAGCCACAACTGATGACAAAAAGCATCTAGCAGAAGTTCTTTTTTTGCAAATAATTGCGAAAATTCACTAGCGCGTTTGGAGCAAATAAGAAATAAGCTGGCATCTTAGAAAGGTCCTGGGTGTTTTCTTTTTAAAGGTCTCCTAAATATCACATTTCAAGGCAGTTGACCTTCTAATCCTCCCACCGTTCTCTGTAATGCAATGCTGTGCCATTCAAAATGTTCATTTTCTTAAATCTAGAAAGTAAGAAATTAGGACTAAAAAATACATGAGCGCTGTGATTGATCATTAGCATATTGCATTTCAAAGTCATGATGTTGCTTTTATGTCAGCTATTTGTAGACCCAAGTTCTCAGCGTGAATGAAAATGTGTCAGGCAGGCCCACTTCTCCGTCACTGTTGCTATGATGGGTTAATTAATCTTGATAAATGTTTAATTTACATTGCTGTGCTATGAGCATAAATATGCACTTAATTCTTAATCAGTCCCACCACTGCCTCTGAGATTACTACAGTTATTTTAATTAAAGTCAACTTTCTGAAACTTGACTAAGGAATAGTCTTGATAACATACTGATGATTGTGACTTGCGATTGAGTACATTTACCCGATAATTATTCACTTATGTATTCACTTTTTGGTCACCTGTTTTTAATGCATTATGCTCTGCGGCATGTTTCATCGGGTGCCATCGCCCACATGCAGTGATTAACGCTCTGCGGCACTGGTAGCTAGTTAAGGCTTTCTTACTGTAATTTGTAATGCAAATGAGATTTACAGCCTCAGAGGAGTTAAAAAAAAAAAAAAAAGATTTTCATGTTGTGCATTTTTCAGGACGATTATGATGTGTTTTTCAGAGAATGTAAGAGATGAGAAAAACTTGAGTGTTATTGACAGACTGAAATTAATTTTCTGTGGCAATGTCAGTTTCATTTTTTACTGCCAAATAGTGGTAACAGGTAGACAACTCACTTCCCACAACATTAACAGGAAGGCACACCTGCATAATTCAATGAAATCCAATGCCAATCCATTCATTTTCTATACGGTGCAGGTGAGCGGGAGCCTACATACAGTGGGGCAAATAAGTATTTAGTCAACCACCAATTGTCCACGTTCTCCTACTTGAAAAGATTAGAGAGGCCTGTAATTGTCAACATGGATAAACCTCAACCATGAGGGACAGAATGTGGAAAAAAACCCAGGACATCACATTGTTTCATTGTTTGTATTTGGTCACCAACAAACAAGCAAGATTTCTGGCTGTCAAAGAGGTCTAACCTCTAACGTGGTCTAACGAGGCTCCACTCGTTACCTGTATTAATGGCACCTATTTTAACTCATTATCGGTATAAAAGACACCTGTCCACAACCTCAGTTAGTCACACTCCAAACTCCACTATAGCCAAGACCAAAGAGCTGTCGAAGGACACCACAGAAAAAAATGGTAGACCTGCACCAGGCTGGGAAGACTGAATCTGCAATAGGTAAAATGCTTGGTGTAAAGAAATCAACTGTGGGAGCAATTATTAGAAAATTGAAGACATAAAAGACTACTGATAATCTCCCTCGATCTGGGGCTCCATGCAAGATCTCACCCCGTGACGTCAAAATGATAGCAAGAACGGTGAGCAAAAATCCCAGAACCACACGAGGGGACCTAGTGAACGACCTACAGAGAGCTGGGATCACATAACAAAGGCTACTATCAGTAACACAATGCGCCGCCAGGGACTCAAATCCTGCACTGCCAGACGTGTCCCCCTGCTGAAGCCAGTACACGTCCAGGCTCGTCTGGGGTTTGCTAGAGAGCATTTGGATGATCCAGAAGAGGACTGGGAGAATGTGTTATGGTCAGATAAAAGGGTACATAACAAAGTATTGAGATGAACTTTTGGTATTGACCAAATACTTATTTCCCATCATGATTTGCAAATGAATTCTTTGAAAATCAAACAATGTGATTTTCTGTTTTTTTTCCCACATCCTGTCTCTCATGGTTGAGGTTTACCCATGTTAACAATTACAGGCCTCTCTAATATTTTCAAGTGATATTTGGTATTTGTCACAGAGAGTTAGATGTACGCAATGTTCCATTTTCATGCAAGTCCCCAACTGTTTCGATATCCTTGATTTTCCATAATTTAAGACCTCCATCCATTCTCCCAGGTGGAAAATTATCATTATTCTGCAAAGGAGAAAAATAAGATATTGTTGTAGGGCTATCAATAAGATTGTGTGCCTTGTGCCAGTTCATTACAGTATTATTTAAAAAGGGATTTTTTGTGCCCTTTTTTAGTTTTTTTCAAGTTTGCAGGATGTAGATAACTGTGGACTGGTATGTTTGATATTGATTGCTGTTCAATCTTTACCCATGGGGGAGGAGAGTCTATGTTAAAGTAGTGGGTCGCATTGCTACTCACATTTGAAAATAGTAGCAATCCACACGCACCATATAATGTTAGCAAAGAACAGAATATGCTTTGCTAATGTGTGCTAATATAGAATGTGCCAAAAGAAGTAGCAGCTTCAACAAAGAAGAAACTGAGAAATGTTTCAACTACATAATGTAGTAGTAGCAGTACTTTCAGTAGGGTTGATCTCAACTGTAGGCATAGCATGGTGTATCTCTAAACCTGAACACTATTGAAGTCGCACAAAACTTTGCTTCACGCGTTTTGTTTTTCCTTTAGCGTTTTGGTAACGTGCCAGAAGAGCAGGAACAAGGGGTGTTAAAATGAACTTGTGACAAGAAGAGACACTCATTAAAGTGAACAGACTCATAATTCAGAGCAAGAAGAGTCTCTGCTATTTAAGTGTTTGTGAATATTTTTACCAGCGTGGTGTAAATAAATAAACAAAACAGATAGAGATGTAGAAATAAACCAATATTTTGACAGTTGTTATGTGGTATATTTCTACACCACTGCAAATGAGCTAAATGAAAGGAATAAACATAATATTAGGCATTTTTAAGGCAGTTATTTTTAACTTGTTAAATTCCAGACTTTGCTCATGTAAAAGTGTGTTTTTCATTCCAAGAACAATACAAATTGGAGTGCACCAACATTGGCAAATGACGTTACCACGCCAACCGTTTTGTCTGACCTCATTGGTCGGCTCATTTCAAAGCGTCATCATGTGTGAAGGTCCAGGTCACCAGGTCGCCGTCTTTGCCCGAGTGATCAAACGATCAAAGAGAAGACTTTCTCTCATTTTTTTGCCGCCATTTTTTTCCGTCTAACTTGACTTGATTGGCTATATTAGCCAACTTCTTTTGTGTCTTTGTGGACGAAGTAGACAATGGCGCAGTGTTCTCGAATGCACCGGCAGTCTCACATATGCCGTTTCTTCCTCACCTCTTCTCCGGTTGTCTCACCTCACTCCCCCGCCGAGCGCCTCACCCGCCATACACCCCACTTTTCACAGCCTCTCATCTCTGCTATTTTATCTGTCCTTCTCTTTTCTTCCCCTTTATCTCCCTGCTCACCTTTCTGTCCTTCACTGCTTTACAGACAGCACAAAAGCATCCTATTCATCACCCCACACTGCACCTTCCATAACCCCGACGGGCTATTCCCCCAGATACACTGCACAGTCACACACATACACACTCACAGAGGCAATTTGGCACGGCTCAACAGTGAAGAATTGGCACACACATGCATCCAGCAAACAAGAAAACAACCTACTGCTAGAGGACAGTGTATAGATTCTCAATTAATCTTAATCACCTGGCTTTGTATCATGCACTTTTCTTTAGCTACATATCTTGGCCACAAGATACAAAAACAAGCTAATGGGACCCCACGTGGGGGAAAAAAAAACATTTAATCTGGCAGTGACACAGCAGAACTCTCAGATCAAAACAGGTGATGCTATCAGCGCTACAGAAGCGTCGATGACCTTTGAGTCGTTTGCCTTTCAATCCATGTAATTGTTTGCTGGGTTTAGCTTCATTTGACTATGTTGAAAAGGTCGTCTTTTGAATATTTTGCTACAGCTTAGTTTAATATGACCTAAAACCAGAGGTGGGTAGTAACGTGGTACATGTACTCTGTTACATTTACTCATTAACTTTATGAGAAAAAATTACTTCTAAGGGGCAGTTTACATGGTGACTCTCCGAGAATACGAAAAATGTCAAATTTGCATTTACCGTAATGTTCGCACTATAAGGCGCAATTCAATTCAATTCAATTCAATTTTATTTGTATAGCCCTGGATCACAACAACGTTGTCTCAAAGGGCTTTGCAGAGGCAAGATGATACACAATCAGCAACAGCAAATGAAGCAACAGAGATGAATAAATAAATTCAAGCCCCAGGACCGCTAATGGGAATTAGCAGGCGAAATTAGAGTCCGTAAAGATGCAGTGGAGTAAAGGAACAAGAAGCGGTCCATCTAGCCAGATGAGACGGGGGTAGCAACGAGGACGTCCATCCAGCTTGGGGTCCGGACAGTCAGGAGGCTGCAGCTGAAAAATAGCCTCTCCCCAGAGGGGAGGGGGGAAAGGGGACACCGGGTGACTAGTGATGAATAGACTAGACAACTAGATATTAACATTGAAAAATAGAAATAAAGTAAGAGAAGTGGTAGGTAGAGTGAGAAAAAGGAGATGGAACTCAGTGGCTGTACTTCCCCCAGCTTTATAGCTTCTAGTGCAGCTTAGACTAAACTTTGAGTCTACTCCGACTTCAACTAACCTGACCATAAGCTTTGTTGAATAGGAACGTTTTTAATCTAATCTTAAATGTGCAGACTGTCTCGGCTTTTTAGCCGGAAGCTGATTCCATAAAACGGGCTTGGTGGCTAAAGGCTCTAGCTCCGACAGTACTTTTAGAAACCCTGGGAACTACCAGTAGACCTGCATTCTGAGAGCGGAGTGTTCTGGTGGGGCGGTATGGAACCAGAGCATCGGTGAAATAAGATGGCCCCAACCCATTAATGGTCTTAAATGTAAGGAGGAGGATTTTAAATTTAGTTCTAAACTCGACTGGAACTGGCGCACTTGACTATAAGCCGCCACACACCAAATTTGACTAGAAAACGACATTTGTTCATAGATAAGCTGCACCTGACTAGAAGCCGCAGCTGTCCTCACTGTATTATGGGATATTTGCACCAAAAGATATTAACCTGTAACACTTTATTTAACAGTGGCATCATACGACTGTCGTAAGACCAAATGAACTACCATGAAGCTGAACTACAGATGTTAAAAACAATCAAAATTCATTGTTCTGTGCTGATTACTTTTTCGGGTACTGTTCAAGTTATTTCATTATTTGCTAGTTATGGTATTTGGTAACACTTTATTTGACAGTGGTGCCTTAAGACTGTCATTACACAATTATAATTATGACATGACACTGTCATGAGTATTAATGAATGCATATATAACAGATGTTGTTTAGTGTTATCCGGCAAATTTTATCACTTTTGAATGGATGTAAAAGATCCGAGCTGGATATAAATGGAGTTAATGACATAATTTACCGGATAACACTCTGTCATAGGCATTCAGTAATAGCCATGATAGTGTCGTGTCATAATTATGACGGTCTTATGACGCCACTGTCAAATAAAGTGTTACCTATTAACCCAAATAAATCAACAAATAAGTCGCACTGGACTATAAGCCGCAGCATTCAAAACGAAGGAAAAAAGTAGCGACTTATAGTTCGACAATTACGGTGTATGGTTCAGTCTCCATTCGAATAATGTCGCAATTCCACATGAAAACGATGTAGTATTCATGCCAGGCCCTAGGGGGCAGTGCAAATTTACAAGGCGACAGCGAATGATGCACTTTGACCCCACCAAGCTCCTCTGCCCAAAAAAAAAACAGTCCCGCCCACTCCAAGCAATGGCATTTTCCTTTTGCTCCAAAAGGCACCAAAAAATGGAAACATTCAACATATTTAAATTTAAAAATATTATTAAAACAGTAAATTAAAGGTGACGTTCCGCCATTTGCTGTTTTTAATGTTTAATAGCACCAGTGCGCACGCCCAATGTGACATGCACGAGTGCTGACGTTATCCGCGCCGCAGGAGGTTTTAATATGCATGCGGAGCGATCCCCCCTCAAGCACCCGCAATGGAATTCTTCCACTTTGGAGGCAGGATTCAGAATTTTTCGTCTTCGCCTTCCGTGTTCGCCGACATCATATGCACGCGGGGCAATTCCGCTACTCAGTCATTGCGTCTTCGTGTCGTAAAGTCGCCATGTACACTGCCCCTAAGAGTAGTATTACTAACCTATACTTTTTACTTGAGTAGATTTGTGAGGAAAAAACGCTAGTCTTACTCCGGTACTTTTGGCTATACAAGAATGGTTACATTTTTCCCTCTTTATTCTACATATTAGATTTTTTATCTTTTTGCCAGCAATGCCAAAAGTAGAGACGTGCCTGGTGTCTTACCAGGGTAGCTCTACTGATTTCACCAATGAGACATTGCAACATTAATCACATTGCGCCATTATACCAATCAGACGCAAGCTTGCCGTTCTATCTTCTCACCAGCCTGTTCAATCATGTGGTGTCTTTAAAGCACCATAAAAAATGAAGTATTCGATGTAGAGCGCTGCCCTCAACATGACTCAAAAGCGGGGATTTTAAACTCTCTCACAGTTTTTATTTGGCACCGATTGACCACGGAAAAACGGAAATGTGATCCTTTTAATTTCAAAATAGTAATCATGAAGAAACCTTTCAGTATTTAAACTCGGAAATATTTTCTTCACCAGAGGGCAATCATGCTCTTTGGACGAATAATGCTTCATTTATGTAATTTTTTTTTCTCTTGTTAGAATTCAAAGATTTTTTTTTTTTATTTCTTTGGCTTAATGTGGTTATGTAATGGGTTATTGTACATTATCATTATAACAACAGTCCATATTAGTGTTGCAACAATTAATCGATTAACTGATTAATGGTTTATTTTGAAGTGTTTGCATTTAGTTTTATTGACTTAAGTGGATACACTGCCCTCTACTCTGCCTCATTTCACATGGTTGAATCCAGCTGCTCCCTGTTAAGACCAACATAAGCTGAGTTTTTGTTTGAGCTAATGTTTTTATTGCATTTGTAATTTAGTTTATATATAGCCATTTTTTTTGGGAATATGTGTCTGAAGCATTTGTTAAGAGCATTGTAAAAAAAAACAAAAAAAACAAACACACAAACAAAAAAAACAACCTTAGCATTTTATAGCATTTAAGCTAGCTGAATTATGCTATGTAAGTTAGTCAGTTGGTCCTTTGTCGTACATAGATCCTCATTTATTTATTTTTATATACCGGTTGAGGCTCAGCTCAGGTATTTCAATTTTTCATGTTCTTTATCCGATTACTCGATTATTCGAACTAAATAGGTCATTGATCAATCGACTACTAAAATAATCGCTAGCTCCAGCTCTAGTCCATCTAGATAACTTTGTGCTCAGAAAAAAAAATGTAAGCAGTTACTCAAAATTTTACCCATTACTTGAGTTTTCCTTCACCAAATACTTTTTTCTACATATATACTCATATATACACATATATACATACATATATATTTTTGTACCAAGCAATGAACTTGCATGACAACTCAGTAACCCCATCATTTGATAATGCAGTGCTATGCAAACATGTCTTTTAGCCCTTCAGGGTTGGTGTACAAGTAGGATAAGTGAGCCATCACGCTTCACTGTACTCTCGCAGATTGCCGCCAGTTGTAATGTACTCAAACGGGTAGCCAATTACACATTGCAGTAGAGGTTTTATAGTTTTGAGTTTATAGTCTTTAGACATTAAAGTTAAATTAAAACTACAACTGACGTAGGACACTGCCAATGTAATATTGACAGCTGAAGTAAAAAGAACAGTTTCAAGCACACATTAGTCAAACCAAAAAGCTATTAAAATTCATTACACCTTTTCAAAGTTAGAATAAGTGGAAATATATTCGTAGCAGTCAGAATAGCAGATGAAATTCAGTTGTTGTAAACAAAAGAAAGAATATAGTACTGGTTTACTGAATGGGATATTCATTGTTCATTTGTCATAGTCAACTGTTTTTAAAAGAATGACTGTACTTGGATTGTGTCTATCTATAGTCATTTGAATTAAACTCATTACTAAAGATATTTAATGTATCGTCATTTGAACATCTTAGTTTGGCCGAGCCTGCGACTATACATAAGTTTGACCTATACATGTATTTTCACTCTGACCCCAACAGCCTGTTATGGTCTGTTTTTTAGGATATACCGTAGTTATCTGAAAAATTGTTAATATGTTTTGTTTACATAAGCCTATTTACCCTGTTGTTCTCCATTTTAGTAGTATTACTTTATAGTATAATGTTTGTTCTTGCTTTACTATCAATTAAAAAATGCCCCAAAAAATGCGACTTATACTCCAGTGCGACTTATATATGTTTTTTTTTCCATCTTCATTGTGCATTCTTCGGCCGGTGCGACTTATACTCAGGTGCAGTGGTGGAATTTAACAAAGTACAAGTACTTCGTTACTGTACTTACGTACATTTTTTGTGTATCTGTACTTTACGTGAGTACAAATATGAAGTAGTACTTTTTACTTATACTTCACCACATTTTACACATATATCTGTACTTTTTACTCCACTACTTAACTTGCGTTACACGTTACCGCAAGCTGGCGCAGTTCCAACAACCTGGGCGAAACACCGACAACCCGGCCAAAATGGCCAAACTGTGAGCATTCACCTTAGTCTTGACCCCTTGTACTGACTCCATTTTGAAAGCACAAGTTAATAATTTATTCAGATCGACAGTGATTAAACAGCAAGGCGAAACAGAAACAGACTCTGGCGAGGAGGCAGACTCATTCCAAAGTCACCATATCACAAGTCAACAAAAGGTTCCCGAGAAAAATGACAACGATTAGTTAAGTGTTCAGTCTTTTTTAAGGCTCTCGCGGCGCGAGCTGTGGGCAGAAGAAGGGTGTGCTTGGACGTTGTGTAGGATTATTGTCTGTTTGTGGATTGGACAGGAGGATTGGGGATTTACTGTTGTCATGGCAACAATGGTTGGGTATTTTGCCACCTAAGCGTCAAAGGGGCTCTTGGAGTCTTATCAGTCGTGCTATCAGTTGGATATCGGGCGTTCTCCGGTGTTCCTTTTGTTGGGACAGGACGTCCCGCCATTTGTTCTGGACTGTCCGGGAGAACTGATTGCGCGAGTTGGTGGTGCAGACGTGGGCTTGTAGATGTCTTGCCTGGTCAGCGTCAATCTTGCTCAGTCAGTTGCATGACGCACTCGTTGGGCTTCTGTGATGAGAAGGCGTCAGGTATCTATGCTCAATGGCAAATATATTCTGCTTGTTTTCCTTAAACTATGGTATAAGTGCTGTTTATTTTATGTATCTTGGGTGTGTTAGAGCAATACAAACAGCCAAACACTAAAGACGAGAAAAGATACTATTCCCTGATTGATTATATCAATTGTGTTAGAGTAATGCAAACAATCAGACGGTGCCTACAAGAAAAGGTACTATCTCCTTCAAGACTAAAAGACATCTGTTGTAAGCATTCATTAATGCTCATGAATGAAGAACTGAAGAAATAATTAGCAGAGAACATGAATGTTGATTGTTAATTAAGTTCTGTAGTGCTGCAATGCATGCTAGGAGGCATGTTGGACGATAACAGTGTTGACAGCAGGTGGCAGCAGAGGTTTACTGTCTCCCCCAAGGGAGCAGTGATGGCCAAATAAGGCTTCTTGAAGCAATGAAGCTTTGCAGCCAACTGGTTCAAAGCTTCATGGTGGTTCATTTGGTTTTGTGACAGTCTTATAATGCCGCTGTCAAATAAAGTGTTACCGGTTAATATATTTTCGGGGAAAATATCCCATAATACAGTGAGGACAGCTGCAGCTTATAGTCCGGGGCGGCTTATCTATGAGCAAATGCTGTTTTCGTGTCAAATTTGGTGGGTGGCGGCTTACAGTCAGGTGCACCTTACAGTCCGAAAAATACAGTAAGTAATAAAGTGAGTTCTTAATCCACTACTACTTAGGTGTGACTTATAGTCTGAAAAATACGGTACAGCGGTACCTCTACATACGAGGTTAATACGTTCCAGGACCTTGTTTGTAAGTCGAAATGGTCGTATGTCGAGCAGGATTTTCCCATAGGAATACATTATAATTCCAATAATTCGTTCCATAGCCCAAAAACCTACACTAAATCCTTAATAAATACTGCTGGTACTATCACAAATGGCAATTACACATAGCAATACAAATAAATTATAAATCAAAATCGGAATAATATAATTAAAATAATAATTCCTGTATTAATGTAAAGAATCGGGTTCTAATGTGGCGGACGTTTTTTGCTGTACCTGAACGCACCGCGGGGCTGACATGCCAGAGACAGAGAGCGGTGCGATTGAGGGTTTCACTTTCACTTTCAATGTTTTCTTGAGAACACCGCCAATTTTGGCAGACAGTAGGCGTTTTGTGTTGAACAAGTTGTGAAATAAATGATAAAAACGATGGCGATTTCTTTGGAGATGTTACCACAGTAAGAATTGTCTGCTTAATTTATTAAGACTGGCGAATGATGGTCGTGGAGAAATACAGTATTGTTGAGCCATTTCACGGATGCCCACCCTACGCTCATATTTTTCTATAATTTGCATCTTCATTTAAAAGGTAAGCGTCAACTTTATCCTTGTTTCACCACCTGTACCAACCTTTTCTGAAACCTGTGTTGATTTCTCACACAAGAAAGTCCGCCGTGCATTCGTCTGCGGTGCTGCCATGTCGTCGTATTTCGAGCATGTCGTCGGATGTAGAAACAAATGGCGAGTCAAATTTTACGTCGGATATCGAAAAGATCGTGTGTCGAAGCGATCGTATGTAGGCCTGTCGCGATAACAAATTTTAGTGTGCGATAATTTATCTTATAAATTATTGCGATATGCGATATTATTGCTCCCCCCAATTTTTTTTCAAAACCAATTTACAATGAGTGAGAATACAGTATATATTAATAGATGAAATACACCCATTTAAATGCGATAAATATTTACTCTTAAATTCAAAAATACTTTTTAAGAAATCACAACTAAAAACAATAGACCATGCCTCTTAATTAAAAGACAACAATATTAATAACGCACAGAAACACAGAATAAATAAAATGTGTTTTTCAAGAAAAAAAATAAAATAAAATTGAAATTGCACTTAATAACTTAAGCATTTAGGCAAATGAAAGCTTTTTTCCCTCACAGCTTCTGCAATGGTGTTCCATAGGGATGCAACAATACAGTTAAGCCACGGTTCGGTACGATTTTCGATACGAGGGACACGATTTTCGATCCGATTCAATACATTTAATGCTCTGGGAAAAAAAATAACAATTATTATTTTTTGTTTAGTTTTTTTTTTTTGGTAACGAGCAAAAATTAAATTGCAATCATATATACATGCACTTTAGTGCATAATATTTATGTGCTTCTTACTGATCTGAAAAAAATTTGTGTAAAAATGCTGAGAACAATCTTTACTGTTTGTAAAGTGAGGCGGGGCACACTGTTGATTGCAACAGCTCTCTTAGCAGCTAGGTTTACTACATGAGCAAGACATCCTATTTGTGGTCTGAATCCATCTGTGTCACGTACTGAATTAACAATATTTGCAACATTATCTATAGTCACTGGTATGAATTGATTTGGCCTTCTTAACTTCCATTCAGTCATGACAGTTTAGAATTCATCGATGTAGTATATGGACTACGTGTCCCTTAATCACTCTGGGCTCACGTAGCCAATGGCATGGGACGTAGCACATTTAGTTTGCTATTTCATGATATCTAGTGTGTGCGCGCATTAAAAAAGTTGGCAAACACCGCTGAAGTCGCGTCTGCTCATTACTGCACAACACCAGCATATGACAATCGACTTTCATAAACAGGACAAGTTTGAAGCACAGCGCTCTTAATTAGCCACTCATTGTTCATCATTTCCATTCAGCTGGTCTTTGTCAAAGCGAGGTTGTTCGTAGCAGCCAAGTCGGTAACAATGTTTGGTGGACTTCGTTGTAAATATACGGCGTTGTGGCGAAAAATAGCCGCCCCGTGTGAAGTGTCACCCCTGACGGGAGCGCCCACACGTGAACAACACCGGCGCACTGGAGATGGTCCGCAGTCATTCCGGAGCACTGACGCAGCCGGTATACGTTGAACAATAGGATATAATGGGAACGATTGGCTCCGGCGCTATTTTTTGCCGGACCTGGAACGTAGATGCATTTTGCGCAGTTGGTAACAAGGAATCCGAACTTTTAACAGCATGTCTGCCACAGCGCACGCACGTGCACGCGAGGCGATAGATCGCAGTGGAAAAATTACCGCCTTCATTTTTATTTATCGTGCGATAAATGGAATTATTGCATATTGTGACAGGCTTAATCGTATGTCGAGGTACCAGTGTAATTTGATTTAGTGCTGCAACGATTAATCGATTAACTCGAGTATTCGATTAGAAAAGAAAATTCGAATTAAATTTTGCTGCTTCGAGTATTCGTTTAATTAAAGTGGCGTTGTAATGGTTTATTTTGAAAGTGCTTGCATTTAGTTTTATTGATTTGGGTGGATACACTGCCTTCTAGTCTGCCTCATTTCACATGGTGCTCCCTGTGAAGACCAACATAAGCTACGTTTTTTGTTTGAGCTAATGTTTTTTTTTTAATGCATTTGTAATTTAGTTTATAGGTATATTTAGCCTATTTTTGTGGGAATATGTGTCTGAAACATTTGTTTAAGATCATTGTTAAAAAGTTAGCATTTTATTGCATTTGAACTAGCCGACTTTTGCTATCTAAGTTAGCCAATTGTTCTTTTGTTGTACGTAGTTCCTCCTTTATTTTATATACGGTTTGAGGCTTAGCTCACGTAATTTAATTTTTCATGTTCCTTATCCGATTACTCGATTATTCGAACTAATGGTTCATCGATTATTCGACTACTAAAATAATCGATAGCTGCAGCCCTAATTTGATTATGTAGTTTAGCGTAGCTAATAGCTGTGGGTTTAAAACTAAATTTTATATTTGTTTTGAAGTAGCACTTTGAACACTTTATTTTTCATTATGCTGTTTAATCACAATATCTACTGGGTAATAAAGCAAACTTTTAACAAAATCCCTCCAAAAAACTGTGTAGAAAAACTATTAAACTAGCAAGTGAGCAAACCACAATAAATCTTTCAATATGACTCACATGGAGCTTATCTACAGGAGACGACTGTCTGAATGCAATGCGGTAGACTGATAACATGCACGTTTGTCGAGTTATTATTCTTGGAAGTCCTTTCCTGACCCACCCCAAGTCGCTTCATTACAATCTCAGTCTACAATGCTTTCTCTATTAGCAGCTATCAGGTCTTTTATCACTCTTTTGTTACACTCAGCTGTTTCGGACTAACAAGTGGGTATTTGTGTTCAACGAACTGTAGCCTCGACATGGACAGTGCATATTGTCAATGGTGTGTGTATGCTCCCCTTTGTTGGTGCAGTAACAGCCACCAAAAACAAAGGGCAAAGAAATGAAGAATAATGCACCTATTGTCCGGGATGGCACAGCCGTTTAAGATAGGCTCTTGCCACTACTGCGCACTTACCATTAACATTGACGGCCCATCCGGATTTTTGCACGTAAGGGAATTTTTCACCCCAGGAGCTGTACTCCTCTGTGGAGGGTAGAAAACACAAGAGTCAGCAGGCTTGCAGCTGTTGAGATTTTTCTTTCTAAACAAGAACAAATGCAAGTGAGGTGCTACAATAAAATCTGTATATAGCTGTTTGAAAAATTCCTATTGATTGCCAATCTACCACATTTTGTTTGTTTTTGTGCTCCATCTTCCGGAATGCTGAGAACAGACTTGTAGAAAACCGCCTAGTGTTTTTCAGCAATGGATTAATGTGTTTGGGTTTTCACATTTCTATTTTAAATTCACAGGCGCATAGACACTTTCCCCTCATTAATATGCTGATGATACGGCATCAGCAGTAAATGGGGGTTCAATATCTTGCTCAAGGATACATTATAGACAAGGATTAAACCTTCGTGCTGAGGGAAGACTTCCCTACCACATGAGCCAAGCCACCCTGATGGAGTATTCAACAATCATTCCAATTTATTCATTTTGTGCTTTTCCACCTGCCTTTTCTATTAAGCTAACACTTGACAAACTATCAACCCTTATTGGGCCAGACAGATAAAATTTTAAACAGGGTATAGGAAACATAGTCCAATAATCATTACTCTCAGTATTTGATATGCCTTCATTAGAATCACTTTTTTTTAAAGGATTAACGCTTTTTTTTGTGCTTTTGGTGTGAATTAGGAGTGTTTTAATGTTTCTGCTATTCTGAGCGATCAACAAGTTAGTGATATACAGTGGGGTAAATAAGTACAGTGGTACCTCTACATACGATCGCTTCGACACACGAACTTTTCGACATCCGACGTAAAATTTGACTCGCCATTTGTTTCTACATCCGACGACATGCTCGAAATACGACGACAATGGCAGCACCGCAGACGAATGCACGGCGGATTTTCTTGTGTGACAAATCAACACTGGTTTCAGAAAAGGTTGGTACAGGTGGTGAAACAAGGAAAAAGTTGACGCTTACCTTCTAAATGAAGATGCAAATGACAGAAAAATATGAGCGTAGGGTGGGCATCCGTGAAATGGCTCAACAATACATCTCCACGGTCCTCCTCCGACCATCGTTCGCCAGTCTTTATAAGTTAAGCTGACAATTCTTATTGTGGTAGCATCTCCAGAGAAATCGCCAACTTCGCCACGTTTTTATCATTTATTTCACAACTTATTCAAAACAAAAACACCTTCTGTCTGCCGCAATTGACGGTGTTCTCAAGAAAACATTCAAAGTGAAAGTGAAACTCAAGCTCACCGGTTTGTCTCTGGCACGTCAGCCCCGCGGTGCGTTCCGGGTCAGCAAAAAACGTCCGCCACATTACAACCCGATTCGTTACATTAATACAGGAATTATTATTATTATTATTATTGTTCCGATTTTGATTTATAATTTATTTGTTTTGCTATGTGTAATTGCCGTTTGTAATAGTACCAGCAGTATTTTTTAAGGATTTAGTGAAGGTTTTTGGGCTGTGGAACGAATTAATGGAATTATAATGTATTCCTATGGGAAAATCCTGCTCGACATACGACCATTTCGACTTACAAACAAGGTCCTGGAACGGATTAACTTTGTATGTAGAGGTACCACTGTATTTAGTCAACCACCAATTGTGCAAGTTCTCCTACTTGAAAAGATTAGAGAGGCCTGTAATTGTCAACATGGGTAAACCTCAACCATGACAGACAGAATGTGGGAAAAAAAATCACATTGTTTGATTTTTATAGAATTTATTTCCAAATTAGAGTGGAAAATAAGTATTTGGTCGCCTTCAAACAAGCAAGATTTCTGGCTGTCAAAGAGGTCAAACGTCTTCTAACGAGGTCTAACGAGGCTCCACTCATTCCATGTATTAATGGCACCTGTTTTAACTCATTATCAGTATAAAAGACACATGTCCACATTCTCAGTCAGTCACACTCCAAACCAGACCAAAGAGCTGTCGAAGGAAACCAGAGATAAAATTGTAGACCTGCACCAGGCTTGGAAGAATGAATCTGCAATAGTTAAAACGCTTGGTGTAAAGAAATCAACTGTGGGAGCAATTATTAGAAAAATGGAAGACATAAAACACCACTGATAATCTCCCTCGATCTGGGGCTCCATGCAAGATCTCACCCCGTGGCGTCAAAATGATAACAAGAACGGTGAGCAAAAATCCCAGAACCACATGAGGGGACCTAGTGAAAGACCTACAGAGAGCTGGGACCACAGTAACAAAGGCTACTATCACGAGCACAATGCGCCGCCAGGGACTCAAATCCTGCACTGCCAGACGTGTCCCTCTGCTGAAGCCAGTACACGTCCAGGCCCATCTGCGGTTCGCTAGAGAGCATTTGGATGATCCAGAACAGGACTGGCAGAATGTGTTATGGTCAGATGAAACTAAAATAGAACGTTTTGGTAGAAACACAGGTTCTCGTGTTCGGAGGAGAAAGAATACTGAATTGCATCCGAAGAACAGCATACCCACTTTGAAGCATGGGGGTGGAAACATCATGCTTTGGGGCAGTTTTTCTGCAAAGGGACCAGGACGACTGATCTGTGTAAAGGAAAGAATGAATGAGGCCATGTATCGAGAGATTTTGAGTGAAAATCTCCTTTCATCAGCAAGAGCATTGAAGATGAGATGTGGCTGGGTCTTTCAGCATGACAATGATCCCAAACACACAGCCAGGGCAACAAAGGAGTGGCTTCGTAAGAAGCATTTCAAGGTCTTGGAGTGGCCTAGCATGTCTTCAGATCTCAATCCCATAGAAAATCTGTGGAGGGAGTTGAAAGTCCGCGTTGCCCAACGACAGCCCCAAAACATCACTGCTCTAGAGGACATCTGCATGGAGGAATGGGTCAAAATACCAGCAACAGTGTGTGAAAAACTTGTGAAAAGTTACAGCAAACGTTTGGCCTCCGTTATTGCCAACAAGGGGTACATAACAAAGTATTGAGATGAACTTTTGGTATTGACCAAATACTTATTTTCCACCATGATTTGCAAATAAATTCTTTAAAAATCAAACAATGTGATTTTCTGTTTTTTCTCTCCACATTCTGTCTCTCATGGTTTAGGTTTACCCATGTTGACAATTACAGGCCTCTGTTATAGTTGATAGTGGGAGAACTTGCACGATTAGTGGTTGACTAAATACTTATTTGCCCCACTGTATGTTGAATCATCACAATGGGAGTATATCATACTCTCAATGTGAAACATTAAAACTGTTCAGACCAACCGGACACTTAGACTTCCATTCTCGATGTCTTAACAGCTGAACAGGACAGGTTTTAAAAAAACAACAACAAAAAATCACTGCGTACAACAAACCAGTACTCCCTCTTATCAAACCCTGCGACTTATAGCCCAGTGCATCTTATTTATGGCTTTTTAAAGGCTAATAATTTTGGGTGTAAATATCACATAATACTGTACAAATGGGCACGCCGCTTACAATTCAGCTTTTATTGGATGCAATTTATATTCAGGTGCGTCTGGAATAAATGGAATGGAGTGGAAATAAACATTGCCAGGAGGAGAGAGGAAGTTTTGCTAGCTGTCGTGGAAAACTAACTGTAAGATGAGATCATGCATGAGTAAAAATGTCTGCTGTGCTATGTGTAACACAGTATTTGATATTTGGATGTGCATTTTTTTTCCTTAATACATTGGCGATTTATCGCATCAGGACTTTGTATCGACAAATCCTCACAATTTGGTCACAGGGATTCGAGTGTAATCGATGATGACGACAAAATCTGAATAAATTGGACAACGACAAGCATGTTCCATTTTGTTAACTCTGTCTTGTCATACATAACCCCAGTAATAGAATGTCATCCTGAAACAATTCCTCAAATGTACACACATGCAAACATACAAGAACCCGATGCGTACAAAGTGCAAACGCGAACATAAGCTTGACTGCCAAGTAAAGCCTGAGGGGCTAGGGTGTTGATTAATGAGAAGAGGATGGCCAGGAGAGGAGAATGAAGAGGAAGTGTTAATGGAGCCATGATAGATTCCTCAAAGCCTGGTCATTTATAGGTACGTCTCAAGTGTAGATGCTCGATGTGGCAATACAGTATGAAAGGACTGTAAAATCACAGCTTTGCACAGGAAGTGATATATGTGTTTTGGAACCAAAACTCATTGTCTTAATCACGCCGCTTGCATTATTCATTCATTCAACTGTGAGCGAATGCTACTGAGCCAAGAAGGAGTCATAAGGCGAGGTACAGGAAGGAAATGTAATCAAAAAGAAATACTTTCCATGTTGATGACATGATAATCAAATGTATTGAAAGATTAAATGTTCCTCGGCTATTTTATGGGAAACCATTTGAAGACCTCTCGCTGTTCATATTTAATCAGCACATGGAGTCCCTCCAGGTTCCATTCTTGGACCATTATTTAATTTCCTTTACTGAATTTCTTCAAAGCTACGGTCGAATTAACCTTTTAGCACATGCAGTGATCTTCCAGCCTACATGCAGGTGAAAGATATACAGTACTTGCCTTTTTTTTGATCAAGCTTGCCGCTATAAGGAAAATCGTAGGCCACATTTAGCTTTTGTTTTGGGGAAAATTCATTATTATTATTATTATTATTATTTATTTATTATTATTATTATTATTTTAACCAACTTTAACTCCCACACTATACAGTAGGGTTGGGCGATATGGGAAAAATATATATCACGGTATTCCCAAGACAATATCAAGGTTTCGATATTATCACGATGTTTTTAAAACACTTAAAATAAAACATTGAGTAAGATATTTTGAAAGATATTTATTAAAAACTCAATACTATGAATATGGGTGAATAACACAATGCAAGAAAACTAGTAAACTTTTAAATGTGCTTTTGCCAACCAACGCAGCCAATCTGAGTTTGATTCAGTGCAAATACAAAAAAATATAGCAGCTGTATAGTAGTAAACATTAAATTACTCAAAAAAGAGAGTATTTTCAACAAACCGGAAATGCACTGTGCAAAATTACAATATATTAAACAAATATCAATAGTAACACTCATGACATAATCAAATACTTAAGGTCAATAACAAAAGAAACTAGTAAACTTTTAAAGTTTTTATAGTAAGTTAATAAAACGCGGTATAACGATGTCTTAAAAAATATGTACCTTCAGCACTTAAGATCGTGAGACGGTTTTATATCGTCATATCGCCCATGTATACTATACAGTGGAACCTCTACTTATGAATAGGGTCGGGCATCGTTTGAATTTGAATGGTTCCGATTCCGATTCAACATTTTGATTCCGTTCCAAAAGATTCTCGATTCTGATTCTTTTAACTCATTTGCTCCCAAAAACGTATAAATATCTTCTATTTTTAATTGTTTCAGTGTCCCAAAAACGTATTTATACGTCTTTTACGTTTTGTTTACAAGAGACATCTCTAGGTTCGGATGCAAGTTCGCTCCAAAGCACAACGCTCAAAATCCATTTTGAAGCAGTAAAACTGGCCACTGGAGGGCAGTAGTGCATTTGGTAAGAACTCATATGTGACCATGAAAGGAAATGAATGAAGAGAATTAGTCAGGAAACGGAAGTTGGAAGAAGTAAGAAGCATGAGAAAAATGTGGAAAACGATGTAAACACAAGGCACATGCCCCACACAAGTTCCCTTGGGGATTTCTGTTATGAGGTAGTGGTCACTACAAAAGAAAGATTGAAAAAAATCTATCTTGATGAGACAGACAGGCGGTGCTGAGGGAAAAATTTACCACGTCTGCCGATACAGCCGCGGCCAAAACAGCGTCATCTCTCAGTTCAATAGTTTAGTTACTGTATGTGTAAATACATTGTTACTCTGCTATCAAAAGCTCTATTTGTTTTGTTGTTTATGTTATCTTGTAGAAGGAAAACATTATTCAGATGTTTTGGATGTCACAAAAGCAAAAAAATAGCTGTGTTAAAAGTCAAAGTTATGTTTGAAATGTACTATGCTTTTACAAAAAGGTCAATTTCTCTGTTTTTTCATCAGAAATTGGAAAATTGCTCAAACTAAGCTATTTTCTAATGCTGATTTCTAAAGAATGGAAAAAGATATGAACTTACTTTTTTTACTGCTAAAATAAGAGAGTCTAATCTTTCTTTTGGTGGGTTCCATGTTTATATAGCAATAGAACGGTGGGCCTTGGAAAATTAGTCAAAATCCAGTAAAACGGCCGGGAGCGAAAGGGGTTGCTCCGGTGAAAACGGCTGGGAGTGAATGAGTTAATAGGCAGGGTAAAAAAATTGCATAGTTTTAATATTAATTTCTTAACTTCTCGATTATTTTTAAAATATATATGAACTTTCAACTAACCTTGCTCTAAATTTCTCACAGGGCTATTTTTAACTTGTATATAAATATCAATCCTTGAACTTGAATATGATGAATTTTCTTTCCACAGAAGTGCACTTTCACAAAGATGTTTATTTTTCAAAAGCTCACGGAGAAAACATTTACACATATTCTTTTGCCTATCTTTTAGAGTGTCTTATGCTGCAGGCATTTATTGCATTGCATCGTTTGTTTTAGGTGGTATTTTTAGTTAAGTTAAGGGCTGACATAGCGAGTGTTCCGTTCCTTAATCTTAAATTAACTACTTTTTAAATTTGATTTCTTTCTAAACTGATATATTGTTCATCCGTCCACAAGATGTCACCATTGTAACTCTGGACTCTATAGTTTTTCTTTGGTTTTGCTATGTGCGTTTGGCTTCCCCTAGTGGTGACTTACTGGAAGCAGCAGGCAAAAAGAACTTTAGTTGGAAAAGAATCCTTGAGGTGTACAGACATTACACACTTCCTCTGCACTACACATTGTTGGGAACCCTTGATAAAATAAAATCTGTAAGTTTGCATGTCTTAACATTTCTTCTTTGTGGTGTTTGGCAGCTATTTTTTTCCGGTCGGTGATCAGGGCATCGAAACTGAATTTAAAAAATTCGAACGGTTCCGGGAGAACCGGCGTGTTAGTCCCGGATCCCATCGATGCTTAATTCCCAACCCTACTTATGAATGTCTCAACAAATGAAATTTTCAGGTTACGACACGCCTCAACGGGGAAAATATCACCTCTTGTTACGAAAGAAATTTCAGGATACAAGATGTAAAAACACAGTTTGGGCTACTACTCGCCACTCCCAGAGTTTACTGATCGTAACATACCGTGTATCACAAATGTGAGTACACCCCTCGCATTTCTGCAGATATTTAAGTATATCTTTTCATGGGATAACACTGACAAAAGGACACTTTGACACAGTGCCGCACTCTACATCAAATTGGTGTGCATGGCTGTCACCCCAGGAGGAAGCCTCTCCTGAAGACGGTACACAAGAAAGCCCACAAACAGTTTGCTGAAGGCATGTCAACAAAGCACATGGATTACTATAACCATGTCCTATGGTCTGATGAGACGGGTGGGCTTTCTTGTGTACCGTCTTCAGAAGAGGCTTCCTCCTGAGGTAACAGCCATGCACACCAATTTGATGTAAAGTGCGGCGTATGGTCTGAGCTCTAACAGGCTGACCCCCCACCTCTTCAATCTCTGCAGCAATGCTGATAGCACTCCTGAAATGAGTTACATGACATTTTGGAGGGAAAATGACAAGCAGTACTCAATTTGGACATTTAGAGATGTACGTAGTTTCTCACTTTTGTTCCTAGGGGTTTGGATATTAATGGCTATATTTTGAGTTATTTTGAGGGGGAAATAAATTAACTCTATTTTTTAAGCTACGCATAGACTACTTTTCATTGTGTCAAAGTGTCATTTTGTCAGTGTTGTCCCATGAAAAGATTTACTTAAATATCTGCAAAAATGCGAGGGGTGTACTCACTTTTTTGATACACGGTACTTTTAGCTGCTTTGCCATTGGCTATCGCCTAGCATCTTCAAATTATTGTAAAATTGTGTGGCAGTGTTCCTACCACCCTCCTCAAAGTTAATTAGTGCTGGTGAAAGTGAAACAGACCCTCTCAAGATATAAAAGAGGTGTCATTCAACTAGTTGTCACTCAACATATCATCACAAATGTTATGAAAACTTTTTGCAAAGGTTAAAAAAATGAACTAGTGTTGCTTTAAGCCATTTTCACCGGTGCAACCCCCTTTGCTCCCGGCCGTTTTACTGGATTTTGACTAATTTTGCGAGGCTCACAGAAAATTTCTGTTCTATTGCTATATAAACATGGAACCCACCAAAAGAAAGATTAGACTCTCTTCATTCAGCAGGAAAAAAAAGTAAGTTCATATCTTTTTCCCGTCTTTAGAAATCAGCATTAGAAAATAGCTTTGTTTTGAGCAATTTTCCAATTTCTGATGAAAAAAACAGAGAAATTGAGCTTTTTGTAAAAGCATACATTTCAAACATGGCTTTGACTTTAACACAGCTATTTTTTGCTTTAGTTACATCCCAAACATCTGAATGATGTTTTCCTTTTACTAAATAACATGAACAACAAGACAAATAGAGCTTTTGATAGCTAAGTAACAATTTATTTACACATAACTAACTGAGAGATGACGCTGTTATGGCTACGTCAGCCGGGTAAACTTTTCCCTCATCGCCGCCTGTCTCATAAAGATGGATTTTTTTGAGTCTCTGCGGGGTCTACTCGGCGAGCAGCAAAGACTCAACGGCATCGTCCGCTGCACTGGTGGTCCCGGCCGTTCTGCTCCGTTGTCCAGCGCCTGGCATCCCGGGCGTCCTCTAGGTTGTGCTTCTCGGTCGTCCACCTCCTGGCATCTTGGACGTCATTCGGTCGTCTTCCATCGGCGCCCCGGCCGTTCGATGCCGTTGAATCGGGTTGCGCGTCTTACCAAATACGCTACCGCCCCCCAGTGCCCAGTTTTATTGCTTTAAAATGGATTTTCAGCTTTGTGCTTTGGAGCTAAACTGAATCAGAACTTAGAGATGTCTCTTGTAAAAAAAAAAAAACAACAACAACCAAACAAAAAAAAAACAACATAAAAGACATATAAACACGTCTTTGGGACACTGAAACAATTAAAAATAGAACGTATTTATACATTTTTGGGAGCAAATGAGTTAATGGATGCTTTCCAGTTTTATGAAACCTGGAGATGTATTTCCCCCAAATGCTCAGATGAAATCCCAATTACACCACCTTAGCGGCATTAAATAGCCTCCGTTCTGCTGTAAAAAGATAATTCCGGCAGAAATTTACGCGAGTGCTCCAACTGCTTTTAATTTCAGATGAATCACTGTCATCCTTTGAGTCCGAATTCAAATAAAGTACAAACAGACTGTTTTAAATTTATATGCAGTGTGTCAAAAAGTACAAAAATATCTGCTCCATTTGTGTTTTGAAATCACCTCTGGACCATATATCCAGATCCTCTCCTGCTGTTACCTTTCATCAACCTGCTCGCCAAGCATATTCACGCGTAGCCAAATATAGCTTCAGTTTGCCTCTGTCTCCCTGGTTTTAATCCACTCAGCATAGTAAACATCGTCATGGTCCTGCTCGGGAATACTGTAAATATAAATCCTGAGCTGCTTTACATGCCGGTAAATATTCTTGTCGTGTCATTTAAATTTACCTACGCTGTTTAATTTTATGCGACGTTGATTGTTAAGCAGCATGTTATTAATGTGCTGGAAAAACCTTGACCTTGGATTTGTGTCTGCGTGGGAAGAAGTGAATGTCACCTGTCCGCGTGGGAGCTTTATTTGTTTCTGTTTGTTTGGAGATTACTTTGCTCCCTCTCTCTTTCTCATGGGAGTTCTTTTAATAGTAAGGAGGTGACAGTTTATCTCTCTGTTTGGAGTTTAGTAGCCGGCTAGCTCGGCGCGCCGTCTTGAAACTTTGCGGCTGACTGTTGCATGCAAAAATGCTTGCTGGTTTTGTTCACATCACATCATCCTAATGAGCAGGAATGACCTCAAGTGTTGCAACAGCCGAGGCAATAGCTTTTTCATATTTCTGCAAGGATGATTGTACAGAGAGGGAATTTTGAGCAAGGTCTTGCCGGGGGAAATGGAGCACACAATAGTAGTGTTGGCAACTGTGCTGTGAGTGGATCATTCAAAGGTCATGAAGGAGGGGGGGAAAAGGGCTCATGAGAGTCGTAAACAATTGAAAACAGAAGGTCATTGGGAAAAAAAGTTTGCGAGCGATGCGAAAAGGTCAGATTATGCTTATTTACAAGTTGGTAGTAATAATTTGAAGATAGGTTTGCACAGGGGGCGGATCAAGAAAACTTTATGCGGTGGCGAAATGGGGGCAGGAACTTTTTGAGAGTGGCAAATATTTCATGACGGGATTAGGGCCGCAAGCAACGATTATTTTCAAAATCGATTAATCGGACTATTACCGTATTGGCCCGAATATACGACGGTGTTTTTAGCATTGAAAAGTGGGGGTCGTCTTATAGACCCCAATCACCAACGTCACACAATCACGTGATTGCTGTATTGTGCCGCCATATTGTCCGTCATTGTGTGTCCGTATTGTTAATGATCGTAGTTTCTAAAGGGGGATTCACTTGCAAATTATGGAAGTGACACTGTAAACTCATTGGATGAGTTGCATAAAAGCCATTATTTGGAAAAGCTTTGGGTCGATCAAGTCGCCAGATCCATATTTGATGCCCAAATCGATGTTTCCTCCCGTCCGGTCCCGTCCCGTGCAAAAACCTCCAGTCATACTCCAGTTGATGTTACGATGAGGCGTCGGGTACTCAAAATCGGCACCGGAACAAATATAAACCGACATTTGGGCAGCTGAGCGTCACCATTGTCACGACTGTAAAATGATACTTGATCGGCGGTTCGACAACGGGCCGCTGTGTGCCGAAAAATAGCCGCCCCGCGTGAAATGTCCCCCCTGAAGGGAGGGCTTATTTATAACGCTTTATTGAAGTGAAAACATCAAATGTTTTCATGGACGCATTACAGTAATGGATTTACGACTGTAAAATCAGTTTTAAATAAATAATTAAATTACACAAAATATTAGTACTGTATTTTAGTAACAAATCATTGAATGGGCCACATAACCATCTTTGAACAGAAATGTATTAGTGTATAGGTTTTCACGACTATATCCCTATGACAATCACACAGGTATGACATTTATTAGTTCAAGCAGAGTAAAATAATACATATTCACAGTACAAGATTTATTAGTTCAAGCAGAGTAAAATAATACATATTCACGGTACAAGAAAGTCGTTTCCGTGTGGGCGTTCCCGTTAGGGGGGACATTTCACGCGAGGCGGCTATTTTTCGGCACAACAATTGTGGCGACGAGCTTCATAGTCTCCGTCTGATGATGTCTGCGATCGTGTTGGCATCACGACTATTGATATTTTCGCTGCTGTCTGACAGCTGTCGACACAAACGCATCATGGACCGAGATAGCAAACCGTGCTGCTTTAGAGATTTGCCCTTTTAACAATGGGCACACAAATGACCGGTTATCTTCTCTGTTACTGCAATCAACCGCCACACATGCCTTCACCATTTTGATGAATCAATGTTAATGATTGTCAGGAAGCAAGATTGACAAGCAGAAAAACACGCAGTAATAGGAGGAGTGTACGTAACGGTAATATGTAAACACGATGAGCTGACGGACAATATCAGGGGGACAAGTCAGGGGGGCTGAGTTGTGACGTCACGTGAATGGGGTCTATATTCGTGGTATACACATTATACCCATTCACGACGCTAGATGGCGCCAGCGATATTCTGTCATGACAGATCTCAGCTACTCTTTTTAGTTTAACCAGTTTGCATTATTTTATTGCAATGTTTTTCCTTATTCCGATTTGTTTCAAGACTTCGCTTTGATGGTTAATGCAGTTATTGCAATTTTGTTGTTTTATCACCATAGATTGGTTTTATTTTCATTTCAAAAACCAGAAGCCATTCATTTACGAATGTGATTGCACTTTAGTTTACATTAAGGCTGTCAAACGATTAAAAATTTTAATCGAGTTAATTACAGCTTAAAAATTAATTAATCGTAATTAATCGCAATTCAAACCATCTATAAAATATGCCATAATTTTTTGTAAATTATTGTTGGAATGAAAAGATAAGACACAACACGGATATATACATTCAATATACGGTACATAAGTACTGTATTTGTTTATTATAACAATAAATCAACAAGATGGCATTAACATTATTAATATTCTCTTAAAGCGATCCATGGATAAAAAAAGATGTAGTTCTTAAAAGATAAATGTTAGTACAAGTTATAGAAATTTTATATTAAAACCCCTCTTAATGTTTTCGTTTTATTAAAATTTGTAAAATTTTCAATCAAAAAATAAACTAGTAGCTCGCCATTGTTGATGTCATTACACCATGCTCACTCCCCAAAGCCATAAAATCATTTGGACCCAAGCGCCAGCAGAGGGCGCCATACAACAAAAAACAAGTAACAAGCGGACATTACACTGCTGTCATTTTAATCTGAGCGGGGCATGTGCGTTAATTGCATCAAATATTTTAACGGGATTAATTTATAAAATTAATTACTGTCTGTTAACGCGATAATTTTGACAGCCCTAGTTTACATGCTTAAATGTTCAGATATTAAGATTGGAGTGAGGCAAAATAACATGCTTTTTCTCTCAAATATATTGTTATAATAACTAGTTTCAGATGTACTGTAGTTATTTTCTGTATAAAAATTAATTTGGTGTTTAAAAAGTCTTTTTTTCAAACTTGAGTCTTGAAAAAGAGGGGGTCGTCATTTAATCAGGGCCGTCTTATATTCGGGCCAATACGGTAATTAATTTTTAAAAAAGTCTTTTTAGGCATGTTGACAAAATGGATGACTATTTCCTTCAAAAACTGAATCAAAGCAACACTAGGTAACTTTTCAACCCGCATAAAATATTTTCATAACATTTGGGATGACATGTCGACTGAGAACAAGTTGAATGACACCTCTTTTATATCTTGAGGGGGTCTGTATTGCTTCCACCGGTACTAATTAACTTAGAGGAGTGGGGAAAAAAACTATAAATGTGCTGACTGCTTTACGGCATATGACACTTCCCCCTTACCCCATTCGTTATAAAGACTAAAATCGATGCGAAGTGTTTGCGTGAATTCTGCAAAGATGGCAGAGCAACAAAAAAGCGAAAAAGTTTTGTCTTTGGAGACAATAAAAACAAATACGGCGGGGGACTACAGTACAAAATCAAACGTTTTATTTTCAACATTGTCATATGCTATTGTTTAGCCACAACTGGATTCATTACTATACTTCCTTCGCACAGCTGCTGGAAACGATTACGATATATTGTGATATTATATTGCGATATTAAAAAAATATATATATACTGTATATATATTTTTTTTTAAATAAATTTTTACTAGATGACTTGAATAGCTGTTTGGAAAGACTTTGGATGACTCATCATGACCACAGTGTACAGTATTCAGTCGTTTTTTGCGGTTAATAGGGACCAGAACCCGCCACGATAAGTGAAAAACCGCGAAGCACCCCCCCGCCCCAATTTTTGTGTGTGTGTGTGTGTGTGCTCAATGTATTATTCAGATCTAGCACTGGAAAGAGATACATATAAGACATGTTTTTTCTCACTTTTTTCCCCCAAAGTGTGATTTCTAAAAATGTATATATATATACATATACATATATGCATATATATATATATATATATATATATATATATATACATATATATATATATATATATATATATATATATATATATATATATATATATATATTAGGGCTGTCAAAATTATCGCGTTAACGCGCGGTAATTAATTTTTTAAATTAATCACGTTAAAATATTTGACGCAATTAACGCACATGTCCCGTTCAGAAAGTATTCTGCCTTTTGGTAAGTTTTACAGCAAGACTTTTTATGCTGTCCAACAGCGAACTCTTGTGGTCGCTTTGCGACATGGTTTATTGTTTTCTTTCCAGTTCATTATGGCTGCACGACGTCTCGGGCTGATAATGTTGTGCTTATATGATCCTTGGACAAGATTTGTCCGTAAGTATGGTTGTTGTAAAGAATGTACATATTATGTTAGTAAGCGAAATGTTATATTTTTTGTATGAGACGCTTTTTGTTTATGTTTAGTGAACCTGTATAGCGTGCTAAGCTAACGTTGTTGCTAATGCAATGCTTGTGTACTTTTTTTTTTGTAGTTTTACAACGGTCTAAAGAGGACAATGGTTTGAGGCCATTTTATTAATAAATCAGATGAAAAAGGAAGAAGTCTAATTATCAAGGCGTCGTTCACTAGCTGTCTAGCTTTGGAAAAAGTAGACGCTTCGGAGTGAGGACAGCATACACAGATTTAAATGACAGTAGAGTGAAATGCCCACTACAGTCCTTTTGTACCGTATGTTGAATGTATATATCCATCTTGTGTCTTATCTTTCCATTCCAACAATTTATTTTACAGAATATATATATAATTTACAGAAAAATATGGCATATTTTATAGATGGTTTGAATTGCGATTAATTGCGATTAATTACGATTAATTAATTTTTAAGCTGTAATTAACTCGATTAAAAATTTTAATCGTTTGACAGCCCTAATATATATATATATATATATATATATATATATATATATATATATATATATATATATATATATATAAATATAAATAAATGCTTTTTAAGCACTTCAAATGTGATAATTATGATCAGTTTTAAACATAAATGTCCCACTGAATCATTTTTAAACAAGAATAAAGTACTGTAGTAGAAACATGCTTGGCTTTATTAAATGCTTCTGTTTACCTAACATGGCTGTGACTCATGGAGTGACATGTATAAATTACAAACTCCTCATAATCACTTCTGCCGTTTATTTTGTATATCTCGAACGTCTCCACATTCTCCCCCCACAGACACACACACATTCATTCCAGCCCTTGCTTCCTTGCAGAAACTGTTTAACAAGTTAAACGATGATTGACAGATTGCTGCCCGGCTTTTTTGGCCAGATCAAAGCCATCGTTAACTTTATGAAGCAAGTGCCGCAGTGACTGAGAGCTGGGAAAGGGGGTGAGAGAGGCTGTGAGAGCGAATGGATTGGAGAAAAAAAAAAAAACTCGCATGTCCTTGCGATGGGACTATCGCGCATGCGCACATCGCGATGGTGATGTTTAAACGATATATCGTTCAGACTTAGTTAGGAATGTAAGAGGCAGCTAAGATATGTTGATATTTCAGACTATTTATGTTGCCTTCCACCCTGCAGATCTCTCGCACACCCCCATACTGGATGTAACCCAAGACCATGATTTTGTCACCACCAAACTTCACTGTTTTCTGAGTGAATCTCGGATCCATGCGGGCTCCAGTAGGTCTCCTGCAATATTTGCGCCGACTGTGGTATAATTCATTGGAAGATTCATCTGAAAAATCCACCTTTTGCCACTTTTCCAGCGTCCATCCTTTTGACAGGCTGTGGGCCTTGGCAAATGCCTCACGGTTTTTTAATTGTCTGCACCCTGAGAGATAAATAGTCTGAAATATCAACAAATCTTAGCTGCATCTTACATTCCTAACCATAAAAAGGGACAAATGCTGCAGCAGGATGGTGCTCCATCGCAAACTTCAATCTCTACCTCAAAGTTCCTCAAGGCAATGAAGATCAAGATCCTCTAGGACTGGCCAGCCCAGTCACCAGACATGAACATCATTGAGCATGAGCATGGAAGACAAAAGACAAAATGCAGACGCGACGCGCATGTAAATCGAGTACATCGTAACCCGGGGATAAACTGTATTATTTAAAGGATTCTCAATGACAGCACTACTTATTTAATGGTAGTAGATGTCAAATGGAGTTTTTGTTTTTAACTTTCCATCATTTCTTACTATCATTTAAGGTGGCAGTTGCCACCCCATGCCACCCTGGTGGAGCCGCCCATGGCTGTGCATGGTCAATGTGCATCTTTTTAAGATCCATAAAATTGAAAGATTGCATTACAAATGTACAGGAGTGAATTGCACCAAACTACACTGCTTGGTAGAAGTGTGGCTTAGGCTTTAATAGGAAATGGACAAATTGAATTGCTTTGCATTGCTAATGACCAATGGACTACCAACCAGATTCCCCTTTGCAATGATTACATCAATGCATTTAAAATCCATAATCCATGAATTATTACTGTGACAAACTGCAGCCTATTAATTACAGTGAACTTTTCACCCCTGGCAGTTGCAGTGGTTGCCTGGTCATCAGATTAAGATGTAGCACATTTAACAAACGTGTGTTTAAAGTTCATTACCCACGTGTGTATACCTCCTCTCTTGTCCTTATCTAGTACTAAAAAGAAATTTACGTTGATGGAAGTGATAATAGCATTTAAGGAGTAGGAACCTCTTGTTACCTTACGATACGATACGATTTGGGATACAAAGCTCACGATAACGATGATCTGACGATATGGCGATACAACGATTATCGATACATTGGTCAGGAAATCATTGTAGGATATTCTAGAAACAACTAATATATAGAAAAACAAGCTTCTGCTGTTAATTGGAATGAGTTTATCACTAGTAGACGTCCAATCCATTTGAAGTGGGAGGGTGGCAGCGAATGAATGTTCATTCGCTGCCATACCTCCCACTTCAAACGGATTGAACGTCTAAGGCCGTCATTGGCAGCCAATGCCAGACAATGAGGTCATTTTGGGCCATTTAAGTTCATTCACCTGTTGATTTTCAGTTACTTCCTGCTGATTTGGGGGTATTTTATGGGTCACTTACTGTTTATTTTGAGTTACAGAACAGGAAGTGACCTGGGAATCACCCAAATGCTTAGGTAGTGACTCAAACTTAACAGGAAATGACTTGTAAATGAACAGCAAGTGACCTGTAAATGCCCCGAAAAATCGGACAATGGTTGTGAATGCTCTGGTGTCGAAATAGTGCTGCAACGATTAATTGACTAACTCGCGTATTCGATTAGAAAAAAAGATTCAAATTAAATTTTGCTGCTTCAAGTATTCGTTTAATTAAAGTGGCGTTCTAATGGATTGTTTTGAAAGTTTTTGCATTTATTTTCATTGATTTGGGTGGATACACTGCCCTCTAGTCTACCGCATTTCACATGGGTGAATCCATCTGCTCCCTATTACGACCAACATAAGCTAAGTTTTTGTTTGAGCTAATGATTTATTTTGAATGCATTCCTAATTTAGTTTAAAGATATATTTAGCCATTTTTTGTGGGAATTTGTGTCTGAGCCATTTGTTAAGAGCATTGTATAAAAGTGTTAGCATTTTATAGCATTTAAGCTAGCGGACTTTTGCTATGTAAGTTAGCTAATTGTTCTTTTGTTGTACATAGATCCTCTTTTTTTTTATCTATCGTGTGAGGCTCAGCTCAGGTATTTTAATTTTTTATGTCCCTAATCTGATTACCGGCACTCGATTATTCGAAATAAATAGTTCATCGATTAATCTGCTACTAAAGTAATCTATAGCTGCAGCCCTATTTCGAATGAACGAACTAAATTGATTGGGCGTCGAGCACCGTCAATGGCAGCCTTAACCTGAGACACTATTATGTTGAAGACTTTGGTAGCAACTTGTTGGTCCTTTTTTTTTTAATTTTTTTTTTTTTACACTGACACCTTTTAAAAACGATATCTCGATTCTTGGCAGGAACATATCGATAACCTTTTGGTATACCGAGTATCACGATATATCACCATTTCGATATTTTGTCACACCCCTAATATGGCGAGATAACGATTATCAATACATGGGTCAGGAAATCATTCTACTATATTTGGAGTTTTGGTCATTTCCTGTTGATTTGGGGGCATTTATAGGTCATATTCTGTTGATTTTGGGGTACTGTGCAGGAAACAACCCGGGAATGTCCCCAAATGAATAGTAAGTGACTTGAAAATGCCCTAACATGAACATGAAGTGACCTATAAATTCCCCCCAAACCGGGAAGACTGATTGTGAATGCTCTGTTTCAGTTTCATTGACGGCGCTAGACGTCCAATCTATCTTTGACCCTTACAGTCAAAATAGATTGGCTGTCTAGCACTGTCAAATGCAGCCAATGAGCTAACACAGACACCATTCTAGTGAAAGATTTTGGTAGCATTAGCATTTTGGTAGTATTTTTTTCCCCATACAGTGAAACCTTTTTAAAACAATATATCAATTTTTGGCAGGAGCATATCGATAACCTTTTGGGATACAAAGTATCGTGATACATCACCATTTCAATATATTTTTACACCCCTATTGTATTCCCTGATGATTTAATGCTGCAAAACTAAATTGCTGCTGACTTTCTGCAAATTCCAGTGTGTTATTTTTGAGGAAGAGACAAAAAAAACATGAGAAAAAATCTGACAAATTCCAATAGACACTATTCCCTGACATGAAAGCGCTCTGCCACAGTTTCTTCCTTTACACACACACGTGTTTACACGCTGGCGTCATCTTTGATTTGCACACGAGTCAAGTTAGTTCTAGCGACGACAAGAATTTCTTGCTTGTGAGCCACTGATTGTCGCAGAGCCTCCTGCTTTTCCCAGTTTTATATATCAGAGGAGCAGCCAAAACATTAGCGAGCAAGTACCTCAGAACTAATCCGCGAGAGCGGGGAAAGACTTCACCAGTGCTTGAGGATTACTACTTTTAGGCACCCTGATTAAATTCGAATGACAACAATAGCTTAAAGCATCCAGAAAGCACTTCAGGTTTCATGATGCCTCGCGTATGTATTCCAATCTTTGCTGAAGTGGCACACTTTATTTATATGATAATCAAGTGGTCAGCTAATGATAATTAAGCTACACATTTGGCGGGGTTGCGTCAGCTGATGCGTTGCAAGACAGCGATCCTTTCATCCTCTTGGTTATCATATTCTCTGTTATTAGAGGCTTTTCACAGACTCTTGAGGCAAGCAGCACAGGTTTGACGCGTACAGACTACCGTAATTTCCCGAATATAAGGCGCACCCGTGTACAGTGCCCTCCATAATTATTGGCACCCCTGAAGAAGATGTGTTTTTTAGCTTCTAATATATATATTTTTTTATTCAAATGATATGGGACCTTAATGGAAAAAAAGAGAAAAATCCAACCTTCAATACAAGTGCATTCATTCAGTGGGGAAAAAAATCCCACATAAAGAAAAAAATAATGCGTGTCACAATTATTAGCACCCCTGATGTTAATACTGTGTACAACCCCCTTTTGCCAACAAAACAAGGTCTGGGGACTGAGATGGCCATGGTCATCTGACCAAAGCACATGGTCCCAGTTGAAGCCTGGGACCGTGTGTATTTTTGTGTGAGACCAAGATTGAGCTTTTTGGCAACAAACACTCTAAGTGGGTCTGGCGTGCCACGAAAGATGCGCATACTGAAAAGCACCTCACACCCACAGTGAAGTATGGGGGGGGGTCAGTGATGCTGTGGGGCTGTTTCGCTTCCAAAAGCCCTGGGAACCTTGTTAGGGTGCATGGCATCATGAATGCTTTGAAATACCAGGGCATTTTAGATCAAAATCTGTTGCCCTCTGCCCGAAAGCTGAAGATGGGTCGTCACTGGGTCTTTCAGCAAGACAATGACCCTAAACATATGGCCAAATCTACACAGAAATGGTTCACCAGACACAAAATCAAGCTCCTCCCATGGCCATCTCAGTCCCCAGACCTTGTTTTGTTGGCAAAAGGGGGTTGTAATTTTCACAGCTGCGCTTTATCACCGCGTGCGTGCATACATTTGTACGTGCGTGTAGATGACATCTGAGACTCCCGTTGTTGTGTCCAGATGTTTATTGGTCAACAACACGCCGTAGAATTACAGTTCACACATACAAAATAAGGAAACACATCTTTATTAAACACTGTAAACGTTAGCATTGCTACACTGAGATTAATGGGGAAAAAAGACAATTTACTTTAGCCTGCTGTTAAACATTGGCAGTCTTTTCCAAAACGCAAACTTGCGGTTAAAAGGTGACAATTCAAACATGAAAAATCGCTGGTTAACAGCATTTGCAAACGAAAAAAAAGAAAAAAAAAAAAAAAAATCTGTTAGTGACACCACAAGCAATGACGAAAAGTGCTTTTTGCGGAGTGTAAAGTTGTTAGCGGATTAGCGAACGTACTTCCGGTGACCATTTCAAAATAAAAGCACGTCACGTTTGTCACATAAATACCGATTTCTGGAGTTAATCCAACATACTTCAGAATTAATACTATAACATATAAATACTATAATATTACAGAATTCAAGATTTTACACTAAGAATTACTTTAAAATGACACCCTTTTTAAAAATATGATTGTCAATTGGGACAGCCCTACCGGAACATATTTCCTCCACACCCTTCTCACCTTTTTAACCCCTGATCCTTGTTTTGTGCCCTTTGACACATATAATTTTTATCAGTGCTAAAATGCCACTTAAAATATTGTTTTTGTGTTGGCAAAAGTTGAAGGTCCGACTGTATTCGCTCACTTGTTGGTGCAGATAAACATTTATAAGCCTCGGGCAATACAAGTACCAACATCCTGATTAATAATCCTTTGCCCACACTGCTTCAAAACCCTGAAAGGAGTTTGTGCTTTTGCACATTTTGAGTACGCTCTCATGTTTTATGCATCAAGTTCAGTTGAACATTCAGCCTAGCTAAATGTTTCACATCATTGGACAACTCATCCCAGTCCCTTTTAAAGAAATAAGACTACCAAATTGTTGTCGTCTCCATTTGTATGCATGTTATTGTTGGACTTGCGCGTGGATTAAATGGAAATTGCTTTGTGTTTGTGTGTGCACGGAGGATTGCCTAGTAAAGCAGTAATACATAAAGAGGTTTGGATGAGGGACGGCTAAAGAGCGGGCAGTTGTCATGGCGATGACTTAACAGGAAATTATTCCTATAAAACAATGTTTTATACATGTATGCTGGCGCACTCTAGCTTCTTGTAAGTGTAAGCAAATAATATAGATGTTACCCTGGCTGTAATCAATAATGAATAAAATAGGTTGTAATAACTTGGGAAGTGGGGGTAAATAATAGACCTGTGATGCCCCTGGTGTGTCCCTTTTATCCAGCTTGTATCAGTAATCTGCAGTCTTATCTGACAAAGCCAACATATTAAAAGCAATAAAATATATATTCTTGTGCAAAAGCACATCTAAAACTGCCTTTATCCTCCACTGCAGAGAGCCTTGGTCCTACCTATAAATGTATTTTAGTACCGCTCATAAAAAATGAAATGTCTTCGCAATGTCTTCTTAGCACTAATATAGAATATACTGTAGTTTTTATGTCATTGATAAGATGGAGTTGCCATCCGGTGAAAACCCTAAATTCGAATGACTAAAATGTTGTATGAGTCGGGCAGAAGAAAAGTACCGCATACACTTCATAACCTATTGACATGACACGGGAAACGGGGCCGATTAGTAGGGGGCCTATTTTCAAAAACTTCAAATTCAGATATTTTCAATACCAAAGCTGCCACTGACCTAAAACCAAAACAGGCACCTAACTTAGCCATATATGAGTCTCCATGAGCAGCGGCATCAAAAAATTCAAAGTCGTTCCCTTATGAAATCCTGATTGATTGTTTTTTATATAAGTATAACACAACTTAAAGTGGCTATAAAAGTCTCAGATTTGACAAAAAAAAAAATCACCAAATGCAGAGATAATCACCTATATTTTCAGAATCAATAGAAATACTTAACATAACATATAAGTTTTTGACCAAAATAGCAATTTAATTATTTTCTTAAATTTACTGCAAGTTTCCAACAGCTAATAAATCACTCAATTTAACATCAGAAACTTACTGCTTGAGGAAAACATGCAGAATCCATTATAAATAATATGTAAATAGATTATTAATAAATTTTATATTCAATCACAACTTATTATAGAATAAAATAGCCCTTTTGTTAGGTTTTGTGTTGGTTTTCTCCTAGTGTGACTTGTCCCTGTGATTGCCCATTGATTTCACCTGTTGTGCCTCCTAGTGTATCCTCCAATCTGCATCCTCCTGTGCTCACCTGTTCCTCGTTGTGTCGTTACCCCTTGTCTGTGTGTGTATATAAGCTCCCAGTTTCTTTTCACTCCTTGTTGCGTCATTGTCAATGTCCATGTGCACGTCTGAACCTGTTCTCGTCAGTTTTCTCCAAGCCCTCGTGTTCGCTTCAGTAAGTTTTTAATACCCACCCTTTTCTTAGTCACCTGAGTTTTGTTTGCTGCGTTTTTTGGGATCTCCACATTATTTGTTGATACTTTGTTTTTTTGCATGCCTTAATTAAATCATTTTTACACCATCTACCTGCCTCGCCTCCCTTTCCCTGCATTTGGGTCCACACACCACCTGCCTGCCTGCGTTTTCCCTGACACCTTTATAATCATTGTACACTATATACCGTTAGCGAATGAGGCTAGCGGCCGCCTGACGTAAACAGAGCTTTTCTGGCGAAAATTCTTGTGAATAAATGCTTAAATCCCCAAATTCTTCATAGATATGGACGTAAAACAGTCTAGATTCTTGGTTAAAAGCAAAGAAACCATGCAGTTAGCGTTTATTTTACGTATATTGTCGAAGTACAATGCTACGAAGTTAGCGAATGAGGCTTGCCTGACGTAAACAGAGATTTTCTGACTAAAATTCTTGTGAATAAATGCTTAAATCCCCAAATTCTTCATGGATATAGATGTAAAACAGTCTCGATTCTTGGTTAAAAGCAAAGAAAACGTGCAGTTCGCAATCTTGGCAATCCTTTGTTTTTACATTCCTGGGGAAAATTATCGAAAGGGTTGTGTTCGAACAGATCCAGACTTTTATGATGCAAAACAATCTTTTTAACTCATTTTAGTCTGGATTTCGGCCACAACACAGCACTGAGACCGTGCTTATCAAAGTCCTAAATGATATTCGTCGGAATACCGATGCAGGCAAATCATCTGTTCTGTTACTATTGGATCTCAGCGCCGCATTCGACACGGTTGATCACAACATACCACTCAGCAGATTGAAAGAATGGATAGGGCTTACTGACACTATTCGTCAGTGGTTCACATCCTATTTACATGATAGGGATTTCTATGTGTCAGTCGGAAACTATCAGTCAGAACGAACCAAATTCACGTGTGGAGTCCCTCAAGGGTCAATTCTTGGACCACTCTTATTTAACATCTATATGCTTCCGTTAGCTCAGATAATGGAACAGTATGACATCTCCTATCACGCCTATGCAGATGACACATTTCTGTACATTTCTGTGTCCCCACATGATTATAGTCCCTTAGTCTCCTTGAGTAAATGCATTCATCAAATCAATGAATGGATGTGCCAGAATTTTCTCCAGTTAAATGTGGAGAAAACAGAGGTGATCATTTTTGGGCCAAAAAAGGAAAGGTCAAAGATAAGCAGGCAACTTAGCACAATGTCACTTACAGCTACAAATCAAGTCAGAAAGCTTGGCGTAATTATTGATTCAGACCTAAAATTTGATAGCCATCTAAAGTCCGTCACTAAATCCGCTTATTACCACCTAAAAAATATAACCAGAATTAAGGGGCTTCTGACTCAACAAGACATGGAAAAACTTATGCATGCATTCATTTTCAGCAGATTGGACTATTGCAACGGTATATTTACAGGTCTTGATAAAAAATCAGTCAGGAAGCTGCAGCTAGTACAGAATGCTGCAGCCAGAGTCCTCACAAATACAAGGAAGCTGGACCACATTACACCGGTTTTGAAATCGCTACACTGGCTTCCAGTGAGTCAAAGGATAGACTATAAAATACTACTACTCGTCTACAAAACACTTTATGATCTTTATGTGATGTAAAGCACTTTGAATTGCCTTGTGTTGAATTGTGCTATATAAATAAATTTGCCTTGCCTTGCCTAAAATTTATTCTGCAACGCATTAAATGTTCCTAATCTGATCACGCGATTATTCGAACTAACTAGTTGATCGATTGATCGACTACTGAAATAATCGATAGCTGCAGCCCTAACAAGAAGTTTTAAAGTTTGACTGCACACATTTTTTCCGACATAATTTTGTCAATTCTTAATGACAAAATCAAGTGAGTATATCCATATGCAGACTATGTCAGAAACTTCAAATTAGCTTGCTAATGAGTCGCGTTCACATGCATTAGTTTTAACAATAAAATTAGAAATGTGATTGGATTTGCCAACTTTCATAATAGATGATGTACGACAAGAAAAGCAAAGATACAGTGAGCTGTCATTTTGGACTTTTAAGATTTTTTTTTAAAAACTATACTGCCAGAAATGAAGGACAAAACACTGAATTCATCAGGAAATACTGTAATTTTCGGACTATGAGGCGCTACTTTTTTTTATAGTCCAGTGCGTCTTATTTGTTGATTTATTTGGGTTACTAGGTAACACTTTATTTGAAAGTGGTGTCATAAGAATGCCATAAGACTGTCATAATTATGATATGACACTATCATGGGCATTAATGAATGCTTATGACGGTTGTCATTTAGTGTCATCCGGCAAATTATGTCACTAATTCCATTTAGCTGGGATTTTTACGTCCGTTCAAAAGTGAGATAATTTGCCAGATGACACAAATAACATACGTCATAAGCATTCCTTAATGCTCATGGCAGTGTCATGTGATAGTTATGATGGTCTTATGACAGTCTTATGACGCTACTGTCAAATAAAGTGTTACAAAATACCATAACTTGCAATGAATGAAACAACTAGAACAGTAACTGAAGAAATAATTAGCACAGAACATTTTTGATTGTAATTTACATCTGTAGCTCTGCAGTACATGCTAGGAGGCATGTTGGACAACAACAGTTTTGACAGCAGGTGGCAGCAGAGGTTGACTGTCTCCCCCAAGGAAGCAGTGATGACCAAATGAAGCTTCTTGAAGCAATGAAGCTTTACAGCCAATTGGTTTGAAGTTGGTTCATGGTTAATATTGTTAATTATCTTAGTTAATTTTAATTAGTTAATATCTTTTGGTGTAAATATCCCACAATACAGTGAGGACAGCTGCGGCTTATAGTCCAGTGCGGCTTATTTGTTGATTTATTTGGGTTAATGGGTAACACTTCATTTGAAAGTGGTGCCATAAGACTGCCATAAGACCGTCATAATTATGACATGACACTATCATGGGCATTAATGAATGCTTACGACGGTTGCCATTTAGTGTCATCCGGCAAATTATGTCACTAACTCCATTTATGTGCAGGTGAGATCTTTTACATCCATTCAAAAGTGAGATAATTTGCCAGATGACACCGATGACATCTGTCACAAGCATTCATTAATGCTCATGGCAGTGTCATGATGGTCTTATGACAGTCTTATGACGCTACTGTCAAGTAAAGTGTTACAAAATACCATAACTAGCAATGAATGAAACAACTAGAACAGTAACTGAAGAAATAGTTAGCACAGAACATGAATTTTTGATTGTAATTTACATCTGTTGCGCTGCAATACATACTAGGAGGCATGTTGGACAACAACAGTGTTGACAGCAGGTGGCGCCAGAGGTGGTGTTTTGTGAAATTTCCGGGTTCACGGTGAGTCAGCAACCAGCACACTTTTGCTCAATAGACGATGTTTATTGATTAGAAAATGCAGAATAAATGAGATTTATTGATTACAATCCCACAAGAGCAAGCAACAAGTATCAAAAACAAGCATAACAAGTGGTAACGATGACGTTAGATCTAGTTTGTCAATCCCAGAATCCCCGCGTTACCGTTACAGCACAACAAACTGTTCCTTAACAATGAAACTCGCTTACCGTTGACAAATGAGCGGGGTGCCAAACGCTGCGGCATAGCGGCCAAGGAACAAAGCCAAGTGACCCGTACGTAATCCTCTGGCAGACTTCCGGGGAGTTGGGGGAATCTCCCGACTCTTATAGGCACGTCTGGCGCGGGGACACGGGTGGCCACTCCCTGCCCCCACGAAAACCACCCCCCGAACTTGTGAGACCCCCCCCCCCCCCCCCCCCCACTTGAGGCTCCTAGCGGTTAAAGTAGAATGTTTACTTAAGTTATCCCGTGAGATTCCCTCCTAACTATGGAACTCAAGTGTGTAGTATGGTGCAAAACAAGTTATCTCGTGAGATTCCCTCCTAGCTATGGGACCCAAGGTAAAAAACAATAGAAGTTGTTACAATCTAGGTCACAGAAGCAATCATACATCACAAAGGCATAATGTGCTAATGTTAAGGCATCACATGATATTTTCCCCCATCAGGTGGGCAGTCTCCCCAAGGGAGCAGTGATGACCAAATGAAGCTTCTTGAAGCAATGAAACTTTGCAGCCAGTTGGTTCAAAGTTGGTTCATGGTGGTTCATTGGTCGTATGATGCCGCTGTCAAATAAAGTGTTACCAGTTAATATCTTTTGGTGTAAATATCCCATAATACAGTGAGGACAGCTGCAGCTTATAGTCCAGTGCGGCTTATCTACGAAGAAATGCCGTTTTCGTGCAGAATGTGGTGGGTGGCGGCTTATTGTCAGTTGCGCCTTTTAGTGCGAAAATTACTGCACTCAGGCTATTAATTCTATTTAAAAGCATCACTGATGATGAATTCACATATGGAGATACGGTCATTTGGAATTCCGACACTAAAAAGCCACACTCTGCATTGCTTCCTTTTAATGAATAATTCTGGTTCAATGGAACCTGGCACATTTACAATAATATGGTCATTGTGGCTCTCTGGGTCACATTAACTCAGGATAGGATTTCGGGATTCAACAGTTGCAATTATCTTTAAAGCCATCTTTATTTCCTCTAGTTCGCATATATCTTTCATGCTCCTTTTTATTAGATTTTTTTTCCCTTTCTGAATTGATAACCTGTCTCACGGTTATTTTTTAAAAACCATCTGCCCTTGCACTCCTTGTCATACTGGGCCCTTTTTCTTTCATTATTTCATTGCCACATTGTGAGCGGGATCCTCGGTTTGCCTTTTAATCGTGCCCCATAGTCTCACCAAGGTCCTAACAAATGAAATAAGGCTTTTGAAACAGTATTTGGCAGTGGTGTGGCTCATGCATGTTTGATGAGGATGCCTAATCATGCATATAAACTCGAGAGGAATGAGCAATGGCAATGATATGACAGAAACAGAAAATTCAAGCCTAGAGAGAAAGTGAGCCGCGGGGGACTATATGTTCATACGTGTCTTCAGGAAGGAATAGGGGGCAGTGATTACTTGCTGCTGAGGTAGCAATGCATTACACACACGCAGACACGCACACACACGAGGATTTGGAATGGCCCAGATAAACTAATCTATGATTAACTGGGGCACGGCTGGCTCGACATCCTGCCAACAGCTGTAGTCGGGGGCGAATTACAAAATTACGGGATGTCCAAACATTTGACATGCAGTGTAAAATATATTTAGGTACATGGGGGGTGTTTTCACTGTTGGCAGGTTAAGTTTTATGAGTGAAGGGTTAAGAAAGGTACCTTGGAAAGGAAAAGGTAAACATTTTGTGTCCTATTTGGAACTACAGATGTGCGTGTAATTGAGGAAATTTCAAAATCCAGGGAGGTTTATTTATTTAATAGGGCTGGGATGATCCACTTTTTCACGATCCGGTCCGTATCCCGATACCTGTGTGGCAATCCGAGACGTATCGCGATACTTCAACTATGGCAACATATTACCTTTTAAAATTGATAAAACAGAGGCATTTATCTCCGTTTAAACTGGATGCCATTTGACATTTATTTTATTTATTTATTTTTTACATAGAAAAGTGCATTAACTGCTGCAGAAATTTTGTTCCTGTGCAAAATGGAAAAAAAAAAACTATTTGAAACACTTCAAATTATATTAGGCATGTGCCGGTATAATATTTTGACGGTATAATAACCTTAAGCCAAAATTTCACGTTTTCACGGTATCACAGTTTTGCAATTACAGCACTAAAATGTGTTACTTTGAGAGATATCTGAGTTAAAAAAAAAAAAAAAATTAAACATTGAACAGGATTTTTATTTTTCAAAACATTAGCAAATTGCAACAAAAGTACAGTAATATGCTAAAATAAATTTAAAACAAGATTCTAAATAAAAATAAATGCAGTCCTTTAGGTGAGCCTAAACCCACAGCCACTGCTCAACATTATTCCCATCAGAACAAAAATAATTGAATTATTTTGCATAAAAAGCGTGTGTATGACTCGTCACACTGGGAGGAACCAAAGACAAACGCTAAGACATCCAGATTGCAACTAGATGACTATTTTGTAGTCTGAACAGTCACAAAGCACAGAAATCCGATTTTTGCTAGACTGATTGTAACCACATACGGGAGAAATGAACAAGATGCTTTTCAGTCTGAACAGCTGAGATGGGTTTTGACTCTCCATGACGTTGCACAGATCTGATTTGGACACTTGCGTGTGAACAGTCAGCCCTAAAAATCAGACTTGAGGAAGAATCCGATTGGAATCAGATATGCCTGCAATCTGAATGTGGCCTTAATTAACAAAGGACCCCCAAAAAGAAAATAAAGTGACAAAGTAACACAGGAAAACAACACACACACACACGCACGGAAACCTCTACAAAGCGTGAGAGTGCAACAACAATGAACAGAATGAAAGGAGCCAGGAAACTAAATACAAGCAAACTAACGAGTCGACGAGGGTCACGAGACGCAGGTGGCTGGAAGGAGCTGATTAGTATACAAAGGGAACAAGGCTGATGAAAACAGGTGGGACAAAAACCTAACAAGCAAGACAACATGACGTAATGTAAAACTAAACAAAATCTGACGTGGCAGTTGTTTGCAAGCGGAAGGCGAAGAGCCAACATAAGCCAATTTCGGACTGCAAGAACCTGAGTACTTAGTTGGTAGAACTATTGGCCTCTCCAGTAGTTGTAGGAACTATAATTTGCCAGGCAGTGACATGCGTACTGCACCTGATACGAACTGCTGTGACGTTGTAGTCTGCGCCAGTGACGCATTATTTACTTGCCACACCCACCTATCCTAATGGGAAATATGTTTTCTCCTCTAGAGGGCACTCATATTCTTTGGAAGAATGATGCTTCGTTTTTTTTTATTTATTTGGCTTAATGTGGTTATATAGTAGGTTATAGTACAGTACAATAATAACAGTTCTTATTAGGGTTGTTCCGATCATGTTTTTTTGCTCCCGATCCGATCCCGATCATTTTAGTTTGAGTATCTGCCGATCCCGATATTTCCCGATCCGGTTGCTTTTTTTTTTTTTTTTGCTCCCGATTTAATTCCAATCATTCCCGATAATTTTTCCCAGTCATATACATTTTGGCAATGCATTAAGAAAAAAATGAATAAAACTTGGACGAATATATACATTCAACATACAGTACATAAGTACTGTATTTGTTTATTATGACAATAAATCCTGGAGATGGCATTTACATTATTAACATTCTTTCTGTGTGAGGGATCCACGGATAGAAAGACTTGTGACTTTGTATATTGTGACTAAATATTGCCATCTAGTGTATTTGTTGAGCTTTCAGTAAATGATACTGCAGCCATTCAACCCAAATGCATGATGGGAAGTGGAACCATGACAAGTGGACCCATGACTGTGCGTAGTGCTACCAATTCATATATCTTCTCTGCGATGCGATTAAACATGAGGTGTTTAGAAAAAGATCAATTGCTACCTTGCTTCCCAACATTGCTTCCCATGATATTTCTAATCATAGGGAGAGGGATGGTAAGGTATTAGCCAATGTAACTAAGGCTCCAAAGACTGCCAAAATTCACTCCACTCATTTTACGCTGCCTTTTAGATCTCTAAATAGGCAAACCGACGCCTTTACAGATAGAGCGCGACAACACGTGAGTGGGTCGTGCAGCTCATGCATCAATTGCGTTAAATATTTTAACGTGATACATTTTTCAAAAAGTTAATCACCGCCGGTATTGGGATAAATTTGATAACCCTACCTTAAGCCTAAACTAAAGACTGTGGATAAGTGGATAAATGATTTAATTAAAAAAAAAAAAAAAAAAAAAAAAAAAAAATATATATATATATATATATATATATATATATATATATATATATATATATATATGTATATATATATATAAAGGCATGGCCGATGTGTTTTTTGCCGATTCCGATACTTTGAAAATAACGTGATCGGACCCGATCAATCGGGACATCTCTAGTTCTTATAGATACGTTTGTGCTGAGAAAAACAATGTTACTCATTATTTGAGTATTCTTTTCACCAAATACTTTTTTACTTGTACTTGAGTACATTTTTGGGTGACTTTTTACTACTTGAGTAATATTATTTTGAAGCGATGCTACACTGCTCTAGAGGATATCTGCATGGAGGAATGGGCCAAAATACCAGCAACAGTGTGTGAAAAGCTTGTGAAGAGTTACAGAAAACGTTTGGCCTCCGTTATTGCCAACAAAGGGTACATAACAAAGTATTGAGATGAACTTTTGGTATTCACCAAATACTTATTTTCCACCATGATTTGCAAATAAATTCTTTAATAAGCAAACAATGTGATTTTCTGTTTTTTTTTTTTTTTTCTTCCACATTCTGTCTCTCATGGTTGAGGTTTACCCATGTTGGCAATTACAGGCCTCTCTAATATTTTCAAGTGGGAGAACTTGCACAATTAGTGGATGACTAAATACTTATTTGCCGACCTCTAGTTCCTTGATTGGATGTCAGCTAGGTGAAGCACTACATTACCACCTGCTGAAAATATCCAAACTACAAAAGACTACAACCAAGGGCGAGGCTTGCCAAAGCAATTATGTCTGTTCTTAATGCATTTCAAAATATCTCCAGTTGATATGCTAATAAGAGAGTTCCCATCAAGCCCAAGAGTTTATATACTCTGATTTAAGTGCTCTTATGCAATGTATTTTCAGTAAGTGCAGCGGCAATTATCCTGATATCATATTTTGCGGGGCCAGGAATCACCAAGAGGGTGAAAACCCTTCCCACATTTGTCAGATTTTCTTTGAAAGATCCAAAGAGGAGGCGGCGCATTTCTGCCTCCAAGGTAATGCATTTGCGTTTCAATATTCGCTCGTACGCCGGAGAGTCCAATAGACTGCTATTTTTATTCTCCTGTGTGATTAGTCATTCACTTGAAGAGGGCTGTCATTGGAAATCATTCTCATCTCTTGAGACAGCTCCTCAGTTCATCTAAATGATGAGTGATTTGTCTGTTTGGGATGAATACAGACCATAAATTATTGAGAGGGGAAGACAGTTTCTCAATAATTGCGCAAGTCTGTGAAGTGAATGAGACTTTGTGTTTTGGAGACCACTTAAAAACATGATTAAAGCCTCCGAACGGCTTCTGGATTAGACATGCCACGCCCTCATCCATGTGGTAGTTTCTGATAATATAGCGCACTGTGCTAAATTGAGCTTTCAAAGATTTATTGCTGCAATTAACGTCAGTAACACCGTAATGAAAAGCAACGTTGTTCCAAATGCAAATATTGCATGTTCCAGAAACGCAACGTCGTTCAGAATTCTATTGATCGCGTGAAATTGATTGTTGATTAATCATGTCGGCAGGCAATTGAGGCTATTTGAAGTGCACAAATTGGTTGCGACCAGTTATTCAGTCGCAACAAATACCGCCGTCTCAAGAAGTTAACAATGGGAAGTTGAGCTACATCCACAACTATGGCACAACTGCTCAACGCAACGCCGGCATCGTAATTGGAGTCGATCGATTATTTTCCAAGATCGAGGCAATTTAATCAAATGTCCATCCCGGGGATATTTGCTGCATCGATTCTGCAATTAGATATGTTTCTGCTTTAAACAGTCTTCTGTCGGTCCTGATTTTAGGACTTAATTGACTTATAAGCTTGAGTTGTCACCTGGTGAATCGTTGTTTCACTCAGGTGAAACTAAGCATTAAGCATCAATAAACTCCCAAGTGCGGTCTAACCTCTACTCTTATACTCTGTTTAGCTCCAAAGTGAGAATAGTCAACACAAGTAAATCATTCTAGGATATCTGCTGTGAATTAGAATGAGTTAATCACTAGTAGACGTCCAATCCGTTTGAAGTGGGAGGGATGGCAGCGAATCGTTCATTCGCTGCCATCCCTCCCACTTCAAACGGATTGGACGTCTATGGCTGTCAGTGGCAGACAACGACAGGCAGCGAGTTCATTTTGGGGCATTTCACGTCATTTCCTGTTGATTTTCAGTCATTTCCTTTTCCTATTGGGGCATTTACGTGTCGCTTCCTGTTGATTTTGGGCATTTTAGTCACTTCCGGTTAGGGTTGCCCATACAGTCCCTGACAAACGTCTTGTCGCTTATCCATTTTGTAGAAACAATTGCTAATAAATAGGGCTGTCAAAATTATCGTGTTAACGAGCGGTAATTCATTTTTAAAATTAATCCCGTTAAAATATTTGACGCAATTAACGCACAAATGCCCCGCTTAAACAGATTAAAATGACAGCACAGTGAAAGGTGTACTTGTTGTCTTTTTTGGAATTAAGATAAGATAAGAAGACCTTTATTGATCCCACCATGGGGAAATTCTTGGTGTTACAGCAGCAAAGATATCGGTAACGCAGAGGACGAAGTGATGTAGCCGTTAATGTATAACATTTAGCAGCAAATATTCAAAAACACACTAATAGTCCGTACATAGTACAGAGGGACAAAAATAAGTGGCAGTGCAGCAGTGCAAATATAAAGTACAGAGTTGGAAGCAATAAAAAAATAAAAAATAAAAAAAAAACAAACAAAGAAAAAAAAAACAGTTGTGTAGAATGTTGGATATTACACAATATAATCACAAGTGCAGAACTGCACAATTGCACTAATGAGCGGCAGTTTGTAGAGACTACCTGGTGTTCTTATTAAACAGTCTGATAGCGGCAGGCAGGAAGGAGCGGCGGAATCTCTCCTTTGTACAGCGAGGGTGTAAAAGTCTATTACTAAACGAGCTGTGGAGTGCTGTAAGGGTGCCCCAGAGGGGGTGGAACGGGTTGTGCAGCATTGATGACAGCTTTGCCATCATCCTCCTGTCCCCCACTGAGTCCACCGTGTCCAGGAAGCAGCCCAGAACAGAGCCGGCCATCCTCACCAGTTTGTCCAGTTTCTTTTTGTCCCGGGCCGAGACGCCGCCTGCCCAGGAGACCACTCCCTGGAATATGACCGATGCAACCACCGAGTCATAAAAGTTTCTGAGGAGTGCCCCCCAGAACACCAAATGACCTCAGCCTCCTAAGTAGGAAGAGTCTGCTTTGACCCTTCCTATAAAGAGCGTCGATGTTGTCACTCCAAACCAGTTTATTGTTCAGATGAACACCCAGGTACTTGTAAGTTGAGACTCTCTCAACATCCGTTCCCTGGATATTCACTGGTGCAGGTGAAGAGTGACGGCGCCTGCCGAAATCCACCAACAGCTCCTTGGATTTCTCCGCGTTGATCTGGAGGCGGTTCTGCTGGCACCAGTCCACGAAACCCTGAGTGAGTTCCCTGTACTCCCGATCATCTCCGTCTGAGATGAGGCCGACGATCGCAGAGTCGTCGGAGAACTTCTGCAGGTGACAGGTGGGGATGTTGTATTTGTAGTCCGAAGTGTAGAGGGTGAACAGGAAAGGAGCCAAGACAGTTCCCTGCGGTGCTCCAGTGCTGCAGAGAAGCACGTCAGACACACAGTCCCGTGTTCTCACGTACTGTGGCCGGTTTGAGAGGTAGTCCTGGATCCATGTGGTGAGTTGGTGGGCCACTCCCGCCCGCTCCAGCTTGTCTCCCAATAGGGTGGGCTGGATGGTGTTGAAAGCACTGGAGAAATCAAAGAGCATGATCCTCACAGTGCTCCCCGCCTTTTCCAGGTGGGAGAGTGAAGTGTGGAGGAGGTAGATGATGGCATCATCCACACTAATACCAGGCTGGTATGCAAACTGGAGTGGGTCCATTGAGGAGCTCACCAAGGGGCGCAGGTGGACAAGGACCAGTCTCTCCAGTGTCTTCATCAGATGAGACGTCAGCGCCACTGGTCTGAAGTTGTTGAGCTCCTTCGGGTGTGGGGTCTTAGGCACCGTTTTGTCGCCCTCCGCTGGCGCTTGGGTGCGACTGATTTTATAGGCTTCAGCACCCATGAGCATTGTGTAAGTAATTATAGACATCAACAATGGCAGGTTACTAGTTTATTTTTTGATTGAAAATTTTACAAATTTTATTTAAACGAAATAATGAAGAGGGGTTTTAATATAAAATTTCTATAACTTGTACTAACATTTATCTTTTAAGAACTACAAGTCTTTCTATCCATCGATCGCTTTAACAGAATGTTAATAATGGTAATGCCATCTTGTTGATTTATTGTTATAATAAAGAAATATATTACTTATGTACCGTATGTTGAATGTATATATCCATATTGTGAATTATCTTTCCATTCCAACAATAATTTACAGAAAAATATGGCATATTTTATAGATGGTTTGAATTGCGATTAATTGCGATTAATTACGATTAATTAATTAATGTTTAAGCTGTAATTAACTCGATTGTTTGACACCCCTTATACATATATATATATATATATATATATATATATATATATTTTTTTTTTTTATTGACACGGCCACGTTGTGTTGAAGAAACGTATGCGGCTGTTTCTGTTTCAGTTAATGACTGTGTTTCAACCTACATGTGACATTGATGATCATTCGCACCTGTTTGGTATAATTGGTTGATCATACACCTGACTATAATCCTACAAAATCTCTGTGCAAGTGTACCTATAAGAATTGATGCTGGTTTGAAGGCAAAGGGTAGTAACTCCAAATATTGATTTGATTTAGATTTTTCTTTTGTTCACTCACTTTGCATTTTGTAAATTGATAAAAATAAACAATCATTGTTTAGATTTTTGAAAGCATTCTTAGTTTACATCATTTTTTCACACCTGCCTAAAACTTTTGCACAGCACTTATATTTTTTATTTAAATTGTTTTCTAATTGTATTTAACGTTACAGACAAAATGTCTTAGTCATCCAGAGTAGTTCTGGCTTAAAGTAGGGCTATCAAATTTATTGCCTTAACGGCGGTAATTAATTTTTTAAAATTAATCACGTTATATAGTTAACGCATGCGCTGCACGACCCACTCACGCATTGTCGCATTCAATCTATAAAGAAGCCGCTTTACCTATAGATAGCACTAAAAGGCAGCGTATAATGAGTAGAGAGAATTTTGACAGCCTTTGGAGCCATTTTTTGTGTGGCTAAAGCCTTACAATACCTCTCTCAGCAATTAAAAATAAAGAAGTTATATCAATTGGTGCCCCTACGCAGTCATGGTTGCACTTCCCATCATGCATTTAGGCAGAAGTTTACTGAAAGCTCAACAAATACACTAGATGGCGATATTTAGTCACAATATATAAAGTCACATTAATCCTTTAAGTATTACAAGTCTTTCTATCCGTGGATCCCTCTCACAGAAAGAATGTTAATAATGTAAATGCCATCTTGATTTATTGTCATAATAAACAAATACAGTACTTATGTACTGTATGTTGAATGTATATATTGGTCCGAGTTTTATTCATTTTTTTTCTTAATGCATTGCCAAAATGTATATGATTGGGAAAAATTATCAGGAAAGATTGGAATTGAATCGGGAGCAAAAAAAAAAAAAGCAATCGGATCAGGAAATATCGGGATCGGCAGATACTCAAACTAAAACGATCGGGATCGGATCGGGAGCAAAAAAACATGATCGGAACAACCCTACTTTTAATTATTCAATTGGTTTCAGAAATGGCTCATATGAAAGCTAAGACCCCCCAAATGATGTTGAATTTTTGATGGTGAAATTTTTGTAGCAACCTGTTGGTTCCTTTTTTGTAAACAGTGACACCTTTTTAAAATGATATGGATTTTTGTTGGGAGCATATTGATAACCCTTTAGGCTACAAATTATTGCAATGAATCACATTGTCGATATTCTATCACAACCCTTGTCAACACTGTGGATAAAATGTAGAGCTTCCAGTCAAATTTAGTTCCCGTATTTATGAATAATTATCAATACGTACTTGCTACTCTCTTGGGATTTTTTAAAAATCCAAAAGTCATTTACATATGGAAAGCCATTCACTTATGTAATTGAAGCTCGAAGCCTTTTTTTGTTTTTGCAAGATGCTCATTTTTATCTTCAGGTCAACCTGGTTTTCATGAACCCGTACTACTTTGCCAAATGCCTCTTGAAGTGTTTTCCTTGCTTCAGACAGACCTCTCCTAAAAGTGAAAAGATTGCCCTTGAAATGTTCTCTGCAGCTGGCTACTTTCACTGATGCCCATTTTACACGCTGGCAAGCTCGGCGTGCTGATGTTGTTGTTTTTCCAACAGTGAAAAATGATGCACCTCGGAGCCTGCAAAATGACTCACCAATCCAAGGTTTTAATCATAATGTATCCAATCCTTTCAAAATGTAACAATAATAAAGACTGAAATAGTAATTGGAGCAAAATCAACCGTTCAATTAATATAGCTATCTATAGTAGGGTTGTAAAGGTAAACCCAAAAGCGGAAATGTGAACTAAGGTTGGCCAACCATGTTTTTCAATAATATCAATGGCTAAGCAATTATAAGCATATTTTCGTTATTTTTTTTTTAACGCAACCCTTCCAGATTCTTTGTTTAACCCATAGCAACGCCCTTGACATGAAAATGCTTTTCTTCGACAATCTTCGCAAATCTTCGGAAATTACGTCACACTGAGAAGTGCGAGGGAAGTCCGCCATAGAACAGTATTGTTTGTTGCATTGCTTCTCGGTAAGATGCCACGGCGGTGTTTTGTTGTCACTCAAACGAAAAGTTGTATAAGTGGCCAAAGGATAGCAGGGCACGTAAATGGACATCTTTCGTTCGCACGAAGCGAATGAATTTCACGCCATCATCGAGTAGTGTTCTCTGCTACAAACACTTCGAAGATGCCTGCTTCCTTAACCGGTTTGCTTATGATCAAGGATTTGCCAAAAAGTAAGTGTGATTTTTGGATAGATGACTGATGAATTTGTCAAAGCAGAGCTGCCAACTGTTGTGGAATGAACCGTAGAAGCTAGCGACGTTAGCTAGGGATGTCCCGATCCAGGTTTTTGCACTTCCGATCCGACGTCGATATTGTTTTGCACTTCCGATCCGATACCGATACTTGCCGATACCGACCTATCTGAGCATGTGTTAAGGTTTAAAGTTATTTTGCCTCCTTACTTAGTTGTTAGACTCATGTTGAAAAAGGTTTTAGTACTCTTGATAACAACTAGCCAGCTGAATTAAGTGAGTTTGAATAACACACAACGGTTGGTAACAAGAAACTGACCTGTTTATTCAGTAACAAACACAAAACATTATAAATAACAAACAGAAATGGCTTGGTCAGTCAGTAAAACATGCAAATAATATTGTAAACTGTCTTAAAAAAGCAAAACACACCAACAAACTCAGTGGAAAATCCCACAAATCCCCCAAGCTATTAGATGCTTTTAATGTTTCGTGCATTAGTTACAAAAATTGTATAAAAAGCCTCTCAGGTTTAAATAAACGACTATTTCAGTATCAAGTTAACATTTTAAAACAGTAAATAAAATACTCAAGTCCCCATTCTGTATCAGCAGCTTTAAACGACATTCAATTCATTTAATTTTGCGAATCAACTGTTAAAGTTGTTAAAATTGCTCCCATTATTCAGTAATTTCCCTTCTGTCTACTTTCGACATGTGAAAGTTTTAAAACTGTTTTGAAGATAGATTTAAGTCAAGATTTTGCTGATTTAGGAGTATTTTAGATAAAAAGTTAATTAGGTTCGCTTGGAAGGTTCACAACAGCCTACTAGGGAAGTCTTTTGCTTTAAGATGGCGGCTGTTTACTAACGCATCTGGTTTTCAATACTTCAATGTTGCTAACGCAGTTGAGTCTGTCGTGTAGCATCTGGTTCTATATACATATGATATCTATTATCTCCAGTAAAACGACGTTGACATAGTTTGTAGCGGCTGTCAGCAGCAGTCAGGTATTCTTGTGTATTTTATCCAGCGGCATGAGTTGAGCTAAAGCCATGAGTTGAGCATTGGCATTACCCGGGTCTAAGACAAGTTATGTTTACTTTCGGGACGCAATGCGGTCAGTTTCTCATTGCGTCCCGAAGACCGCGCTGTGTATTAGTTCCGCTTTACTTGACATATTTCAATAATCGGACTTTGGATGTTTGTGAATCGTTCTCGAATCTTCCACGGCAAAATCGCGTGTTGGATGGCGCGTCTTTACTCACGTGAGATAACGGCTCGTCATCCAGAATGAATTCTTCGGCAATGACTCTTGTTATTCCCTGGGCTTTGGGACTGTCGAGTGCCAGTTTGTCACGCATAGGAAAAGTTTCTGCCAATGTTAGTTGCGTAGGACTATGCTTTTTGTCTTCGGTTTTCTTAACATACTCCTCATATTGTTTGTGGTGGTATTTCGCTAAATGCTTGATTAGGTTGGTTGTATTAAAACTTCTTCCAGCTTTACCACTACGCGTGACTTTATTGTGGCATATGTTGCTCTCTGCCTCTTCTTCTTTGTCGTCCTTTAAGGTGAAATGATCCCACACAGCTGACATTTTTACCAATAAAGTCTCTTGGTAAATTGGGAGACGGTAATGTAAATGTAGTGTGTTGAAGGTGTGCCGTAAAATGCGGACCGGATTTTAGGGAAACCGAAGGAAAAACTGGAATGGATTATGTAAATCGGTGCGCTGTAAAACCCGGACCAGACTTTCAAAAAAGTGGATCGGAAGTCTGGATTGGAATTTTTCCCGTGTTCCGATCCGATACCGATGCACATTTTTTTTGCCCATATCGGCATCCGATCCGATCCAAATATCGGATCGGGACATCTCTAACGTTAGCCAAAAGCTAACTCATGGCAATCCCCGATCATAGTTGTTGTTGCGTTCGCTAGGTTAAGCGTGTTTAAATTGTGCTTCATCTAAGATGTTGTCCGAAAGGGTTAATCCACTGTCAATCGGGAAAGGGGTGTGGATGTGCATATAAGCGGGTCGGCGTCGCGGTAATTCACAGTCACGTTGCCGTAAGAGACACACACCGCCGGTGAGTTTGTGCACATCTATTTGTATATGTATTATGTATTTCCACCTTCATGCTTCAAGCATTGCATTGCATTTGTACGGTTCGGCGTTTCTTTCACGGTGATAGCTTGATAGCCTTCTAGTTTGTGTTTTACGAGAGCCACTGACCGGTGACAGTTGACAACGAGCGTGTTGGTTTTAATGTCTCGCAGCGAATCAGCGAGCACGCAGGTCACGCAGTGAATCATGGGAAATGTAGTCTCGGGACAACACTGAAGTGGTGCTTTGTAATCTGTTCGCTTGTGTGAAAAAACTACATTTCCTCACGCCATTAGACACCACTTCCTGCCGAGAGCCCCAAGCTGTGTTCATACTGTTAGCTCCATGTGTTAATAAAGAAACAAAGTTGTCAGCACGTCGTGTGTTCGATACTTTTGTCAACAAAAAGCTCATAACAAGACACTATGCACGATCCGTTTAAGAGACGCTGGGACTGGAGAGCTGTGAGTAGTAGGAGGCGAGGGGAAGATGAGCGAGAAGCAAAATGTGGCGGAAGTCCGCTATTATTTTGTTTCCTTATTGTTGCCACAATCAAGTGGAGAAAGCCATCAACGACTCATCTCCTTCTTTCCCCCCAACGTTTTTATATTATTATTTTATATGCACGAGAGCTGCCGGATCTGCCAAAATGAACATGAAGTCTGATTATTATTTTTTTAAACAATGTCATCAGATAGACAAAAACATAAAATTATGCGCAAATGCCTGCATCTTCAAATCATGAAAATAATAACAGCCTATATCTTACCAATCTTGTAATTTCGATGGGTCTTGTCTCCATTCCATGTCAGGTAGTCCAGGCACATTGTTTGCATCCTGATTAGCGTCTGGCTAATACATGTTTGGTCCAACATAAAACTCCAACCTCCTCTTCTTCCTCCAACTCTTCAAAAACTTGGATCTTCTCCCTTGCGCTTGATCTATCGCTTATAACGCTGTTTGAATCATTGTTTGAAGGGCTTTGTATGGCGGCCGTATGTATGGCGCGCTGCCATCGCTGTTCTCGGTGTGACGAATCACTTCCGGGTTCGTCCCCTTTCAAGCTCGAACTTCGGAAACGCGATTATTTTGTCAAATATACAACATATAAATAATTTTTTCATGCCTTATTTGTTGGACAATGTTTAATTGCTTTAATTGTGACCCTATTTGGCATGTTATGAAATTACTTCACATTTCTGCTTTAATTTGGGTTCGTTTTTTTTAAGTGCTCGGTTCGGTCCATTTTTGGTACAAAAATTGCATAAAAAAACCTTAAAATTGGTTTATTTTTAAAAATGTAAACGATAGAACTTATGTTCATAAGTAAAATTAACCCTTTAGGTTGATGATTCAAATAAATGCCACTGAATTCAAAAAATTAAGACACAAATAAACAATTGTAACAATGATACAATCTTAAAATTATGATTGAACAAGCTTTGAAAACCTGAACATGACAAAATCTAATTATCGAAGCTTTGCTAGAGATATGAACGTATACATATTTTCTACAGAAAGCACATATTGCAGTGACAATATCTAGCTGATATACAGTGGGGCAAATAGGTATTTAGTCAACCACTAATTGTGCAAGTTCTCCGACTTGAAAATATTAGGGAGGCCTGTAATTGTCAACATGGGTAAACCTCAACCATGAGAGACAGAATGTGGGGGGGGGGGGGGGGAAACTGAAAATCACATTGTTTGATTTTTAAAGAATTTAGTTGCAAATCATGGCGGAAAATAAGTATTTGGTCTATACCAAAAGTTCATCTCAATACTTTGTTATGTACCCTTTGTTGGCAATAACGGAAGCCAAACGTTTTCTGTAACTCTTCACAAGCTTTTCACACACTGTTGCTGGTATTTTGGCCCATTCCTCCATGCAGATCTCCTCTAGAGCAGTGATGTTTTGGGGCTGTCGTTGGGAAACACGGACTTTCAACTCCCTCCTCACCCCGTGGCGTCAAAATGATAAGAATGGGGAGCAAAAATCCCAGAACCACACGGGGGGGACTTAGTGAATGACCTACAGAGAGCTTGGACCACAGTAACAAAGGCTACTATTAGTAACACAATGCGCCGCCAGGGAATCAAATCCTGCACTGCCAGACTTGTCCCCTGCTGAAGAAAGTACACGTCCAGGCCCGTCTGCGGTTCGCTAGAGAGCATTTAGATGATCCAGAAGAGGACTGGGAGAATGTGTTATGGTCAGATGAAACCAAAATAGAACTTTTTGGTAGAAACACAGGTTCTCGTGTTTGGAGGAGAAAGAATACTGAATTGCATCCGAAGAACACCATACCCACTGTGAAGCATGGAGGTGGAAACATCATGCTTTGGGGTTGTTTTTCTGCAAAGGGACCAGGACGACTGATGTGTGTAAAGGAAAGAATGAATGGGTCCATGTATCGAGAGATTTTGAGTGAAAATCTCCTTCCATCAGCAAGGGCATTGAAGATGAGACGTGGCTGGGTCTTTCAGCATGACAATAATCCCAAACACACAGCCAGGACAACAAAGGAGTGGCCTAGTAAGAAGCATTCCAAGGTCCTTGAGTGGCTTAGCCAGTCTCCAGATCTCAACCCCATAGAAAATCTGTGGAGGGAGTTGAAAGTCCGTGTTGCCCAACGACAGCCCCAAAACATCACTGCTCTAGAGGAGACCTGCATGGAGGAATGGGCCAAAATACCAGCAACACGTGTGAAAAGCTTGAGAAGAGTTACAGAAAATGTTTGGCCTCCGTTATTGCCAACTAAGGGTACATAATCATACATGATTTGCAAATAAATTCTTTAAAAATCAAACTGTGATTTTCTGGTTTATTTTTCCACATTCTGTCTCTCATGTTTGAGGTTTACTCATGTAGACAATTACAGGGCTCTCTAACATTTTCGAGTGGGAGTGGCACTGTATGTGCGAGGCAATGAAACCTTCAAAACTGCTTCAGCACATAGAGACTAAGCACCCTGGAATCACAGATAAACCTTTGGATTTTTTTTTTTTTTAAAAAATGTGAACACGAAGGATAGAAACAATTAGTGAGGGCCACCACATCAACAAAAGCGAAGGCACTGAGAGGATCATACCTCGTTGTGAAACATAATGCTAAAGCCAAGACTGGATAGGAACATTATGCCTGCCACCAAGGATACTTGCCGTCATGTTTTAGGAGAAGCCGCTCTTAAAGGTTGATTAAGCGTCTGGTGAGTTGCATTTTCCCTGTACTTAAAGTTCGTTTTTAGCCCCTTCATGTTTATATGTATCGTAATTTTCGCACCATAAGGCGCCACCCAACAAATTTGACACCAAAACAGCATTTGTTCATAGGTAAGCCGCAGGTGTCCTCACTGTATTATGGGATATTTACACCAAAAGATATTACTCAGTAACACTTTATTGGACTGCAGCATAATCGGATGTCATAAGACCAAATGAACCACCATGAAGCTTTGAACCAATTTGCTGCAAAGCTTCACTGCTTCAAGAAGCTTCATTTGGCCATCACTGTTCCCATGGAGGAGACAATCAACCTCTGCTGCCACCTGCTGTCAACACTGTTGTTGTCCAACATGCCTCCTAGCATGCATTGCAGCACTACAGATGCAAATAATAATCAAAATTCATGTTCTGTGCTAATTATTTCTTCAGTTAATGTTCCAGTTGTTTTATTAATTGCTAGTTATGGTATTTGCTAACACTTTATTTTAGAGTGGCACCATCAGACTGTCATAAGACCATCATAATTATGACATGACATTGCCATGAGCATTTATGAATAATTATGACAGATGTCATTTTGTGTCATCCGGCAAATTATCTCACTTTTGAATGGATGTAAAAGATCCAAGCTGGACATAAATGGAATTAGTGACATGATTTGCTGGGTGACGCATCATAAGTCATAAGCATTCAGTAATGCCCATTACAGTGTCATGTCATAATTATGACGATCTTATGACGCTGCTGTCAAAAAAGTGTAACTTATGAACACAAATAAATCAACAAATAAGCTGCACTGGACTATACAACGCAGGATTCGGAATGAAGGAAAAAAGTAGTGTCTTTTTTTGTACTTTTTCTGCTACACATTGAAAAAAAGGCCCACGTCACACCAGTCCGTGGTGGAAAAAAGGTTGGGGACCACTGATTTAGAGGACATAACAGGCTGTAAAGTCTAGACTACCCCGAATGTCCGACACTTAAGGCGTCCGTGCAGAAACACCCACAGGAGTTGGGTTCCACACACAGCGCTTTGCTCACACTAATTAGGCTGCGTTCAGATTGCAGACATATCTGATTCCAATTGAATTCCTTCCAAAATCTTGATTTTTAGGGCTGACTTTTCACACTATTTTTAGCAAGTGTCGAATCAGATCTGGGCCTGTTCTGGCACACGTTATTGTCACACCTGACAGGTTGCTGTGGTGACGAAAGTGTCATCCAGCATAAAGTGAAGTTAGGGAAAGTCATATCTAATCTGAGAAGCATCTTGTCCATATTTGATAAGAATAAACCCCCTGTATGTGGCTTCAATTTATGCTTTGTGACTGTTCAGACTACAAAAAAGCCATCCAGTTTCAATCTGGATGGGCTGAAAATCTAAAAAAAAAAAAAAATGAAACAGTACGCAAGTGAACCGAAATGAACAGGCAAAACCGAAACGGTTCAATCTACAGTAGAACAATACAATTAAAGTATTGCTTTTTTTTTAAAATGCTAAAGCATATGTGCTGATGTGTAATTGTTGTTTTGTTTTTTTTTTACACTCCAAAACAGTTCTTCAGTGGGGTTTCAGTCTCGCTTCTTATCCATCAGTTACACACATACACTAAGGAAACTCATTAAACTGGGATGTTGAAAAAATATTTCTTTAATAAATCATTCTACGATCGTGTTAATTAAGTGTTAAATTTTAATGACCCAATTTGTATTCCACTGCTGTATAGGTACATCCCATCGCTCTGAATGTAAATCAGCTCATTATTTTTGATCGTTTTGACCCACTGATTACGACCCCCTGATTTTTGCTGTTCACTGAAATTATCAGCTCATCTATTGGGTCACGTTGCTAATGTTGGCTGCCAGACACTTAAATATATTGGCTACATTTCAACAGTAATTTTGTGTCGACTTGAGGAGGGTGGGGGTTGTGTGAAAATGTTAATGACGAGCTTCCCCCAAGCCATAAATCGGATTTGGACAGTGGGGCTTTCTAAAAAAGATGAAAGGGAAAGGTAAAGTTTCAGAGTGCATTGTTATTTGTTTAGAGCTTCACTACCAAAAATTGCCTCTTTTATCTTGCCTCAAAATAAGCATAGAATGGACTTACAGGAACTCTGCTAGTTCAGAGTTGATTCAAATTTTGTTGGTGGTCCGGTTAAGTCAATAAAATGGATTCCAGATAAGTTTGCCAACAATTTGTTGTAGTGCATTTGTTCTAGTGTTGTTTTTGGCTGCCACACTAAGCCACACGGTTGCTAACTGTCATATGCTATTGTTTAGCCACAAATGGATTCATAAACTTATTAATATTCATCCTTCGCACAGCCAGTGGAAACAGAAATGTTGTTTAACCCATCTGCAGGCGACTAGGAAATTTGTTTTTTGATTGACTGAGGATTTTACGACACTGTGCGGGTGTGCGCTGGTTTTCATGGGAGACACAGTCTTTCATAAGGCAAAAAGCTTTTGTCCACTGGCATCGCTAAAATCGACCAAAACTGAAAAGTTAGTAAGTGTGGCTTCAATAAAATGGATTCCAGATAAGTTTGCCAACAAACGCAGCATTTGTGCCAGTGTGTTTTTTTTTTTGGCAGCCATTTCAATTTTTGTCTTAGTCTTTTAGACAAAAATACTTTTTAGTCTTAGTCATATTTGGATTTTGCAAAATGTGTTGGTCTTCGTCTAGTTTTAGTCAACGAAAACTCAGACAAGTTTCATCTAGTTTTAGTCGTCAAAATGTTTATTTTGTCATAGACCTCATAATATATTGACAGAACACGGGGTGCGGGGCCGATTAATAGGGGGCCTGCATTGTTGGCGTGGCGGTCAAAGCTGTGTGGAATTACAGACAAACAGCTTTTTTCCGTTGAAAATTATTGTGAATAAATGCTCAAATACCTGAATTCTTTATAGATATGGAGGTAAAACAGTCTCGATTCTTGGTTAAAAGCAAAAAAAAAAAACATGTCTCGATTCTTGGTTAAAAGCAAAAAAAAAAAAACATGCAGTTCGCATTTATTTTACGTAAAAATTGCGAACTATGATGCCAGTCAGTAAGCAAATGTAGCGGCTGCCTTATGAAAACAAAGAGCTTTTTCTGTTGAAAATTCTTGGGAATAAATGCTTAAATCCCTGAATTCTTTATAGATATGGACATGAAACAGTCTCGATTGTTGGGTAGAAGCCCAAACAAAACCCAAAAACGCGCAGTTAGCATTTATTTTACGTAAATATTGCGAACTATGACGCGAATTATCACGCAATGTTTTAAAATGCATGCATGGTACGAAAAATATGATATACTGTTGAATCCTCGAACAAATCACTCCTGAGACAATCCTTCCTGTTTGTATGCGGTACAGCTTTCGTACTTTTTCAACCTAAATCCGGCGTTAGATCGCTGTGTGCGTGTGTTTGAGAATAACTCCTCTTGATGCTGGGAGTGGGCAGGCCTCCTACTTGAAGGCATGGCGCAGTGTATTATTGGTGTGACCCGTCAATATAATTATGAAGTCTATGCATTTGTAAACTTCAAAAGTTTTATTCCATGAATAATTAAATAAATGAAAGGTTTCCAACAATTTCGAATGAACACTGACAGATGAGCACATCATTGTAGAGTCTACAAGGACATCCCCATCTTCGTGATGATAATACACACTCAGCAGGAAAACATTACATTATTTTCAATTATTTAAACTCACCTGGACGCCATGAACTGAATGTAGAAATTTTTTTTTTTTAGAGTTTAAGACAGACACTCATCACGCTAAATGCTAACGCGAACGCTATGCTAATGCTAAAAGCTACATTTAGTGTGTGATGACCACTCAGCATAGATCTTTAAAGGCTAAAGCAACATGGCATATCTAGCCAAGATAAGAAAACAAAACTTACCAAGCAGTACCTAACATGTGTTTCAAAAAATAGGCAAGTCTGGAGCCTGGAGAGCTAGGACACCGGTTAGTAAGCGTGTGTGTGGGACAGCACCGCACGTCACATGACAGACACAACCAAACACAGCTATGATCCGTGCTAACTACTAGGGTTGTTTTTTTGCTCCCGATCCGATCCCGATCGTTTTAGTTTGAGTATCTGCTGATCCCGATATTTCCCAATCCGATTGCTTTTTTTTTTGCTCCCGATTCAATTCCAATCATTCCCCATAATTTTTCCCGATCATATACATTTTGGCTTTGCATTAAGAAAAAAAATGAATAAAACTCGGACGAATATATACATTCAACATACAGTATATAAGTACTGTATTTGTTTATTATGACAATAAATCCTCAAGATGGCATTTACAATATTAACATTCTTTCTGTGAGAGGGATCCACGGTGACTTGTGACTTTGTATATTGTGACTAAATATTGCCATCTATTGTATTAGTTGAGCTTTCAGTAAATGATACTGTAGCCATGCCCAAATGCATGATGGGAAGTGGAACCATGACTGTGCATAGTGCTACCAATTGATATATCTTCTCTGCGTTGGGAAGTAACATAAGGTGTTAAGAAAAAGTTTGAGTATCTGCCGATCCTGATATTTCCCGATCCGATTGCTTTTTTTTGCTCCCGATTCAATTCCAATCATTCCCGATAATTTTTCCCTATCATATATATTTTGGCAATGCATTAAGAAAAAAATGAATAAAACTTGGACGAATATATACATTCAACATACAGTACATAAGTACTGTATTTGTTTATTATGACAATAAATCCTCAAGATGGCATTTACATTATTAACATTCTTTCTGTGAGAGGGATCCGCAGATAGAAAGACTTGTGACTTTGTATATTGTGACTAAATATTGCCATCTAGTGTATTTGTTGAGCTTTCAGTAAATGATACTGTAGCCATGCCCAAATGCATGATGGGAAGTGGAACCATGACTGTGCGTAGTGCTACCAAATGATATATCTTCTTTGCGTTGGGAAGTAACATAAGGTGTTAAGAAAAATATCAATTGCTACCTTGCTTCCCCACATTGCTTCCCATGATATTTGTGATCGTAGGGAGAGGGATTGTAAGGCTTTAGCCAATTAAAAAAAGGCTCCAAAGGCTGCCAAAATTCACTCTACTTATTTTACACTGCCTTTTATCTCTCTTTATAGGTAAAACAAAGCCATTACAGATTGAGCGCGACAATGCGTGAGTGGGTCGTGTAGCGCATGCATTAATTGCGTTAAATATGTATCGGGATAAATTTGATAACCCTACTTTAAGCCTAAACTAAAGACTCTGGATGAGTGTAACATATTATGTCTGTAACGTTAAATACAATTAGAAAACGATTTAATAAAAAAAAAAAAAAAATTAAAAAAGGCATGGCCGATATTTTTTGCCGATTCCGATACTTTGAAAATGACGTGATCTGACTCGATCGAATCCCGATCGATCGGGACATCTCTACTAACTACACATACCATAGGCAAATGTTATGTTATGTTAATGTTCATATCATTATGTTTTAGTCTCCCAAGACAACTTTTTAGCTTGCTATCGTCACGTCATCGCCATGAAAAAAATGTTCGCCGACTAAATATTTTCGTTATCGTCATTGTTGAGGAAAACAACACTACTTTGTGCCATTCAGTATCACGGTTCAGTTGCAGAGGTTAGAAGGGAAGACAATGACAGGATAATAGCAGTCATAGCTGAGTGACAAACTGGCAAAAAGAAATATTTTAGGAGGTAAAACGCCACTTCATAAGCAACACTACACGCAATGGCACACATCTGAATACCAACACAGCAATATGACATTTTGGGACTTGGAAAGGACAAAGACTGAGGTAAAATGCACACTTGCTCATTGAGACAGCTGGGGAAAAGATAGGGGAATAGAAAAAGCCGATTAGGCGATACTGAAGGGCTTTACTAAAAGACACTAGGAGAAACTTCCAGTAATGATCAGAACGGGAACACTTCAGCCCATCTGTTCTGTTTTTCAGTTCTTTGTACATATACATCAGTCATCAACATGCCAACGGATGAATTTTGTTGTTGTTGATCATTCTTACCGGAATTGGATTTTCTAGGTATTTTGGACAACTGATGTCAATTATTGTTTCATATGAGGGCATCTATTTGTCTTTCTTTTCTGTTTGATAGGCTTTTATTTTGAGACTATGACACGTGCAATCATCAAACCTGTTGGGGTAGCGTATTTTTTGTTAATTAATTAATTATTTATTTTAACATTATATTCATGGACCAATTTGCAAATATGTTCTGAAAAAAAAAAAAAATCCTTTTCAATCGAAAAAAGTTTTTTTTTTTTTTTTTTAACCCATACATATCAAAACAACAAATTTAGAGCTATAATTGCAATACTGTGATACCGTGAAGCCGCTGTATTTTTGTGCAGGGATTCAAAAATTGAATACTGTATTAGCCCGAATGTAAGACGGTGTTTTTCGCATTGAAATAAGAACGAAAAAGTGGGGGTCGTCTTATATTTGCAGTCTAGACGTTATACCCATTCACGACGCCATATATCATTGAAGCGATGTTCTGTTATGACTAGGGCTGCAGCTATCGAATATTTTAGTTATAAGTAACGTTATATTAACGTTAATCTTATTTATTAGCGCTGAGAAGTGTATTGCTTTAAGATGGCGGCTGTTTACTAACACCGCTGACCCTGTCATTTCGCATCTACTGTAGTTCAACATACATGTGATATCTATGAGATGCATTAGATGCTACCTGCTACCACCGCATCATGCAGGCTAGTTTTTAGCAACGACGGCGTAGTTTGTAGCGGCTGTCAGCTGCAGAAAGGTTTTTTATATTTTTTTATTGCTTCTTCCTCTACGCACGTGACATCAGCGCGTTGTCCCGCATTAAAAGTAGTCCGGGCAAAACGTGATGCTTAGAGCTGGCAAAATTAAACGATTCCTCGAGGTGAATAAAATTACCGGATCAGTTTTTAAACTCAAGTTACTCGAGTTGCTCGAGTATTCGTTTCAGCTCTAGTCATGACAGATCTCAGCTACTCTCAAGTTTAACCAGTTTGCATTATTTTATTGCAATGTTTTCCTATTCCTATTTTTTTCAAGACTGCAGTTGCAGTTAGACTTCACTTTGATGCTTAATGCGGTAATTGCAATGGCGTACCGCAAGCAACACGTCACTTCCGCTCATTAATATTCATGACATTAGCTACCGTTGCTAACCGAGGACAAGCCATCGTTTGTCCCTAATAGGAAATGAATGGAAACGTGTACGAAGGAGACGTTTACAACGCTAAACCTACCAATTCTCTCCGAAAATGATGTGCCTGGTGCCAAATTGACTGGCATAGATGTGGAAGAACATAAAAATATTCAGTTAAAGAGATGGCTTTAGTGTCGAAGGCTGAAAAAGACGAAAAAAACGAGCCGACCTAAGCATAGCTTTAGCTTTTTTATCGACGCGACTGACAATGACATTCTCCCGTTTCAACAAGCTATCCTTTACCATCAGCCCTGTCTTTCTTACATATCCTCTGGTTGTCCTACGTCTCTTACCGTTCTTGGGGGTAATTTAGTTAGCTTTGTGTAGCGATCGCAAATGCTACTCAGTGACAGCCAACGAACACTTTTATTTTTTCATTGATAACACATCTTAATCCTATAATTTATTTACACTCCCCCCTTACTAAAGTTGTTTTTATATATATATATATATATATATAACAGAAACGGTAACAGTGGCAGTCAGATACCATTATAATTCTTTTCAGGTCATTCATTGTCAGATAGAAGCAGTACGGCACAACGTTACGCTAAAAAAATAAGTTAAAAATATAAAAATGGCTTACCTCATTGTCCTCTGAAAGACCATGCCAACCCAACATAATGTTTACTGCATATGAAACGTGAATGGATTCGCCGAGCTGGTGTTAAAGTCCGCGCAAGTTGATTCGGTTTTCACATTTTTTCCTCCCGAGTTTTTGGTTTCCGGGAACGTATGAAGAAAACATCCTTCATGGTCGTAATGTCTAGAGTCGTTTCTACAAGTTCCAAAAAAGCAATGCGTGATCGGCATGTTGGTTTTTGAAAGATTACCGGCGAAAAGTAGCACTTTTTACGTTGGGTCTATGCGAGGGCGGGTCTATAATGTCCCACTTCGGCTTTACTTCCGCTTTACGATGCGACGTCACGGTCTAAAAATAGCCTGCGTGCGGTACGCCATTTTGTTGTTTTATCACCATAGATCGGTTTATTTACATTTCAAGAACCAGAAGCCATTCATTTACGAATGTAAATGTAAATTGCACTTTAGTTTACATATTTAAATGTTCAGATATTAAGATTTGAATGAGGCAAAATAACATGCTGTTTCTCTCAAATATATTGTTATAATCATTTGTTTCAGATGTACTGTAATTTCTGTATAAAAATTAATTTGGTCTTCAAAAAGTCTTTTTTCAAACTTGAGTCTTGAAAAAGAGGGGATCGTCTTATAATCTTATTCTTATATTCGGGCCTATATGGTATATAAAACGATCGCTTCCACACACATTCAAGCGGTCCATTTCATTCAGGAGCATAAAACATTTTGAAATTATGAAATAATCATGGTTTTTGGTGTCATACGCACTTTAATGTCTGACTTTCTTCATAGCAGCACATCTTTGAGAGTAGGACGTTGCCAGTTCTCAGGTTTTTTTGAGCAGGGAGCTAAGCCATGTCTCTTTGGCCGATAAAGCACACGGTTATACAAGAGGGGAGGAGGTGGAGCTGCAAAGCAAAGCTCAAATTATAGAGCATGCACATTTTATTTTGAGCGTCGCCGTTCTCTTTATCATGACTTTGTTTGACGTGTGTTCTCTCCCCGTGTACACATACGCGTTTTGTTGCTTCCGAATTAGTTTTCAGCGCTACACCGTGTACTCTCCAATGTTCTGGCATTAAATGAGTCACATCAAACCGGCAGAGCCTCATTCAAGTCTGTAATTACAATCAGCGTAAGAGTGTCTGAATAAGACCCAGCAGCAGCCTGAGAATAGGTCTGTCTTGACAAAGCACTGACAACTGTAGAACAGACAAAATTAAACCCTCTCCATTCATACCCCCTAGTTCCTATTATGCACCAGCTATCTTATTGAGCTTCCTTTTGTGCCGGTATAATTACTTAATCTCACCACTCCTAGGTTGAATTACTTTGTGCGGCTGCTCGGACTCGAGCTCCCAAGAGGCAATGTAGGATTGCCTTTACTACCTAAAAAGCACAGATGTGTTATTGTTCATCGTCGGTGTGGATATTCTTCCTTAGTTTCATTTTTCGGACATTGTATAAATTCAGTGGGAATTAAGATCTGGAATTGCGCCGTTAAAGCGTTTTATAGACAAAGCAGGGACTGATACGCAGTCCATTACAAAGTGTTGCGCGCAGATTTTTTTCTGTTGTTTGCTGTTGATAATGGGCCCGGGCAACACTTAACTGGAATGGACGCCCATCAAGGCAGACCGATAAGGACCCAGGGATCCACTCCAGTCAATTACTATTTAAGTGCCAAGTTGAACTCAGCAGGCTTTTTATGAAGTACTGCTGCAGAGTAAACAAATTAATTGTGTGTCCATGGTTTCCAAACACAAGCGCATGGCTCGAGGCAATCATACATCTGGCAGAGTGATAGCAGCTGTCTCCACCAGGAAATAGAAGGATCATGTTCTTAAACATTGAAAACTACCGTGGACCGTTTTCCATCACTTTCTCTGCTGGATTGTTGGAACTCTATCTGCTTTTTGTAGATTGAGCGTTTTGGAAATGCTGTTGATCTTAGCTTTTTCTAAGGATAGCAATTGGACTCAAAGTCTCGTATCTAAAATGGGTAGAATTAACGATCAATTGATCAATTAATTGGTGGGTGTGACAATATATCAAAAAGTTAATATATTGCAATACATTGTGGCTCAAAAGGTTTTTGATCCACTGCCACCGAGAGATGATACGGTGGGGCAAATAAGTATTTAGTCAACTACTAATTGTGCAAGTTCTCCCACTTGAAAATATTAGAGGCCTGTAATTGTCTACATGGGTAAACCTCAACCATGAGAGACCAAATGTGGAAACCCCCCCCAGAAAATCACATTGTTTGATTTTTAAAGAATTTATTTTCAAATCATGGTGGAAAATAAGTATTTGGTCAATACCAAAAGTTCATATCAATACTTTCTTATGTACCCTTTGTTGGCTATAACGGAGGCCAAACGTTTTCTGTAACTCTTCACAAGCTTTTCACACTCTGTTTCTGGTATTTTGGCCCATTCCTCCATGCAGTACTCCTCTAGAGCAGTGATGATTTGGGGCTGTCGTTGGGCAACACGGACTTTCAACTCCCTCCACAGATTTTCTATGCGGTTGAGATCTGGAGACTGGCTGGGCCACTCCAGGACCTTGAAATGCTTCTTACGAAGCCACTTCTTTGTTGCCTTGGCTGTGTGTTTGGGATCATCGTCACGCTGAAAGACCCAGCCACGTCTCATCTTCAATGTTGATGGAAGGAGATTTTCTCTCAAAATCTCTCGATACATTGCCCAATTCATTCTTTCCTTTACACAGATCAGTAGTCCTAGTCCCTTTGCAGAAAAGCAGCCCCAAAGCATGATGTTTCCACCCCCATGCTTCACAGTGAGTATGATATTCTTTGGATGCAATTCAGTATTCTTTTTCCTCCAAACACGAGAACAGGTGTTTCTACCAAAAAGTTCTATTTTGGTTTCATCTGACCATAACACATTCTCCCAGTCCTCTTCTGGATCATCCAAATGCTCTCTAGCGAACCGGACATAGCCTGGTACTCCAGACTCACCGCTGTTCCAGCTATTGAGTCTGGCCACCATTAAGCGGATAAAATTTCCAGGGCGGAGCAAGTTACAGCAAACAGACAGCGGAGTGGACCAATCAGCGACGGGCGGATGTGACGTTAGAAACGCGACGAGGGACTTGCGCGTGGAAGTAAGCATACGAGGAGAGCGGAGTTTATTCAACATGGCTAGCGCGAGACAGACTGTTGTCAATGACTTGTGTCAATGTGTTTTTGGTAATTTAAAACTGATTTTACCGTGGATTGGAACATATTCTCGGCTCTCCTGTTCGCCATCTGTGTTGTTGTGGAGACGACTTCCGACGCGGAAGAGTGACGTTGCTCGTTAAGAACACGTCACGCAAATAAACGAATCTGATTTGATGATTGATTTTGTACTTGCTCGAGAGGCCGTTAATGGGGTGGGTCCCAGACTATTCTCTCAGTGTTCGAAAAATACAGGGAGAACAGTCAGGCAACCGCGGACGGGCCTGGACGTGTACTTTCTTCAGCAGGGGGACACGTCTGGCAATGCAGGATTTGAGTCCCTGGCGGCGCGTTGTGTTACTGATAGTAGCCTTTGTTACTGTAGTCCCAGATCTCCGTAGGTCATTCAGTGGGTCCCCCCGTGTGGTTCTAGGATTTTTGCTCACCGTTCTTGTTATCATTTTGATGCCACGCGGTGAGATCTTGCATGGAGCCCCAGATCGAGGGAGATTATCAGTGGTCTTGTATGTCTTCCATTTTCTAATAATTGCTCCCACAGTTGATTTCGTTACACCAAGCGTTTTACCTATTGCAGATTAACTCTTCCCAGCCTGGTGCAGGTCTACAATTTTGGTGTCCTTCGACAGCTCTTTGGTCTTGGCCATAGTGGAGTTTGGAGTGTGACTGACTGAGGTTGTGGACAGGTGTCTTTTATACCGATAATGAGTTAAAACAGGTGCCATTAATACAGATAACAAGTGGAGCCCCTTTAGACCTCGTTAGAAGACGTTAGACCTCTTTGACAGCCAGAAATCTTGCTTGTTTGTAGGTGACCAAATACTTATTTTCCACTTTAATTTGGAAATAAATTGTTTAAAAATCAAACAATGTGATTTTTTGTTATTTTTTTCCGCATTCTGTCTCTCATGGTTGAGGTTTACCCATTTTGACAATTACAGGCCTCTCTAATATTTTTATGTGGAAGAACTTGCACAATCGTTGGTTGACTAAATACTTATTTGCCCCACTGTAGCTCAACCCTCATAGTAGAAGTGATGTGTTGTTAAGACCACAAACTGGTTAAGACTGAAACAGCAGCTCTGCTACTTGCAGCAAAGTAGTGCATGGCTTTTTGCCTCAATTGCTCCAAGACATGAATAATTTAACAGTTCCACACAATTGAGACAATCTTAACACTCCCCCCAAAATCAATCATGGCCACCATTCGTTTCTTTCCTGTGGTCACAGTGACTTACTTGATTAAAAATGTTGATTAACTGATCATTATGAATTTTGTTTATTTCGTAGAACTCATTCATCAAACGGTATTTTTTTTTTTAGACACAAAGGGGGAAAACGAGTACTTGTTTTCATTTTTGTTGTGCACAACTTGCTTAGGTTACAAGATTGGTATAGAAGTAATTATCTTAACGTGTAAAAGACTTTCATTGTCCCCCATCTAATATCAACATAATGATAATAATAATGAAAGAAAAACAAATAATGATTCGAAGTGTAAGCCCATTTATGAACTAAAACCATGAATGGAAGACAGTCGTACCTCATTATACGGTCCTTTCGAGATACGACGTAAATTTTGACTCGTCATTTGTCTCGACATATGACAACATGCTGGAAATACGACGATTTATGACAGTGTCACAATTTCATTGTTTTCCCCGCATGGCAGATTTTCTTTTGAAAGAAATCAGCACGGGTCCCAAGATGGTTAGTACAGACGGTGAAAAAAAGGAAAAATTTTGTATCTGTAATTGTACTAGCAGTATTTATTAAGGATTTAGCATTGGTTTTTGAGCTGTGGAACAAATTAATCCAATTATAATGTATTCTTATGGGAAAATCCTGCTCGACATACAGCCATTTTTCGACTTACAAACCAGGATCCTGGAACGAATTAAATTCGTATGTAGAGTAGGCATGTGCCGGTATGAGATTTTCACGGTACGATAACCGTGAGCAAAAATACCGCGGTTTCACGGTATCACAGTATTGCAATTATAGCTCCAAAATTTTGAGATGTATGGGTTTAAAAAAAAAAAAAAATCCATTGAACAGGATTTTTTCAAAACATATTTGCAAATTGGAACATGAATATAATGTGAAAATAAATAAATTAACAAAAAATAACAAATATTATATAAAATTAAAATAAATACAACCTAGACTATACCCACAGCCACAGCTCAAGTTGCTCAATATTAGAGTAAGAACAAAATAATTGCTATAAAAAGTAAAAACACTTCTAAATAAAATTAAAAATATATACTGTATGACTTTTTTTTGAGGGGGGAAGCTCAAGTGAAGTTTCGCCATTTTCAGCCACTGTGTCAACTCTAGTCTACATGATGCCATGCCTTTGTGTTAAAAAGAACAAATAATTCATAAGTTAATAAGTTAGTTAAAAATGTATAAGTTAGTTTTATAAATTAGTTAAAATGTAAATATTGTTGAGGAAAGGTTTCATCTAAAAAAAAAAAAAAAGTGAGGAGTGAGACCTCCTCTCTCAATTAGCGATCTTTGACGCGATTCTTTTTCTTTCCCCCCTGCATTCAAGCTTTTCTCTCACTCAGCGGCTGTGAGACATAAAAGAAGCTGCTCTCCGAGTTTAGCCTAGGCTAACATTCGTCTTTGTAAGTTTTAGTTTGTTTGTATATTGAATTTGAAAGGAAAATGTGTGTTTTGTTTTTGGCGAACTTTTTAATGGAGCTACTGCTATCCTGTTGAACCTAATCACACGTGGAAAAATACAATTGTACAGCGTTTTAAATGTATTTATTTGTATATTTCACCACCATTTGAGAGCTCAATAAATTGAAGAAAAGTACGCCTTGTGTTTGGAGGATTTGTTTTTGGGTTTGCTGGCTGTTTAGTGACACTCACGGCAACAAACGGGAAGGGGTGAGCGGTGCCGCACCAAGCTACTTCGGCTGCATTTTGGCACATGAAAAATAGCGAATAACGTACTAAGGTATGACGGAAAATTTTAGTGGTTTTGAAACCGCGACGTTTTCACACCGGTAAACCGTGAAACCGGTAACCGGCACATGTCTAATGTAGAGGTACCATTGTACAGTGATACCCCAAATACAAATGTCTCTACATATTGGATTTTCGAAAATATTACGAAAGAGATTTCAGGATACGAAAGGCATAAATACAGTATGGGCTGCTACTCGCAGCTCTCAGAGTTTACTGATAAGACGACCCCATCTTTTTCAAGACTCAAGGTTGAAAAAAGACTTTTTGAACACCAAATTAATTTTTATACAGAAAATAATTACAGTACATCCGAAACAATGATTATAACAATATATTTGAGAGAAAAAACATGTTATTTTGCCTCATTCAAATGTTAATATCTGAACATTTAAATATGTAAACTAAAGTGCAATCACATTCGTAAATGAATGGCTTCTGGTTTTTGAAATGTAAATAAACTACGGGTGTCAAACGATTAAAATTTTTAATCGAGTTAATTACAGCTTAAAAATTCATTAATTAATCGCAATTAATCGCAATTCAAGCCATCCATAAAATATGCCATATTTTTCGGTAAATTATTATTGGAATGGAAAGATAAGACACAAGATGGATATATCCATTCAACATACGGTACATAAGTACTGTATTTCTTTATTATAACAATAAATCAACAAGATGGCATTACCATTATTAACATTCTGTTAAAGCGATCCATGGATAGAAAGACTTGTAGTTCTTAAAAGACAAATGTTCGTATAAGTTATAGAAATTTTATATTAAAACCCCTCTTCATGTTTTCGTTTTCATAAAATTTGTAAAATTTTCAATCAAAAAATAAACTAGTAGCCCGCCATTATTGATGTCAATAATTCCTTACACAATGCTCATGGGTGCTGAAGCCTATAAAATCAGTCGCACCCAAGTGCCAGCAGAGGGCGGCAAAACACAACAAGTACACCTTTCACTGTGCTGACATTTTAATCTGTTTGAGCGGGGCATTTGTGCGTTAATTGCGTCAAATATTTTAACGTGATTAATTTAAAAAATTAATTACCGCTCGTTAACGTGATAATTTTGACAGCCCTAAAATAAACCAATCTATTGTGAAAAAACAACAAAATTGCAATAACTGCATTAGGGCTGCAGCTATCAATTATTTTATTAGTCAATTAATCGATAAACCATTAGTTCGAATAATCAAGTAATCGAATAAGGAACATGAAAAATTAAATTACCTGAGCTGAGCCTCAAACGGTATAAAAAATAAATAAATAAATGAGGATCTATGTACAACAAAAGAACAATTGGCTAACTTACATTGCAAAAGTCCACTAGTTTAAATGCTTTTTTACAATGCTCTTAACAAATGGTTCGGACACATATTCCCACAAAATTAGGCTAAATATACCTATAAACAGGGGTGCACATATTTTTTTTGCCCAGGTTCTCAGAGGAGGACCTGGAGATGTGACTTGGTCCTCATTTAGCTTGAGAGCCGACCCGCCTGATGCTATAAAATTATGACAAGCTTTACTTAGAGCCAATTACCTTTAATTAATTATATAAACAATTAACGCTTGATTAACATCAACTGGCACAACAAAATTGCCATTACTTTGAAGTGAAATGTAAAGAAATAAACATAAAAGCACTAATTCAAAATAAAGGGCATTCATATGCGGCTCCCACATTAACTCCAAGCCTTTGTAAAAGTGGGATGTCCTCCTCATAAGAGCTCATTGAACGTGTATGTTTAGCTTTGTGAAATGCGAGCAAAAACACGTTTGTCAGTGCATGGCGCTGTTCTTCAATAACTTTTTTCCGCCACTTGTCCATAGGGCGAGTGGGGTCCTGTTTGACATCGATAGTTTGCTTAATTGCCACATGCTCTGTTTTTTTCGTGCTTTTCAAAGTTTGGATGGCTAAAATTCTTTGACCCTACATAAAATGCGCTGCTCTTATTAACGACATTGGGATTCTCACGGCAAATGTTGCACCACATTTCCGTGTGAGCATCATTTGCTTCTAGCCATGGTACCTCCTGCAGCCACTTTTCAGCAAAAGTCCTTTTTTCCGGTAGCTCCGGTGATGTCTCTGTCGTCTGTCTGTCTTTTGACGGGGGTGGGGGAACACGGAAATAATTACTCAGTGGAGCCTGCCTCTTTGACATTTTGAGAAGTGATTTTCTCGTGTCTGCCACAAATACAGTGGTCAGCCATCGGTACGCAAAAGCGTATGGAAGCTGTTGAGGGCTAGCGCGTTTGTCTACATCCAGTACGCATGCGCACATGAGGACCACTTATGTGCACCCCTGCCTATAAACTAAATTACGAATGCATTAAAAAAAAAAAAAAAAAAAAACATTCGCTCAAACAAAATTTAGCTTATGTTTGTCTTAACAGGGATCACCTGGATTCAGCCATGTGAATTGAGGCAGACTAGAAGGCAGTGTATCCACCCAAATCAATAAAACTAAATGCAAACACTTTCCAAAATAAACCATTACAACGTCACTTTAATTACACGAATACTCGAGGCAGCAAAATTTAATTCGAATATTTTTTTTTCTAATCCAATACTCGAGTTAATCGATTAATCTTTGCAGCACTAAACTGCATTAACCATCAAAGTGAAGTTTAACTGGTAGTGTAGTCTTGAAACAAATCTGAATAAGGAAAAACATTGCAATAAAATAATACAAACTGGTTAAACTAAAAAGAGTAGCTGAGATCTATCATGACAGAACTTCGCTTCAATGATATCTGGCGCCATCTAGCATCGTGAATGGGTATAATGTCTAGACCGCAAATATAAGACGACCCCCTCTTTTTCAGTGTTACTTCAATGCAAAAAACACCGTCTTATATTCGGGCCAATACGGTAATTTTAGCTGCTTGGCCATTGGTTATTGCCTAGCATCTTCCTGGCATCCATTTGGCTAAGGGGGACAATATATGTATGTGTCTATCCCAGCGTCCTCTTCATTCGCTCCTCATGTTCCGACAGCTTTACATAAGTGTATTAACTTTCATTCTTTACTCTATTCTTTGTATTTTACATCATGCACAACTCTAATCTTTCGTCATCAAAACATATATGTTTCGATGCATTTTTATGCTTTATAAAAGATTTATATCTGAATTTTGGGGGGCTTGGAACAGAACAGGGCATTTACATGGAAAACGCGTCTCTACTTACGGAATTTTCAGTTTACGAAACTACTTTCAGAACCAAATAATTTCGTAAGTAGAGGTACTGCTGTACGTCCAATAACCACCTCACAGTTCTGTTGAGCGCTGTAAAGACCTCTGTGCACAAATTGGTTCAGATTTGGTTTTACATTATACACGATGTAAAGACATTTTAACATATTTGCGCCTCTGACATATTTGGCCATTACATGTTTGAGTTAAAAAAAAAAAAAAAAAAAAAAAAGCGAAGGAGGGACAGGAACACGTTTGAGCTCACTGCTTAGCTGTCGATTTGACCTTGAAGTCAAAGAAATTCTGCACTGAGTATTTGTCCCGTCTTCAGCTTGAGGATACGGCAGACTGTGATCCAGTAATCAATACGATGTGCAATAGTCTGCAGACGCAGTGTGACAACTGGGTATGCTTTGGAATGCTATATAAAGTTAGACCGCAGTATTATAACATGAGACACAATTTGCATGTCTCTCTAGTTATTAAAGATCTTGAATCATCAAAAAAGATCCAACCCATTAGATTCTAAATAAATGTGGAATTTAAATGAATAAACAAAACCAATCGTATTAATCTGAAATAGTATTTCACACAACTGACATAATATCGCCAATGAAACATTCAATTATCTCATGGTCATGAACAGTGTTGTCACTAACGCGTTACTAAGTAACACGTTATTGTAATCGAAATGCTTTATTTAAGTAATAAGCAATTTAACGTGCTCAATTTTCCTAACCAGTAATCTAAGTAAAGTTAGTGTCTGTGCGTTACTATTTTGTTATGGCCTTATAATGTACAGTGGGGCAAATAATTATTTAGTCAACCACCAATCGTGCAAGCTCTCCTACTTGAAAAGATTAGAGAGGCCTGTAATTGTCAACATGGGTAAACCTCAACCATGAGAGACAGAATGTAGAAAAAAAAAAACAGAAAATCACATTGTTTGATATTTAAAGAATTTATTTCAAAATTAGAGTGGAAAATAAGTGCTTGGTCACCTACAAACAAGCAAGATTTCTGGCGGTCAAAGAGGTCTAACTTCTTCTAACGAGGTCTAACGATGTATTAATGGCACCTGTTTTAACTCATTATCGGTATAAAAGACACCTGTCCACAGCTCAGTCAGTCACACTCCAAACTCCACTATGGCCAAGACCAAAGAGCTGTCGAAGGACACCAGAGACCAAATTTTAGACCTGCACCAGGCTGGGAAGACTGAATCTGCGATAGGTAAAACGCTTGGTGTAAAGAAATCAACTGTGGGAGCAATTATTAGAAAATGGAAGACATACAAGACCACTGATAATATCCCTGGATCTGGGGCTCCATGCAAAATCTCACCCCCGTGGCATCAAAATGATAACTAGAACCGTGAGCAAAAATCCCAGAACCACACGGGGGACCTAGTGAATGCCCTACAGAGAGCTGGGACCACAGTAACAAAGGCTACTATCAGTAACACAATGCGCCGCCAGGGACTCAAATCCTGCACTGCCAGACGTGTCCCCCTGCTGAAGAAAGTACACGTCCAGGTCCGTCTGTGGTTCGCTAGAGAGCATTTGGATGATCCAGAAGAGGACTGGGAGAATTTGTTATGGTCAGATGAAACCAAAATAGAACTTTTTCGTAGAAACACAGGTTCTCGTGTTTGGAGGAGAAAGAATACTGAATTGCATCCGAAGAACACCATACCCACTGTGAAGCATGGGGGTGGAAACATCATGCTTTGGGGCTGTTTTTCTGCAAAGGGACCGGGACGACTGATTTGTGTAAAAGAAAGAATGAATGGGGCCATGTATCAAGAGATTTTAAGTCAAAATTTCCTTCAATCAGCAAGGGCATTGAAGATGAGACGTGCCTGGGTCTTTCAGCATGACTGTTATCCCAAACACACAGCCAGGGCAACAAAGGAGTGGCTTCGTAAGACGCATTTCAAGGTCCTGGAGTGGCCTAGCCAGTCTCCAGATCTCAACCCCATAGAAAATCTGTGGAGGGATTTGAAAGTCCCTGTTGCCCAACGACAGCCCCAAAACATCACTGCTCTAGAGGAGATCTGCATGGAGGAATGGGCCAAAATACTAGCAACAGTGTGTGAAAAGCTTGTGAAGAGTTACAGAAAACGTTTGGCCTCCGTTATTGCCAACAAAGGGTACATAACAAAGTATTGAAATGAACTTTTGGTATTGACCAAATACTTATTTTCCACCATGATTTGCAAATAAATTCTTTTAAAATTAAACAATGTGATTTTCTGTTTTTTTCCCACATTCTGTCTCTCATGGTTGAGGTTTACCCATGTTGACAATTACAGGCCTCTAATATTTTCAAGTGGGAGAACTTGCACAATTAATGGTTGACTAAATACTTATTTGCCCCACTGTATGTAGAATGAAGAATATTGTAGTCATGTACGAAGACTATTTTGAATAGAAAATGTTAGAAAGGTTCCCACTAAGCATTCGTTTCCACGGTAACTGCTCATAGTTACTTTCTGTTTTGGTCACGAGTCACACGTTTTGTTTTGAGACTGAGAAAGGTGTGTGGATGTTGATCTGTGTGCATCCACATATCAACATTTTTCCTTCATTCTGGAGGGTTCCAGCGATAGGTTGGAGCCGCTACATGCGCGGCCTTTTCGTAGCGTTGCTGTAGCAACGGCGGGTAGTATGCTAGCAGCGTTTACATCATATTCGTGTTGCACATTTATGCCGTAATGTGATGTGTTTGTTTAGCATCTATGGGATGTGTTGTAAGTCCGATTGAGTGTAAAGTACTTAGTTGCTGCCATGTTTTGTTGCCAAATTGACCGTGTGTGTGTACGGCATACGCATCCGCGACCGCCTCAACCTTCGCGTTTATTGCACTGTGCACTTAATTTGTGTGTTGTTGATTATGGTGCGGTCAATTTGCATTGTTTTACATTGGCACTGATCTGCTGTTAACCCCTAAACCCTCACCCAAAGTTCAGAATTTTTGACATTAAGGCTTAATCTTCGAGATAGCGGGGGTTTAATTAGTCAGTGGAGTTCTTTTAACAAATTTCATGCAGTTTGTAAGTTATTTGTTATTTCCAGGGCCCCGGAGTCACTAAGCTAGCGCGAGTCACTGGTGGTTGAAATCTAACTCGAAGATTAAGCTTTAAGTGAAAAATTCCGATCTTCCGCTTCCAATCCAATACAATGTTTTCATTCTCATGTTGAGGCAGCAACGGAAGACAAATTGGTAAAAACTAGGGCTGTGAAACGATTAAAATTTTTACGGCTTAAAAATCAATTAATCGTAATTGATTGCAGTTCAAACCATCTATAAAATATGCCATATTTTTCTGTAAATTATTGTTGGAATGGAAAGATAAGACACAAGACGGATATATACATTCAACATACTGTACATAAGTACTGTATTTGTTTATTATAACAATAAATCCACAAGCTGGCATTAACATTATTAACATTCTTTCTGTTAAAGCAATCCATGGATAGAAAGACTTGTAGTTCTTAAAAGATAAATGTTAGTAAAAGTATTTTTTTATTTTAAAACCCCTCTTAATGTTTTCGTTTGAATAAAATTTGTAAAATTTTCAAACAAATAATAAACTAGTAGCTCGCCATTGTTGATGTCAATAATTACGCAATGCTCATGGTGCTGAAACCCATAAAATCAGTCGCACCCAAGCACCAGCAGAGGGCGACAAAACACCGAAAAACACAAGTAACAAATAGACATGACACTGTGCTGTCATTTTAATCTGTTTGAGCGGGGCATGTGCGTTAAATGCCCCGTTTGAGGCAACGCATGAATGGGTCATTCCGTGCATGCGTCAATTGCGTCAAATATTTTAACGTGATTAATTTAAAAAATTAATTACCGCCCGTTAACGCGATAATTTTGAAAGCCCTAGTAAAAACTAATTGATAAATTACTTTTAAAGTATCTTAGTTACTTTGATGATAAAGTAATCAGTAAAGTAACTAGATTACTTTTTAAGGCGTAATCAATAATAAGTAATTAAATCACATTTTCAAGTAATCTGTGTAGGGCTGCAGCTATCGAATATTTTAGTAGTCGATTAATCGATGGACTAGTTAGTTCGAATAATCGAGTAATCGGATAAGGAACATAAAAAATTCAAATACCTGAGCTGAACCTCAAACAGTATAAATTTATTTTTTAAAAATGACGATTTATGTAAAACAAAAGAACAATTGGCTAACTTGGCTTAAAGTTCACTAGCCTAAATGCTATAAAATGCTAAAGTTTTTTTACAGTGCTCTAAACAAATGGTTCAGACACACATTCCAACCAAAAAAACGGCTAAATATACCTATAAACTAAATTATAAACGCATTAAAAAAAACATTAGCTCAAACAAAAAGCTTACATTGGTCTTAACAGGGAGCAGTTGGATCCAGCCATGTGAAAAGAGGCAGACCAGACGGCAGTGTATCCACCCTAATCAATAAAACTAAATGCAAACACTTTCAAAATAAACCATTAAAACGCCACTTTAATTAAACGAATACTTGAGGCAACAAAATTTTATCTGAATATTTTTTTCTAATCGAATACTCGAGTTAATCGATTAATCGTTGCAGCACTAAATCTGTGACAACGCTGCTCATGAAAACACAAAAGTAAAAAAAAAAAAAAAAAAAAAACCCAAGACACTAACATAAAAAGTTTTTGAGTATCTACAAATTTCTGCAATTCTACATGACTTGTAATAGTTCCATTGTATGCATTAAGCCACTTGGGCCTAACTACTTTTCCACCACTTATGAACAAAAACTTTGCACACCTCAGTTGATGTTCCTCCAAGTATCCATACGATGCAGTGTTTTGGCCTTTTTCCATGAAATTAATTACTAATATTCTCTGTTGGCAGATCTTTAGAAGATGTTGGCTGGTATTCAAAAAGGCGTCAAGTAAAGGACCACGGCGCTTGGAAAAGTATCCCGATGAGAAAGCCGCCTACTTCAGAAGTTTACACAAGGTAAACATTGAAGCCATATGATGCTTACTAACCAGTTTTTCGCAAGCGTTCCCTTGTTGGTTTGAATGTATTACCAAGCAGACAAAAGCAACTACAGGATTCCCTCAGCATCTTAATAACAATTAATGAAGGATAAGTTCATGCATTCGATGTGTTCCATTGCACTACGATATACATCAATTCACCCAAGAGATCCACTCCTAACAAACTGACAACATGATTAGTTCCAGTTTACACAAAACCCAAGTGAATACCACTTGCAATCATTACCCCAACAAAATCGGAGTGAAAGGTGGGATAGGGGTTGGACAGATTCGCATTTGAACAACACAGCAAACTGGATCAAGCTACCCTACTTGGAGCAAAGTGCAACAAACTTCTTCTAACGAGCTCTAACGAGGCTCCACTCGTAACTTGTATTAATGGCACCGGTTTTACCTCAATATCGGAATAAAAGACACCTGTCCACAATCTCAGTCAGTCACACTCCAAACTCCACTATGGCCAAGACTAAAGAGATGTGGAAGGACACCAGAGACAAAATTGTAGACCTGCACCAGGCTGGGAAGACTGAATCTGCAATAGGTAAAACGCTTGGTGTAAAGAAATCAACTGTGGGAGCAATTATTAGAAAATAGAAGACATACAAGACCACTGATAATCTCCCTCGATTTGGGGCTCCATGTAAGATCTCACCCCATGGCATCCAAATGATAACAAGAACAGTGAGCAAAAATCCCAGAACCTCACGGGGGGACCTAGTGAATGACCTACAGAGAGCTGGGACCACAGTAACAAAGGCTACAATCAGTAACACAATGCGCCACAAGGGACTCAAATCCTGCACTGCCAAACGTGTCCCCCTGCTGAAGCCAGTACACGTTCAGGCCCGTCTGCGGTTCGCTAGAGAGAATTTGGATGACCCAGAAGAGGACTGGGAGAATGTGTTATGGTCAGATGAAACCAAAATAGAACTTTTTGGTAGAAACACAGGTTCTTGTGTTTGGAGGAGAAAGAATTCTGAATTGCATCCGAAGAACACCATACCCACTGTGAAGCATGGGGGTGGAAACATCATGCTTTAGGGCTGTTTTTCTGCAAAGGGACTGGGACGACTGATGTGTGTAAAGGAAAGAATGAATGGGGCCATGTTTCGAGAGATTTTGAGTGAAAATCTCCTTCCATCAGCAAGGGTATTGAAGATGAGACGTGACTGGGTCTTTCAGCATGACAATGATCCCAAACACACAGCCAGGGCAACAAAGGAGTGGCTTCGTAAGAAGCATTTCAAGGTCCTGGATTGGCCTAGCCAGTCACCAGATCTCAACCCCATAGAAAATCTGTGGAGGGAGTTGAAATTCCATATTGCCCAACGACAGCCCCAAAACATCACTGCTCTAGAGGGGATCTGCATGGAGAAATGGGCCAAAATACCAGCAACAGTGTGTGAAAAGCTTGTGAAGAGTTACAGAAAACGTTTGGCCTCCGTTATTGCCAACAAAGGGTACATAACAAAGTACTGAGATGAACTTTTGGCATTGACCAAATACTTATTTTCCACCATGATATGCAAATAAATTCTTTAAAAATCAAACAATGTGATTTTCTGCTTTTTTTCCACATTCTGTCTCTCATGGTTGAGGTTTACCCATGTTGTCAATTACAGACCTCTCTAATATTTTCAAGTGGGAGAACTTGCACAATTAGTGGTTGACTAAATACTTATTTGCCCCACTGTAAATGGAGTTAGAGACATAATTTGCCAGATATCGATCCTTGGATATCTCTTTTTTTTTTTTTTTTCCCCATTAATGTTTTTTTCCCACAATACTTTTATATTACAATACTTTAGTTTGAGTCTAGGCGTTCTCCAGTGTCCCCCTGAAGTAGACCAATTGTTGGCTAGCTTCCCGTTTGCACTTCAAAATGTTTCCTTAGTAGTTTTTGAAAACAAAGGTTTGACTCAAACGTTGTATCACCTGAACCAATACACATGAAAGTAAGTCAATGCACATTTATTTTGCATTGATCATTCAGCCTAGTAATTAATTAGGTTCATTTTCGTGAGAAATGTAGCCTTGACCCCCGTTCAATAATCTGTTTGGTTTTATTAATTAATTTCCCATCCCCAGCAGAAAGTGTACATGCAGGTTATACTTTTATATCGTCCCTACCAATGTTGAGACCAAACCTCCGCCCTTGAGCACAACTATCTATTGTTGGAACCTCTCAACCTTGCACACCATCTTAGGCTGCCTGCCAATAAGAGGCTATTCTATGTCTCCAGACTGGGCTGGGGATTAAATGAAGCTCATCTGGGAAATATCAGGAAATAATCATCTAAATGTGACATACAGGGACTATAACCAGTAGGAAAACTTAAACTACATTACATTTATGATTCTTCTCATAAAGCACAATATGATTTTCTGCCTTTTGCGTCCATACACTCTGTCCACTACATCATATTGTCACATGGGCTATCCTATGTTGTCACCCTCCCCATGGGCATCTCGAACTGAGCGATGGGTGCGCACATGCATCAGCGCACTTGGTAATGCGTTGTCACAAAGATCAAGAAAGGTCCCGTCTGAGGGCTTCATTTGACGCCGCTGTGATTTGGGAGGAACGAGGCTGCACTGGTGGCTGATTTACACACTCAACACAAAGAGGATTGCCTTTCTTCACTGCTATTTCTCTTCGTCTCCACACCCTCTCCCGTTCTTTGCCTGAGTCGGTATACACCACAACAAAAATCCGGCATATTTTTAGCTCTCTGAAAGGATGTTTCGAGGTCTTTGTTTTTGTGCCTCGCCAGTCTTCCTGATGATTATAAAAATGAAAACAAGCCGGAATGTAAGTGTTGCCGGCAAAGCATATTGGTGCTAATATGAGATTAAAGTCAACACCTTCTAAAAAAAAAACAAAAAAGTCAAATGAGATGTGAAATGGGACTCATCTCAAATGATTGTTTTTTTTTGTTTTTGTTTTTTTTTTGCCTGGGGCTGGGAATGCAACCAAGTATTTTCTTTTCATGCTACAAGCACACACTAGTGGAATTCACAGCTCAGAAATTCCTTTTGTTGGTGGTTACGTCCGCTTACCTGAGGACACATACACATACATAGAACAACCCATTCTTCGAAGGTGACAAAAACACCTGAATCACATGTTTGTGTCATGTCTTTCTATCATTTTTTTCAATCAATAACATATTTCATTTACAATATTAGAAACAGAAACTTACTCCATTGTCTGTGTTACGGTCCAAGCTTTTAATCTTTACATTGCAGCCGAGCTAATTCATCCCCAGCCTTCTTGGCAAAGGGCCTGCATTTAGCACACGACAGACAACAGTAATGTAATAGGCTTTATCGTCAAGTCTGAGTCATGCAGAACAAAATGGCCTGTAAATACGGGTTACATTCAATTAAATGTAATCTTTTTGTTTTGGATTTTTTTCTCCCATTCTATATCGATCTTTAGCTTAAGGGATTCAGATGCTCTTGATTGCACTTTATCATTTAAATAGCACAGAAAGGGATTTGAAGGGAATAGGTACCGTTCTCACACACACCATATAATTGTTTGCATTAGTCTAACACATTCATCTAACTATAGTTTAGGCGGACTTCAGTCCATGCCCTTGAACACAGTAAAGTGAATCACCTTATCGGCGCTCATGAGGGGGAAAAGGAAAAATGGTACCGTTTGTCGTTGGCACCGTCTAACTGTTTGCATTACTCGAACACATGTAATATAATCAATCAGGGAATAGTATCATTTCTCATATTCACTGTAGGACTGCACTACTCTAACACACCTAATGTAAAATAAATAGCACACCATAGTTTAAAGAAACAGAATAGATACACAACGCCATCTTATCACAGAAGCCCAACATGTGCGTCACGAACAAGATTGACGCACCAACTCTGGCAATCAATTCTCCCGGAAACGAACAAGGACAAAGACCAGCGCGCTTTGTCCTAAAACAAGTAGCGCCAGCCCGGATAACAAAGTTGATAGCGGGCGCTTGTGACGTCAAGACCAGCGTCGGTCGCTGTGGCAACCACGTCCCATCCACGCACGAACCTAAACAGCCCAAAACCGGCCAGAGAGGGATGATCCCAAAGCAACGCCCGGACACACCTTCGGCCGGCCCACTACACCACGGACTTAAAAAACACTGGACACTGAGATAAGACAGATTTTCTGCTCGGAAACATTTTCTATGTAGCCTTGTTTTGGATCCAGAATTGTCCCTCTGTCGTCTGTTTTTGCCTTGTTTTTTTGACCATTGTCGACGAATAAATTTTCAACCTGCTTTCGGTGAGTCTTCTTCAAACTTTTGAAACATGGAGTCAGTACAAAGGGTTAAAATAAGAAGAGAACGCGCAGAGTTTTGCTTCCTCCCGGTTTGGCTCGCGGGGGCGGTAAACAGCGGAGCACCAGTTCCGTTCGGCTGCCGCCGTTTCCGTGCAGCTTTGGCCAGGGGGACTAAATTCCAACAGATTCAATCAGTCATATGAGGCCTATAAAACTGTATTTTAAGTATTGAACTGTAATTCCAAAGAAGAATATGTTTACATTGGTGTCTTTAGGCCTATTTTAGGGGGGAGTCAGACCCTCTAAAATATTCTTAAGCCCCCCTAAAACTTTGGTGTTGTTTTCTTTAAAAAAAAAAAAAGAAAAGGAAAAAAAAAGAAAAAAAAAAAACATACAAAAAAACGCTGACATTTCCACTATGAAGTTGCCAGAATATTACAGTCCCTGACAAAGGTCTTGTCGCTTATCCAATTTGGAGAAACAATTGCTAATAACCTGACTTTTAATTATTCAATTGGTTTCAAAAATGGCTCATATGAAAGCTAAGACCCTCCCAAAATTTTGCCTCCACCAAACTTCACTGTTTTTTGAGTGAATCTTGGATCCAAGCGGGCTCCAGTAGGTCTTCTGCAATATTTGCGGCGACTGTATTATAATTGAATGGAGGATGTTTGTTGTTTTGCGGACAAAAGTTGGATCCCAGCTCTAAGATAACGCTGCTACTTAGCTAGTGCTCGCTAGTTAGTCTGAAATGCATTGTGAAAGTCCTGGTTGTTTATAGAGTTAAGTGTGCACTCTTTTTACCACTATCTTTGGGGTGACTTTCTTCTGGAGCATCAGCTGTGTTTCACACTTTACGCATAGATGAGTACAGGAGCTGCGCTCATTCACGTATCGATGATCGTACAGTGGTACCTCTACATACGGAGTTAATTCGTTCCAAGACCTTGTTCGTAAGTCGAAATGTTAGTACGTCGAGCAGGATTTTCCCATAAGAATACATTTTAATTCCATTAATTCATTCCACAGCCCAAAAACCTACATTAAATCTGTTAAAAATGCCAGGTTGTTTGCATGTTACGTGTTTTGGATCCCCCTGGTGGCGATTTGCAATTTGTTGTTTTTATGATCAGGCATATTTTGGCCACCTAAAGAAAGCTAAGACCTACGTTCTCATAGAAAGAAAATAAAAAGGCAACGCGTTAATGAAGAGAAAGTTTTGGTCGGACATCATTATTGTTCTAAAAGGACTATCTGCAGTGGTATCCATTCTTCTAGTCACACCAGCTCAGTGCTTTTTTACAAAATCCTTAATAAATACTGCTGTTACTATTGCAAAAAGCAATTACAAGAGCAACACAAATACATTCTGTATTTTGCGTAGTGTACCTGAACGCACCGCGGGGCTGACGGCAGAGTGAGAGAGTGCAGTTGACTTTCTCTTTTCATGTCTTGTTGTTGCTATCAGTTGGCGACACGTGTTTTGTTACACAAGTTCTGAATTTAAATGATTAAAAACCTGACGAAGCTGGGGATCTCTTTTGCGATGGTACCAGAATAATAATTGTCACCTTAACGTATAAAGACTGGCGAACAGACATCGTCGGAGTATTGTCAAGCAGTTCATGGACGTGCACCCCACGCTTATATTTTTTCATCATTCCATCTTCATTTCAATGGTAAGCCTCACCTTTTTTTCTTTTCTCATCACCTGCTTTAACATTCTTGGAACTCGTGTCATGTTGATTTCTCTCACAAGAAAATCCGCTGTGCGTCAGTCTTGCGGGAAAACAATGAAATTGCGTCGCTGTCATGATTCGTGGTATTTCGAGCATTTCGTCGGATGTAGAAACGAATGGCGTGTCAAATTTTGCGTCGGTTGTTGAAAAGATCGTGTGTCGAAGCGATCGTATGTCGAGGTACCACTGTATTCACGTATTATTATATTACACTCCACTACATTTATTGACCTGAGTAGAGGAGCAAAGAGGGTGAGAGGGTGAGAGGGGAGAGACCTCTACTGGAAAGGTGAGTAGGAGAGTAATGATTAGAAAGTGGAGAAAGCCAAGAAGATTATATATAGCATACACACACATATATACACTTTATATATGTTTTGTGCTTATACGCTACATTCACTTCCATCCTGTGCATTTCCTGGGGGCAAAGCCCCCCCCTTCTTAAAAGCTAGTGACGCCCCTGTATGTTTATATGCAAAACTCTAAACTACTGCATTTTCAGCAGAGCGGCACGAGAGGGTCAATTAAGCCTCATTGCCACTGTTGACCGCGTTCAAGCGAGTTAATGTGCCGCTTCCAATTCTGTCCTCCTTAGATCACTGAGCTCCATAATATCAAGAACATTAGCAGGATGCCGAGAGACGCCAAGAAGCACGCGGTGGCCATCATCTTCTGTGACGACACGTCCAAGACTTTTGCATGTGATTCAGGTGAGCGCACTTTTTCGTTGCAAAACTTGATGCCTTCTGTAGTTGTTCTTGGGCAACTATTGGGTGGCTAGGTGCCCTAGGCGAACGTGTAGCTAGGCTTACATACGGTAAGTGTGGGCAGTTCCTCCCAGCCTCATATGTGCCAAAAACTAGCAAATATATATTTTTATACGAGAACCCACCACGATAAGTGAAAAACCGCTAAGTAGCGCCCCTCCCGCCCAAAAAAATATACAATAAAATTGGGGGGCGTTTTGTTTGTTTTTGTGTGTTTAATGTATTTATTCAGATTTAGCATTGGAAAGATAAATATAAGACATGTCTTTTCACTTTTTCCCCCAAAGTATTAAAAAAAACCTTTTATGTATATGTATATTTTAGATAAATGTTTTTTCAGCACTTCATATATCATATTAATAAGTTTTAAATAGGGTGTCAAACAATTAAAATTTTTAATCGAGTTAATTACAGCTTAAACATTAATTAATCGTAATTAATCGCAATTAATCGCAATTCAAACCATCTATAAAATATGCCATATTTTTCTGTAAATTATTGTTGGAATGGAAAGATAAGACACAAGATGGATATATCCATTCAACATAAGGTACATAAGTACTGTATTTCTTTATTATTACAATAAATCAACAAGATGGCATTACCATTATTAACATTCTGTTAAAGCGATCCATGGATAGAAAGACTTGTAGTTCTTAAAAGATAACTGTTAGTACAAGTTATAGAAATTTTATATTAAAACCCCTCTTCATGTTTTCGTTTTAATAAAATGTGTAAAATTTTCAATCAAAAAATAAACTAGTAGCCCGCCATTGTTGATGTCAATATTTACTTACACAATGCTCATGGTTGCTGAATCCTATAAAATCAGTCGCACCCAAGCGCCAGCAGAGGGAGCCAAAACTCCGAAAAACACAAGTACACACTTCACTGTGCTGTCAGTGTAATCTCTTTGAGCAGGGTATTTGTGCGTTAATTGCGTCAAATATTTTAACATGATTAATTTAAAAAATTAACGCCCGTTAATGCGATAATTTTGACAGCCCTAGTTTTAAACATTTCACTTTCCCACTGAATCATTTTTAAACAAGAGCAAAGTATAACAATGCTTGTCTTTATCAAATGCTTCATTGCGTGAGTCCACTCAAATCAAATCTCCTCACACAAAGAGTTGCCACAGCAACTGTTTAACAAGTTAAATGATGATTGACGCATGCGGCGCTTTGATGGTTAGGCTTCCAGGGATCTGTGGCAAGATCAAAAAGAAGACCTATCAATCATTGTTAAATTTAGGGAGAGTGAGACTACGCGATCAGCTCATCTGTATTTTTTTTTTTTTTTTTTTTTTAATTGAAAAAAAATCCGTGATGGACTGAGGGCATGAAGTTTGAAGCGCGAAGTAGTGAGGGATCACTGTATAGGATTAAATGTACTTGATATGTTAGACATTTTTTTGGGAAGCGTCGCATGAAAATTTCTTTTCAGGGTAATTTTTTTCCCCCAAAGCAATTTGGCACCCCCGCCTCTAGATGGGGCCCAAGGCAACCGCCTACCTCTCCTATGCCCAGGGCCGGTGTTCTGTCGATTTGCGATTCTTCGTCGAAGTAATTGATAGCAGCTTAATGTTGAGCAAATCTACGTTCAACGCCGTTACCGTTACTGAGGATATAAATGCGTGTGTTACTTTGAGTTACTACGTTGGTTGAATGATGAGAGAAAAGTCTGCGAGACACGGAGAGAGACGAGCGGGAGTGGGAAAGAGGGAGTTGTGACACCGTTGCAAATGTGATGCTAGGCTAGGTGGCTCCAATAATACCTGACTGTAGCTGGCAGCCTACAAACTACGCCCACATGATGCTACGGTAGATATCACCAGAGTCGTAGCAAGGGTCCCCGGGGGCCCCAGGCAACAAGCAACATGGGCCCTTCGAGCGTGTGCAAGTAAGGGGGACAGTTGGACTTGGAGCAATAGCATATTTAATAAAAGTATAATAATGCCTCGGTCTTATAGAGCGCTTTTTTGGACACTCAAAGTGCCCGGCTTCTACATTAGGACATAAAACTACAATAACATAGTACACTCACCGCTGTCTTGCTTCCTTTTTCCCCTCTTCTGCTTTTTTTTTTCCTTTTGTCGCTTCCAGAAGGATAACTTCTCTTCATTTTGGATATACGCCAATTTAAAAAAAAAAAGCCAAATCGCCGCTCACTCTGACTCTGAGTCACGTGAGGGGGGTGTAAAGCGAGTGAAGGGGCCCCTTCAGGGAACTCAGACACATGGCTTTCACTGGCACTGTCACACTTGTCGCTGCGACAGTGCAGTAAAGCTGCGTGTGCTAAATCTGTTGGCCCTCTGGGGGCCCCCCTGCCGGCTGGGGGCCCTAGGCAATTGCCTGGTTTGCCTAATGGGACGCTACGCCTCTGGATATCACATGTTTATGAACTAGATGCAAAATGATACGCTTGCCGGCGTTGGTAAACAGCCACCATCTTAAAGCAGTACACTTCTCAGAAAGGCTCTGTGGTAGAGAACCTTCCTAGCGAACCTCATTAACTTTTAATCTAAAATACTCCTAAATCGGCAAAATTTTGACTTGAATCTGTCTGTAAATGTTGAAGTAGTTTTAAAACTTTCACATGTCGGAAGTAGACAGAAGGGAACTAATGCAATAACGGGAGTAATTTTAACAACTTTAACGGTTGATTCAAAACATTAAATGACTTCCAAACATAGCAAAGGTTACTATCTAGTTATCGAGCTATCCTGTGTCTAGTTAAGTTTATGGTAAAAAATTGGGCTAGAGCGGCTGTCCCAAAAACCATTTGAACCTCACTTAGTATGTGGCTTATGTTTTTTTTTTTTTTTTGAATTGAAAAAAAAAAACATGAAAAGTAAAACCAGTTACTTTGCCAAGTAACTAATTACTCTTACATTCAGGTAACTGAGTTACTAACTCAATTACTTTTTGGGAGAAGTAATTTTGTACTGTAATTAATTACTTTTTAAAACTAAGATTAACAACACTGCATAGAGATATATTATTATATTAATTATTTAGATACTCCCGCTATAATGTCAATATTCTACCTTGAACAATAAACAATATTAAAATACAGGCTACCCACATGTTTACTGCTTATCAGACAACAGTAACGTCGTAACGCTATTATTTCGCAATATCATCAATATTCTATTGTAGTCTTTCTTGCATATACGTAATTGCTTACAGAGTTTTGGTCAAAGGCACTATAAAATGGAGGGGCGTGGTTGTCGTGCGCATGCTCAGTAGCGCTTTGGATATCAATTCGGCCGGGATACTCATTTGTCAGAACACCGGCCTCAATCTTGGGTTTTTGACTAGTGACTGTGAATAACCTCCTTTCAGAAATGCACGGATGTCCATGACAGAAAATAATTGAGAAGCACTGGATTAAACTAACAAATGGTTTGCACAGCTCCATGTACAAAAAACATACAGTGGGGCAAATAAGTATCTAGTCAACCACTAATTGTGCAAGTTCTCCTACTTGAAAATATTAGAGAGGCCTGTAATTGTCAACATGGGTAAACCTCAACCATGAGAGACAGAATGTGAAAAAAAAAAACCCAGAAAATCACATTGTTTGATTTTTAAAGAATTTATTTGCAAATCATGGTGAAAAATAAGTATTTGGTCCAGAGGTTGCGCTAGACTTTTTCGTTGTCTGTCATTTTGACTGACAGGGTCATAAAAATCCGGTTATAATCTATTTTTACCCGTCACTTAAATTTTTAAAATGATGATAATGACATTGTGGTGACCCTTTGTTTGGCAGAATTCACCTTCCGTACTTGTGTGTTCATTTGGCCGAGCGCGTTACCGGCTACGACACAGTCACGTGACAGAGACACTTAAGAGCCGCGCGCGTTCCGACTTGAATAGAGAGTTCACAGAGAGCAGCAGAGCTACAGCGGCTGGACACAGCAATTCGAGTTAACAAGACTCTTAACATTGCATACCGCTTCAACATATTCAATAGTATTTAGTTTTCATTCATTTTAAATTAATATTCTGTCCGAACAAGCTTAACAGAGAATCCACACCGTGCCATCATCACACATCAAGCAGATGAGATTACATATGGAACAATGAAATTAACAGTTCACCTGCTGTGGCCTGAACGCAGTCTCACACTTTCCTCCTGGTGCGCATGGACTTGAATTGCATGCCCGCTTGTGCAGTCCCTTTTTTTCACCTCTTTTATCAACACCATCGTCGTTTTGGGGCTTTTTGAAGAAACTTCGGACACTCAGTTGCCTTGACATTTTTCAGATTAAGGCCAACGACGTCATGCATCAAGAGAGACAATAGGTAATTAATATGCTCACTCGCCACCCTGTGGTCTGGGGTGTGAATTGCAACCTGTCAAAATGACAGATGGACTTCAGTTTTTTCCGTCACCGTTTTAAAAAATCGGTCAACGACGGAAAATATTCGGTTAACGCGACCCCTGATTTGGTCAAACCCAAAAGTTCATCTCAATACTTTGTTATGTACCCTTTGTTGGCAATAATGGAGGCCAAACGTTTTCTGTAACTCTTCACAAGCTTTTCACACACTGTTGCTGGTATTTTGGCCCATTCCTCCATGCAGATCTACTCTAGAGCAGTGATGTTTTGGGGCTGTTGTGGGCAACATGGACTTTCAACTTCCTCCTCACCCCGTGGCGTCAAAATGATAACAAAAACGGTGAGCAAAAATCCCAGAACCACACGGGGGGGACCTAGTGAATGACCTACAGAGAGCTGGGACCACAGTAACAAAGGCTACTATCAGTAATACAATGCGCAGTCAGGGACTCAAATCCTGCACTGCCAGACGTGTCCCCTGCTGAAGAAAGTACACGTCCAGGCCCGTCTGCGGTTCGCTAGAGAGCATTTGGATGATCCAGAAGAGGACTGGGAGAATGTGTTATGGTCAGATGAAACCAAAATTGACTTTTTTGGTAGAAACACAGGTTCTCGTGTTTGGAGGAAAAAGAATACTGAATTGCACCATACCCACTGTGAAGCATGGGGGTGGAAACATCATGCTTTGAGGCTGTTTTTCTGCAAAGGGACCAGGACGACTGATCCGTGTAAAGGAAAGAATGAATGAGGCCATGTATCGAGAAATTTTGAGGGAAAATCTCGTTCCGTCAGCAAGGACATTGAAGATGAGACGTGGCTGGGTATTTCAGCATGACAATGATCACAAACACACAGCCAGGGACACAAAGGAGTGGCTTCATAAGAAGCATGTCAGGGTCCTGGAGTGGCCTAGTCAGTCTCCAGATCTCAACCCCATAGAAAATCTGTGGAGGGACTTGAAAGTCCGTGTTGCCCAGTGACACCCCAAAACATCACTGCTCTAGAGTAGATCTGCATGGAGGAATGGGCCAAAATACCAGCAAAAGTGTGTGAAAAGCTTGTAAAGAGTTACTGAAAACGTTTGGCCTCCGTTATATCCAACAAAGGGTACATAATAAAGTATTGAGATGAACTTTTGGTATTGACCAAATACTTATTTTCCACCATGATTTGCAAATAAATTCTTTAAAAATCAAACAATGTGATTTTCTGTTTTTTTTCTCCACATTCTGTCTCTCATGGTTGAGGTTTACCCATGTTGACATTTGCAGGCCTCTCTAATATTTTCAAGTGGGAGAACTTGCACAATTAGTGGTTAACTAAATACTTATTTGCCCCACTGTAGATAACATCACAGAAGCACCCACAAACGCACCTTGTCACCTTGTCCAAATACATCATCGAGACACACATAATTATTTACATATTTGCAAAAATTCCCTAACATTGCTTGATATCTTAAGTGAATAGAGGTCTAACCACCGTTCAACAGTTTCTAATACATATGACCTTGTGCCTGATTTTCAGCTGCACAGGCACTCTGCATGTCTGAAAGCGGCCAAAATAGTCTGGTGTCCATTCTCCCTGCTACAATAAATGACCTTTTCTTCATACACTTCCAAAATATTCTCTCTCTCTGCAAGATTTGTTTTTCTGAATTCACCACCCACTGTATTTTTCTCATGCATAAGCCTCTGTTTGTTTAGCTCCTTTTCCACTCGGGCCTTAAAAGTGCAGGAGGCACTTACAGGCCACGGTAACTCTGAAAGAGAGTGTGAATCAGGGGAGGCATTAAGTAGCTGCCTCCTGTGTGTAAATGTAGTTGCGCTCTCTGATGTCTGTGAATGAAGCGCTTCAGGCACCGACAGGCCATCCGCTCACCCCGCTAAGCTGTGCGGATACGTCCCGCTGGAAAGGCGTAATGCGAGAGAGTGCTGCATGAATGAAATTCAAGATACTGCCGCTGATACGCACAATGTACTTTAATGAAAAGACACCGACTGCTTTGCTGCTGTACGTCCTATGTGTAGACGTACACATCGCAGACCATGGTTACGCATCCGAGGAACCCACAGGGATTTGGAGTTAAGTAGCTTGGCAAAGATAAACAACTCTTGCTTTTGCCTCATTTCATACATCGTTGGCTCCCACCAAAAGCTCAAAAAAGACAATTGGACGCCTTATCCAAGGAAATGATCTCTTCCGATTCATGAGAAAGCAAAATTGTTATTCACAAACTGATTTATAAACAGATTCATAATGCATGAATTAATGGATTTTACCCTTTTGCAGTTACACATTTCGATCTTTGATGGAATCGTAATCAGTAAATCAATCAGGTTTTGGAGCTTGGAGACTCAATATTTTTCCAAATACTGTAGTAGTATTGTTTTTCAAGATGATGCGAAGGATTGCACTTTGTATTTTGTTGTTGCTTTGAAAATGCGTTTCATAATTAACAAGCGCAAGACAGTATTGCATTTTTATTGAGTGTGGGTAATAACTTATTGATTGTCCAATTGATGATGCATGAGTTGGGGGCTGCAGGCATGTACGCGTGCTCATGCTAATCTTGACCATGGAGGAAAAGCTACTGACGAGAGGTGCAACAATTAATCAACAACTAATCAATTAGCAAATGAATGGACAACTATTTTGATAACCGATTAATCGTTTAGGACTTTCTTCAAGTTAAACTTTATTATAAATTATAACATATATATATATACATACACACATACAATTACAGCTTAAAAAATAATTATAAAATAAAATTGGGGGGCGTTTTGTTTGTTTTTGTGTGTTTAATGTATTTATTCAGATTTAGCATTGGAAAGATAAATATAAGACATGTCTTTTCACTTTTTCCCCCAAAGTATTAAAAAAAACCTTTTATGTATATGTATATTTTAGATAAATGGTTTTTAAGCACTTCATATATCATATTTATAAGTTTTAAATAGGGGTGTCAAACGATTAAAATTTTTAATCGAGTTAATTACAGCTTAAAAATTAATTAATCGTAATTAATCGCAATTAATCGCAATTCAAACCATCTCTAAAATATGCCATGTTTTTCTGTAAATTATTGTTGGAATGGAAAGATAAGACACACGACGGATATATACATACAACATACTGTACATAAGTACTGTATTTGTTTATTGTAACAATAAATCCACAAATGGCATTAACATTCTTTCTGTTAAAGTGATCCATGGATAGAAAGACTTGTAGTTCTTAAACGATAAATGTTATAGTTACAAGTTATAGTAATTTTATATTAAAACCCCTCTTCATGTTTTCGTTTTAATAAAATTTGTAAAAATTTCAATCAAAAGTAGAGTTAATACAATAAAAATAGAGTGACCAAAGTCTAAGTTTTACGTGTATTTTGCATAGCTATTTTGATATGGAATGCCAGTTCATTTTGCATTGTTGTTAAACTATGTCTGAATAGGGCCTCATTACTATAGACTGAAGTGCTTTTCTTTTTGTGAACATTATTTTTTTTTGGAGAGATAGCACAACAAAAATAATATTCCTTTCACTAAACGATACTTACAGTGAGGAGAACAAGTATTTGATACACTGCCAATGGGTGGCAGTGTATCAAATACTTGTTCTCCCTACTGTATGTTTGTTGTGAAGGAGTTGCCAATAAACGGCGCGGTCCAAAGAACGCCTGTGTCCACTCGCCTTTACTGTATAACATATATCTGTACATATCTTACCCAAAATACAACAAGAGACACATAATTGCCACTAAAAGAAAGAAAACTTACCGAAATATGTGTGGAGCACAAATAGCAATCTGTATTGCATTGTGAATACAGCATAAACGTCTCACAACTACTAATTCTCCCACGTTGAGAAGAAATAACATGAGTATGGAACGGCGCTGCCCCCAAGCGGCCGGTGGCATTCTCTTCACTCTTAATGTCCATAAACGGCCTCACTGTAATCTGTTTGAGGCAATATGCGAGATGGTCATTCACCCAAGCGTCAGCAGAGGGCGGCAAAACTCCATAACAACATGTAAGCGTTTCACTGTACTGTCATTTAAATCTGTCTGAGCAGGACATCTGCGTTAATTGCGTCAAATATTTTAACGTGATTAATTTAAAAAATTAATTAACGCCCATTAACGCGATAATTTTGACAGCCCTATAAAAAACTTCTCAGTTGTAAATATTATCTGATTTCTTCATTATATTTTTGTTTTAAAAAAAATCAGCTTTTACTTTGGAAAACAATTCACATTTTTGCCAATTTTCGGACATCTTACTGTCTAAAGTAGTTTCTTAATAAGGCTGCAACAACTATTTGATTAAATCGGTTAATGAATTTGTTGCCAATGAATTTGATCATCCATACAGTTAAAGGAAAAACTCATCCATTTTGTCTTCATTGCTACTTACAACATGCCGAAAACAACTTCAAGGTAAATTGTGAAGGTAATTGAAAGAAGTGACATTTATTAGATTAATCGATTTATTGTTTAATTAATCGTCCGATTGCTTGATTATGAAAATAATCGTTACTTGCAGCCCTACTCCTGACTGTCATTGGAATTATACATATATTTATATTTTCGGACATGATTGACTTTCTTCATTTGAAGGTCTGCGTGATCATCATACACTAAATGTAACTCATAGCGTTAGCATAGCATTCGCATTAGCATTTAGTGTGGCAAATTTTCATTTATTTATTTATTTTTTTTCATACAGTTCGTGGCGTCCAGGTGGGTATCATTATTAGTGCTGCAACGATTAATCGATTAACTTGAGTAATTCGATAAGAAAAAAACTTTAAATCATATTTTGCCGTTTGATTAGAGCAGGGGTCCCGCCGGGCCGCGGACCGCTACCGGTCCGTGGCAAATTTGCTACCGGGCCGCACAAAAATAATATTTTATTAACGACCGCATTCTGGCCGAATTAACTTTGGCCTGTGCCCCTGCTTAACACATCAATATCCCTTTCTACTCTAGATATAATACTACAGTATAGATTAGAATGTCGTCATAGAAATCCATTGATTGGGCTGCAAGCAGTACATCTTGTTTTGTATATATAATATATCTATGTGCGCTTGTCTTCCATAATAACGTGTGACTAGGCCCCGGGCGCAGCACATTTGTTCCCCCACACTAGTGAAAATGGCTGGAAAACGGACGTCTTTGGAGAGATTTTTTAAGGCGAAAAAGGGCACCTGACGAGCCAGAAGATGAGCCTAAAACCTTGAAGACCCACGAACTGCGAAGGAGTGGATTCATGACCCGTTTGTGAATAAACCGAGTGATTCGAGCATGTTTGTGCAACAGGAGGATCAGGTTGTAGAGATCGCAAATGACGGCAACCTTAAACGTACATTTGAGACAATTAAAGCAGTGGCGCCACCAGGGGGTGTCCTATAAATTTGTTGGCCACCCCACTGGCCAACCCACTTATCATCATTAGTAACATCAACTATTACACAATACACCAAAGTACATCAGTAACCGTGTCCTTAAGTCTTTCTGATAGTTTTCCCCTGACCTTTTTACTGCAATAATATAATGAAAACCTGAAATTATGGCTTTTAGATTTGGTGTGCCGCCCCAAGATTTTAAGTGCCCACCCCTATGAAACATTTCTGGAGGCGCCACTAAATTAAAGTAATTCCGGAATATCCTGACAGCGCTACGAGAACACTGAAAACCTTGCTACAATTTCCAACATCGCATCTTTGTGAAGCGGGCTTTTTAATTAATGCTGAACGACAAGACAAAGGCGTTAACGGTGAGAGAGCGGTGTGCAGCTAACATGGCAGGATGGGTCTGAGGAGAACTTTTGTCCATCCACAATCAAACGTAAGTTAATATTCCTTTCTTTAAGAAAGTTTGTAGTGTTTGTTTTGGAATCGCTGCATTCGCGGCCATTTTTAATGTTACGCGCATGTGCAGAACCGCATAGTTGCAGTTTTTGATAGGCTGCAAAATTTGTCAAAACACCGGTCCGTGAAAAAAGACCCAAATCACACCGGTCCGTGGTGCAAAAAAGGTTGGGGACCCCTGAATTAGAGTGACATGGTAATGGTGTGTTTGGAAAGTGTTGCATTTAGTTTTATTGGATGGATAGTCTGCCCTCTAGTGGCAACAGTAAATGTGCCATTACTCGTCTAACATGGCTGAATCCAGCCGCACCATGTTAAGACTAACATAAAGTATGTTTTTGTTTAAGCTTTTATGTTTTTTATGCATTTGTTATTTAGTTTAGGTAGTGTATTTAGCTATTTGTGTAGGAATATGTGGTTAAACTATTTGTTAAGAGCATTTAAGAAAAAAAAAAAAGAAAAAGTTAGCATTTTATAGCATTTAAGCTAGCGGACTTTTGCTATGCAAGGTAGCCAATTGTTCTTTTGTTGTACTTAAATCCTCATTTATTTTTTTGTTTTATATTGTCTGAGGCTAAGCTTAGGTATTTTAATTTATGCTATTTATTGCTTATTGCTATTTATTGCTCTTGTGAAATGAAAGTGCAATTCTGCATATTTTGAAGAAACACTCAGGAATTTTACTTTGTATTTGCATTTAATACTGTTTTGAAAGTGTAATCTTAGCAAGCAAAAAAAAAAGACTAAGACACTTGTTTGTTTTACTTATGCTAAAATTTTTTATGCAACGCATTTAATGTTCGTATTCCGATTACTCGATTATTTGAACTAACTAATTGATAGATTAATCGATTACCTAAATAATCGACTGCTGCAACCCTAGTCACAAGTAATTTATTTTTAAAAATTCCAAGTACAGTGGTACCTCAAGATATAAAATGAATTCGTTCAGGAGTGGGTTTCCTCTTATGATTTTTTTTTCATATAATGCATTGCGTTTTCAATGTAAATCGCCTAATTTTTTCCAAGCTCTACTAAAACACTGCATTTAAATTTGCTGTTATGTCTTCTGATTGACTGTCTTTGTAATATTTTGTCGCCCCCTAGTAGCACTTTCGTTTGTTAGGTTCCAGCTCATTCTACAGATGTTATCACATGACTACTTAAGCTCATAGAAAACACTGAATGCTAAAAGACTAGCCAACCTTAGAGGCCATTGCTTGCTATTTCAACTAGCTTTTTGTGCTAAAAAGTTATGTTCTTCTTTTATTTCATATATATGAGCATTGTGTTTCACATTGTTGTGTGTAAATTACATCTGTTTACATTGTTAGTCAAACGTGGTTACATCATTCCATTGCTGCGAGTGAGAATTATCGATTACAGTATGTATTTTCTTTCGTATGATGAATATTTTTTCGTAATTTGAAGTGAAAGGCTTTGAAAAACTTTCCCTAAAATGCATTTTTCGTGTGCTGAAGTAAGCTCTGTTGTGAAGAATTGCTCAGTAATTGTACTTAAAACAGGACTTAACATGATGTATACATTATGTGAGCTTTTAAGTTAATCAGTGAAAAATAGACTATCATAAAAATCATCTGTGGTAGCTAGCCCTACTTGGGTTTTGAGCCACATATTGTAAATATTTCTCAAGACAAATACATAATTATCTGATCTGATTATCTGCTCTGGTAAACATCCTCAACAGGGATCACAGATTGTATTCCATTATACTCCACGATTCCCAGCCTTAATGCATTGGACGTGAACCTCGGGTTATTATATCGCTGTGCTGTTGTGTGGCCACATGCAGAGCTGGATGCGGAGGAATGGTGCAAGCTGCTGAGTGTGGAGTGCCTGGGCAGCCGTCTCAACGACATCAGCCTGGGCGAACCAGACTTGCTAGCAGCGGGGGTGCAGCGCGAGCAGAACGGTGAGTGCCCAATTAGTCCCAGCTTACACGGACAACCGTTGCGGGTCAGTCTTTTCCCTTCGGCCGACCTGTCATGTCTGAGCCGAGTAAAGCTGCCAGTGTTCAATGAGACCTGGCTAATGAGGACTCTTGATCAATACCTGCCCAGTTTGAGCATTAGTAGATATTAGTTCAACTTCAGAGGTATGTATCGTCGGGAAAACGTGCTTGTATCTGGGTCCACAGGTCACAGACGGCGGTCAGGGCTCTGTTCCAGGCCCTAATGCGAAGTGCTGTGCATCACTGGCCTCCCTCATAATGAAGCTTGTCACAGAGATGGATGAGATTATAGTCCTAAAGCGGTGTGAAATAAATGTGATGCTCACCCACATATGCGGCTCACAGGAAATGGAATGTAGCTCATTCGCTTATGTACTGCAGTTTAGAAAGAAGGAAGGAATCATAAAAAAGTATCCAAACTAAACTATCAGACAATTGCACGAGTCACTAAGATCCAAGTCACAAGTAAGTCCGGAGTCTTACCTCTTGTGGGCAAGTCGAGTCGAGCTGAGTCACAAGGTTGTAAAGACAAGTCGTGCCAAGTCAAAAGATTGTCGAGTCAAGTCATTAGATTGTCGAGTCAAGTTGAGACAAGTCTGGAGGTCATGTCGAGTCGAGCCGAGTCACAAAGTTGTAAAGACGAGTCGTGTCAAGTCATAAGGTTGTCGAGTCATGTTTGGTCGAGTCTATAGGTCATGTCAAGTCTAGTTGAGTCTGGAGGTCATGTAGAGTCGAGCTGAGTCACAAAGTTGTAAAGATGAGTCGTGTCAAGTTAGAAGGTTGTCAAGTCTAGTCGAATCTCGAGGTCATGTCAAGTCTTGTCGAGTCGCAAAGTTGTAAAGACGAGTCGTGTCAAGTCAAAAGATTGTCGAGTCGAGTCATTAGGTTGTCGAGTCAAGTTGAGATGAGTCTGGAGGTCATGTCGAGTCGAGCCGAGTCACAAAGTTGTTAAGACGAGTCGTGTCAAGTCATAAGGTTGTCGAGTCAAGTTTGGTCGAGTCTAGAGGTCATGTCAAGTCTAGTTGAGTCTGGAGGTCATGTAGAGTCGAGCTGAGTCACAAAATTGTAAAGACGAGTCGTGTCAGGTCAAAAGATTGTCGAGACAAGTTGAGACAAGTCTGGAGGTCACGTCGAGTCGAGCCGAGTCACAAAGTTGTAAAGATGAATCGTGTCAAGTTAGAAGGTTGTCAAGTCTAGTCGAATCTCGAGGTCATGTCAAGTCTTGTCGAGTCGCAAAGTTGTAAAGACGAGTCGTGTCAAATCAAAAGATTGTCGAGTTGGGTCATTAGGTTGTCGAGACAAGTTGAGACAAGTCTAGAGGTCATGCCGAGTCGAGTCACAAAGTTTTAAAGACGAGTCATGTCAAGTCATAAGGTTGTCGAGTCAAGTTTAGTCGAGTCTAGAGGTCATGTCAAGTCTAGTCAAGTCTGGAGGTAATGTAGAGTCGAGCCGAGTCACAAAGTTGTAAAGGCGAGTCGTGTGAAGTCACAAGAGTGTCAAGTCTAGTCGGATCTTGAGGTCATCTCGTCTATTTGAGTCAAAAAGTTGTAAAGACGAGTCGTGTCAAGTCAAAAGATTGTCGAGTTGAGTCATTAAGGTTGTCGAGTCAAGTTGAGATGAGTCTGGAGGTCATGTCGAGTCGAGCCGAGTCACAAAGTTGTTTAGACGAGTCATGTCAAGTCATAAGGTTGTCGAGTCAAGTTTGGTCGAGTCTAGAGGTCATGTCAAGTCTAGTTGAGTCTGGAGGTCATGTAGAGTCGAGCCGAGTCACAAAGTTGTAAAGACGAGTTGTGTCAAGTCATAAGGGTGTCAAGTCTGGTCGAATCTTGAGGTCATGTCGTCTATTTGAGTCAAAAAGTTGTAAAGACGAGTCGTGTCAAGTCAAAAGATTGTCGAGTTGAGTCATTAAGGTTGTCGAGTCAAGTTGAGATGAGTCTGGAGGTCATGTCAAGTCGAGCCGAGTCACAAAGTTGTAAAGACGAGTCGTGTCAAGTCATAAGGTTGTCGGGTCAAGTTTGGTCGAGTCTAGAGGTCATGTCAAGTCTAGTTGAGTCGGGAGGTCATGTAGAGTCGAGCCGAGTCACAAAGTTGTAAAGACGAGTCGTGTCAAGTCAAAAGGTTGTCAAGTCTAGTCGAATCTCGAGGTCATGTCAAGTCTAGTTGAGTCGCAAAGTTGTAAAGACGAGTCGTGTCAAGTCATTAGCTTGTCGAGTCAAGTCTCGAGTTCATGTCGAGTCTCGAGGTCATGTCGAGTATTGTCGAGTCTTGAGGTCATGTCAAGTTGAGACGAGTCTCCAGGTCATGTCGAGTCGAGCTGAGTCACAAGGTTGTAAAGTTGAGTCGTGTCATGTCATAAAGTTGTCAAGTTTAGTCGAGTCTCGAGATCATGTCAAGTCTAGTGGAGTCACAAAGTTGTAAAGACGAGTCATGTCAAGTCATAAAGTTGTCAAGCCTAGTCAAGTCTCGAGGTCATGTCCAGTTGAGTCACAAAGTTGTAAAGACGAGTCGTGTCAAGTCACTAGCTTGTCGAGTCAAGTCTACTCAAGTCTCGAGGTCATGTAGAGTTTCGAGGTCATGTCAAGTCGAGAGAGTCTCAAGGTCATGTCGAGTCGAGCTGAGTCACAAGGTTGTAAAGATGAGTCGTGTCAAGTCATTAGCTTGTCGAGTCAAGTCTACTCAAGTCTCGAGGTCATAATAGAGTTTCGAGTTCATGTGAAGTCAATCCGAGTCTCGAGGTCATGTCGAGCCGAGTCTCGAGGTTGTAAAGATGAGTTGTGTCAAGTCAAAAGGTTGTCGAGTGGAGTCAAGTCGAGTCACAGCCCACGCACAAAGCAATCAGGTTTATTTTTGAGGGAAACCTTACTGTCAATGTAAAAAAAAACAATGCTGTATAGTCTGCAGAAAATTTGATGGATTTTTGATTGCCATGATGTTCCATGAGGGCATGGCGAGAGCGGCCAAGGCAATCACTGGCAGGTGGGAACCAATCTACGATCCAATTTTTCCGAGTCAGCTTGTCAAGTCTCAAGTCATTGTCTCATGAGTCAAGTCTCGATTTATTGCCTCACAATTCGAGCCGAGTCTCAAGTCCCGGACCCTCCCAGTTCGAGCGATTCAAGTCCGAGTCTGCGAAAGTTGCGAGTCATCAAATTTGCGACTGGAGTCTGAGTCCCTGTGACCCGAGTCCAATTGTCTGGTAACTACCAGCAACAACCCTGCATTTTCTTCCAAGTTGAAGACTAAATTTATGACTTTTATATTGGTGTAACATTACATTCTGTGAAGTTGTCGTAAGCCTTCTAAGTTTTCACCACCTTGAGTAAGTCAAGAGGCCAGCAAGAGACCATCATTAGATTAGAGTAGCCTAAAAATACACTGAGCTACGACATCACTATTTTCCATCCATGGCAGACACGTGGCTATTTTGGAGTCATTGAGTGTAATTAGTGAGAACCCATTTAGATTATTGAGAAGCCCCCACTGCCTCTGACAGTTAAATGGGGCGGAGGAGGGAGTGGGATATGCATGACACATTCCCAAATCTGGAACGGCTGGAAGGGAATTCATGTAACAATACGTTAATTATAATTGAATAAAGCAAATTTCCAAGCATAAATTATATTATTATTGTTATCATTATTATTACATGTCCGTAGTTCAAATAGGAAGCAATTTAGCTTGGGGAGTGAGATTCTGGCAACACTGCGTCTGCCCAACTTCTGAAAGAAAAGTCTGAAACACTTCAAAATCATTCTGGTGTATGGGTTGCAACTAACGATTATTATTATTTTTTTAATAATCGATTAATCGGACGTTTAATTAAACGATTAATCGGATAAATGTCACTTTTTTCAATTACTGTATTGGCCTGAATATAAGACAGTGTTTTATGCATTGAAATAAAACTAAAAAAGAGGGGGTCGTCTTATATTCGCGGTCGAGACATTATACCCATTCATGACGCTAGATGGCGCCAGATATCATTGAAGCGATGTTCTGTCATGACAGATCTCAGCTACTCTCACGTTTAACCAGTTTGCATTATTTTATTGCAATGTTTTTCCTTATTCAGATTTAAAAAACCGGAAGCCATTCATTTACGAATGTGATTGCACTTTAGTTTAGATATTTAAATGTTCGCATATTAAGATCTGAATGTGGCAAAATAACATGCTTTTTCTCTCAAATTATTGTTATACTGTAATTATTTTCTGAATAAAAATTAATTTGGTGTTCAAAAAGTCTTTTTTTCCAATTTGAGTCTTGAAAAAGAGGGGTTCGTCTTATAATCAGGGCCGTCTTATGTTCAGGCCAATACGGTACCTTCACAATTTAACTTGAAGTTGTTTTGGGCATGTCGTAAGTAACAATGGAGGCAAAAAGGATGACCGTTTTATTCAAAAATAATAATTTATTCCAGTTTCCTGACTTAACTGTAGTCTACAACTACTATTTTAAGTACATAAAACTTGTTTAAGTTTCTAATAAAAGTTCTGTGTATAAAACATAAAAAGAATTTCTTGGAACACAAACAAGACTATAGTCCTGTTAATTCAAATTTTAAAAAGTGCGACTTTTATCCTGTGGGCAAAGCGCTGATATAAATTGTGCTAATGACTCATATATTTTCTTTAAAGGAAACCTCGGACTTAAAGATTTGTAGGCTTCAATAAGCCAAAATTGTTCTCTTTTACTGAAATATGTTATTCGAAACTTATATACCATTGATTTAAAAATCTATAATATTTCGTACATGTTTTGACCTATGGAGGGCGCCAAGTTTTATGCGTGCAGTGCACGCTGGGGGTGATGATACGGTTGGGCTGGACTGGGAGAATAGCTGTGCTAGCTAGCAACCGTAGCTAGTATGACGACTGGCATGATTTTGTCACATTCTGCTGCTGGTCATATTGTTTTGTTACAGAGCTTTGGGATGAGTTCCCGACGTCTTACCTGCATCCGATTCCAGCTCATTGGTAGTGTCTTTAAACCGATCCTAGGCAGCTTGCCAAGATATTGATTTGCTGCCATTTGAGAGTTTATATATATATATATGAAAAAAATTAAAAAAGGAGAAAAAAAAGAAAAAAAATCATCATCTCACCCACTCCTTTCAAGTTTGGGTCCTCTACCAGAAGCCTGGGAGCTCGATTTATTCACATCTAGGTCACGATTCCACTCCTTCACAGTTCGTGGGTCTTTAGTGATTGGGAAGTAGCATAGATTTTCTTTTCTTTGAGGTTGTAGGCTCATCTTCTGGCTCGTCAGGGGCCCTTTTCCCTGAAAAAAAAAAAATGTCCAAAGACGTCTGTTTTTCCAGTCATTCTAGTGTGGGGGCTGATTTTTTCCGGGAACAAATTTGATAATCCCGCCCTACGTCATACATCATTATTGAGGACAAGCGCGCATAGATATACAAAACAAGATGTACTGCTAGCAGTCCAATCAATGGGTTTCTATGACGACATTCTATTATATAGTAGCGGTTCGCTAGAGAGCATTTGGATGATCCAGAAGAGAACTGGGAGAATGTGTTATGGTCAGATGAAACCAAAATAGAACTTTTTGGTAGAAACACAGGTTCTCGTGTTTGGAGGAGAAAGAATACTGAATTGCATCTGAAGAACACCATACCCACTGTGAAGCATGGGGGTGGAACCATCATGCTTTGGGGCTGTTTTTTCTGCAAAGGGACAAGGACGACTGATCTGTGTAAAGGAAAGAATGAATGGGGCCATGTATTGAAAGATTTTGAGTGAAAATCTCCTTCCATCAGCAAGGGCATTGAAGATGAGACGTGGCTGGGTCTTTCAGCATGACAATGATCCCAAACACACAGCCAGGAGTGGCTTCGTAAGAAGCATTTCAAGGTCTTATTTGCCCCACTGTAACATGAATATGAACGAGAGCTTAGGACAGGTGCCAAGTGTCATTTGGTAAATGATATCACTTTTTATGCAATATTGAGATTTTTTTTCCAAACATCTTTGGGTGGGATTAGAGTTTAGGAACTGTGTTAGGAAACTTGATGACATCATAACAGTGTCATGCCGGGTTGTTCCGATCATGTTTTTTTGCTCCCGATCCGATCCCGATCGTTTTAGTTTGAGTATCTGCCGATTCCGATATTTCCCGATCAGATTGCTTTTTTTTTTTGTGCTCCCGATTCAATTTCAGTCATTCCCGATAATTTTTCCCGATCATATACATTTTGGCAATGCATTAAGAAAAAAAAATGAATAAAACTCGGACGAAAATATACATTCAACATACAAAACATAAGGGTTATGACAATAAATCCTCAAGATGGGATTGACATTATTGACATTCTTTCTGTGAGAGGGATCAACGGATAGAAAGACTTGTGACTTTGTATATTGTGACCAAATATTGCCATCTAGTGTATTTGTTGAGCTTTCAGTCAATGATACTGCAGCCATTCAACCCAAATGCATGATGGGAAGTGGACCCATGACTGTGCATAGTGCTACCAATGGATATACAGTGCTGCTCGAAAGTTTGTGAACCCCACAGCGATGGTCAGATTTTTTGTAAAAAAAACTAAAATAACCTTACTAAATGTTAAGTTATACCCAAATCCACAATACTGACATTCCAAATAATGGACTGAAACAAAAGAAATAGTTATATTGTCATTCTTTATTTAACAAAAGTGGTTGATTTAAGAAAAACTCAGATATCATGTGTGCAAAAGTATGTGAACCCCTTCAGTTAATAGGATATTGCGCCTCCTTTTGCAGAGATTACCTCAACCAAACGGTTTCTGTAGTGACTAATCAGCCTCTCACATCTACTTTGGGGGATTTTTGCCCATTCTTCCTTGCAGAACGCAGTCAGTTGAGAGAGGTTTGATGGGCGTCTGGCATGAACTGCTCTCTTCAGGTCCCGCCACAGCATTTCAATGGGATTTAGGTCAGGACTTTGACTGGGCCAGTCCAGAACACGAATCTTCTTCTTTTTCAGCCATTCCTTGGTTGTATTGCTGGAATGCTTTGGCTCATTATCATGTTGCATGATCCACCTTCTGCCAAGCTTTAACTTCAAAACAGATGGCGTCAGGTTATGTTCTAGGATTTGACAATATTCCTCAGAATTCATGATTCCCTGGACTATGTGGAGTTGTCCAGGTCCTGAGGATGAAAAGCAAGCCCAGATCTTGACATTCCCACCTCCATGCTTCACTGTTGGGAGAAGGTTCTTTTGGTGGTATGCAGTGTTGACTTTTCGCCAGACATGGCGGTTTTGGTTGTGATCAAACAGTTCAATTTTGCACCTACATCAGTTGATGAAAACTCTTTTGAATTTAGTCTCGACAACACAACTGTTAAAAAAAACAAAAAAAAAACTACTGAATTGATTGATTAGGAAATCAGGTTGAAATAATTCACAAACTTTTGAGCAGCACTGTATCTTCTCTGCGTTGGGAAATAACACAAGGTATTAAGAAAAAGATCAATTGCTACCTTGCTTCCCCACATTTGCTTCCCATGATATTACTAATCGTAGGGAGAGGGATTGTAAGGCTTTAGCCGATTATAAAAAGGTTCCAAATGCTGCCAAAATTCATTCTACTCATTTACGCTGCCTTTTATTTCTTTAAATGGGTAAAATGGCGCCATTATAGATTGAGCGCGACAATGCGTGAGTGGGTCGTGCAAAGCATGCATTAATTGCGTTAAATATTTAACGTGATGCATTTTTTTAAAAAAAAATTACCGCCGATATCGGTACCTTAAGCCTAAACTAAAGACTGGGTGAGTGTAACATATTACATCTGTAACATTAAATACATTTAGAAAACGATTTAATTAAAAATATATATATATTAAAAAAAGGGATGGCCGATATTTTTTTGCCGATTCCGATACTTTGAAAATGACGTGATTACTTATCTTCAGTGTCATTTCATAACTATGACGGTTTTATGAGAGTCTTACGGTATGTCACCGAGTTCAAATAAAGTGATACCAATGTTTTTCCTTTTTTCTTTTAAAACGCCCAATTCAACTAAGTAATGGACATTCATTTCGTTATCATATATTATATATGCGTATTTGTGTGTTACATGGGACAGAGACAAAAAGCCATTTAAGATTAAAAGCTGCTCCACTTTTCCCTGACAAATAATCCTTTTGTTTTAATCCTTTTGTTTCTCATGCTAACGTTTTGTCAAAACTAAACAATGCCACATCCCAAAGAGCTTTTAGATTTAACTCAGGAATAAACAAACACACGCAGGAGTGAATGAAAATGTGCACGGAGCAAACCGTGAATGATCTATGTTTACCTTTGTGGTTTTGCTGAGGCGTTCCTTGCAAGCTCTTGTGACTTTAATTATTTACGTCTGATAGTAAATCTTCCGAGGAGGGAATATCTGTCTGTGTATTTGTTGAGCGTAAATATGCTCCGATTTGTTCAAATATGGGAATTCAAGGTCCTGAAAATTTGGAATTCTTCAAGTGCTGCGAGGTGTCTACAGGGGAACTGCATTTGTTTCCGGCTAATGTATTTTTAATGAATGCATTTTCTTCTTGATGTAAAAACAACTTTTATTTGAGAGCGGCCATTTGTGGCGTTGGTATTATTACAAGTTTATCATAGCTTCCACCATTTTTCTGGACACTGTTATGACTTTGACACCATAACTTCCGCTTTACTACACTGTAAATTTCAGCTTATATTTGCCGTGCGACCTTGTCTGCCGCCTTGTGATAACATGTTGGTGTCATTTGAACCTTTGTGATTCACTATTTTAATCTTACTGTGATATTTATTTATTTTTTTTTTTTTAGAGCGTTTTAACGTGTATTTAATGCCCACTCCGAACTTGGACATCTACGGGGAGTGCACCATGCAGATCACCCATGAGAACATCTACCTGTGGGACATCCACAACGCACGCCTCAAACTCGTCATGTGGCCTCTCAGCTCGCTCCGCAGATATGGCAGAGACTCTACATGGTTTACGTTTGAGTCGGGAAGGTGCGTAAGTTTTTTTTTTGTTTGCATATTTTTTCTTTTAAATCAAATAAATGGCTACTCTTATGTTGGTTATCCAGATTTAAGGGGATAGAGGGAAAGAAAGAAGAGAGGGAAGGGAAATAAGGATACAAACACTATGATTGAATATGCTACCTTGCTGGAAGTAGCGTTGCTAAAGTACCGTATGTGGGGATGGGATATATCTAGTCCAGTGTTGTTTTTGGCAGCCCTTTAAATTTTCGGACACATCCGGAATTCTGAGGTAGCCATCGATGAGTCCAGATCTAAATCCCATTGAACACTATGGAGAGATCTCAAAATCGCTGTTGCAAGAATGCACCCTTCAAATCTGAGAGACCTGGAGTTAAGAAGAGTGGTCCAAAATTCCAGTCGATTAATCGAACTAGTTAATTCGAATAATCGAGTAATTGAATAAGGAACATGAAAAATTTAAAAAACCTGAGCTGAGCCCCTAACAGTATAAAAATAAATAAATAAATGAGGATGTATGTTCAACAAAAGAACAATTGGCTAATTTACATAGCAAAAGTATGTTAGCTTAAATGCTATAAAATGCTAACTTTTTTTTTTTTTTTTAACAATGCTCTCAACAAATGGTTCAGATACATATTCCCACAAAAATGGTTAAATATACCTATAAACTAAATTACGAATGCATAAAAAAAAAAGAAGAAGCTTATATTGGTCTTAACAGGGAGCAGCTGGATTCAGCCATGTGAAATGAGGCAGACTAGAGGGCAGTGTATCCACCCAAATCAATACAACTAGGGTTGTTCCGATCATGTTTTTTTGCTCCCGATCCGATCCCGATCGTTTCAGTTTGCGTATCTGCCGATCCCGATATTTCCCGATCCGATTGGAATGGAATCGGTAGCAAAAAAAAAAAAAGCAATCATCCTCGATAATTTTTCCCGATCATATATATTTTGGCAATGCATTGAGAAAAAAATGAATAAAACTCGGACGAATATATACATTCAACAGACAGTACATAAGTACTGTATTTGTTTATTATGACAATAAATCTTCAAGATGGCATTTACATTATTAACATTCTTTCTGTGAGAGGGATCCACGGATAGAAAGACTTGTGACTTTGTATATTGTGACTAAATATTGCCATCTAGTGTATTTGTTGAGCTTTCAGTAAATGATACTGTAGTCATGGCCAAATGCATGATGGGAAGTGGAACCATGACTGCGTAGTGCTACCAATTGATATATCTTCTCTGCGTTGGGAAATAACCTAAGGTGTTAAGAAAAAGATCAATTGCTACCTTGCTTCCCTACATTGCTTCCCATGATATTTCTAATCATAGGGAGAGGGATTGTAAGGCTTTAGCCAATTAAAAAAAGGCTCCAAAGGCTGCCAAAATCACTCTACTCATTTTACGTTGCCTTTTATCTCTCTGTATAGGTAAAACGGCGCCATTACAGATTGAGCGCGACAATGCGTGAGTGGGCCGTGCAGCACATGCATTAATTGCGTTAAATATTTTAACGTGATACATTTTTAAAAAAAATTAGTTACCGCCATTATTAGGAGAAATTTGATAACACTACCTTAAGCCTAAACTAAAGACTCTGGAAGAGTGTAACATGTTATGTCTGTATCGTTAAATACAATTAGAAAATGATTTAATTAAAATATATATATATATTAAAAAAAGGCATGGCCGATATTTTTTTGCCGATTCCGATACTTTGAAAATGATGTGATCGGATGCCGATTGATCGGGACTTGTCTAAATACAACTAAATGCAAACACTTTCAAAATAAACCATTACAACGCCACTTTAATTAAACGACTACTCGAAGCAGCAAAAATTAATTAGATTCTTTATTTTTCTAATCGAATACTCGATTGCTTTCTGTTATTTCTTCTAAACGATGCGCAACCAAATATTGAGTTTAGGGTGCCAACAATTTTGTCCAGCCCATTTTTCGCATTCTGTGTAAAATTGTGTACATTTTAGCTTTTCTCTTCAGCTTTTTTTGCGTTTTTCCAATGCAAATCCCAAAAATCAGCGCATTCATGCTAAGAACATTTATAATTGCTTTAATGTCTGGGAGAAACTCGTTTTCTGGAAAAATTCCAGGGGTGCCAATATTTTCGTCCATGACTGTATGTGTATGGTTGCGGTAGAGAAAATAAGTACTTTTCAAGTGTCAGAAGAACTTCTCAACTAAATTGGAAGTTTAAAGTTCCTCGGATATGATCATGTACTGCAGAGCCCTTCGGGCGACATTTCGACTCAATGTACTCATGCATGCCTGTGTGCGTGCTCTTACATCAGCGTCTCTCTGGAAACATGCAGTCAAGCGTGCGCTTCCAGCAGCGAGCGCCGTCAAAGTGTGTTTACTTCCCCTTTGTGTCCGTGTGTGTGTTTGTTCCGGGCGCAGGATGTGCGACACAGGCGAGGGCTTGTTCACGTTCCAGACACGAGAGGGGGAGATGATCTACCAGCGCGTCCACTCGGCCACTTTGGCCATTGCCCAGCAGCATGAGAGGATGATGGAGGAGATGGAGAAAAGCTCCCAGGTACTGTACATTCATACCTTGCTCATTAATTCATTGAAAATTCTATTGATGGGAGCGGGAATAGAGTTCAGTGACACATAAGCAGAAATCATAAATGGCAGTTAAGTGGAAACCACCCCGAAGAGGAGAACAACCAATCAACGTCAGACATGGTTTGTCCTTTCAACGCCTAACACCCGGAACGGTGAGACTCAGAAGTAAAAAAACCAAAAAAAGAAAATGTCATTGCCTTCCATTCAACATCCAACACCTGGAACAGTAAGCCAGGGAGCAGTAATAAGACTATAAATCATCCCTGACCATACGCTTTATCAAAGAGGGCTGATTCAAGTTTGCTTTTAAGGAGTGAGAGGCTGTCAGCATTTTAAAGACCAAGACCAGCGACGACTGTGACAATACGACGACCATAAAAAAAGGCTGCAAGGCTTACAAGGTTACTTTTTACTAAGGGTGTAACGGTACATGTATTTGTATTGAACCGTTTCGGTACGTAGAGCTCGGTTCGGAACGGTGGAGTACCAAACGAGTTTCTGACGTAATGTAACCCTTACTTTTCGAGGCTGTGAGTCGATCGGGTTTCTTTAAGTAGATTATATTTACTCCATCTTCTCTACTATAATGAGGACCAACACGGTAGGCCAGTATCACCCAGAAACGTCAACGGCGCGACAACGTGGCCGCCGCGAGAACGCAGTAAACGCGGGCGTTAAAGTCAGTCAGCCAATGCACACCAATCGCAGTGCGGCCGCGTGTTAGATGCGTCCCAGAAGCGGCTCAACACGACGCACGCGAAAAGAACGGCAGAGTTTATTATGACGCGAGACGCGACCCTCCTGTGTCAATACTACTACCAGTAGCTAGGATCGGGCAGACAGGAAGTCACTCGTGTAAAAATACGGTGGATCCGGTCGATTTTCAAACTAATATGCAATCGTAACCCACTTTTTGAGTCCATCAGATCTCTTGAGTGGTAGATCGGGCCACAGTTGACTTGTCTTTGTTGATTTATTGCTGTCTTCTCTGCTATAATAATAACCAACACGGCCCCGTGTTCCATACAAAACCCTCCTACCACAACAAAACAAGTAGGAACTAATATTCACATAGGAACTAAAGTTATACAACATAAAATATACAATATAAATGAATACTACATCACATTTGTAAAATATAAACACATAATAAAATAAATAATAGTCCATTTAAATAAAATAAATTGAAATGAGCTAAAACACCTGTAATTAAGTAATAAGAATAATACACAGATCCTGCTTACACAATTGGCGCTTTAACTTGAGAAAATCCACCAATAAAGCTTTTGAAAACTGTTCATAAGAAAAAAAAAAGATTCATTGAGGCATTTCATTTGTAAAATACATGTTAAAATCTTTGTCATTGGGATTGCTTTTCTCTTTAGCACAGGACTTATTTTTTTCTTCTTTCAATCAGAAAGAGAGCTGACCAATACGTGGGGTCTGAAAGGCAAATTGTTGTTGGATTATTATCTTTAAATACCCGCTAATTTTTTAGCAGAATTCTAGCTTTGTATAGGCTAATGTTCCTGTTGTTGAAAGCACAAAAGTGTGTAATAAACAACAAGCACATTTATATTTTGCATTTTGTTCTCTTACTGCACCGAAAATGAACCGAACCGTGACCTCAAAACCGAGGTACGTACCGAACCGAGATTTTTGTGTACCGTTACACCCCGACTAGACGCCCAATCCATTTAGACTGGGAGGAGCAAATGAACGTTAGTTCATTCCAAACCAGCTCATTCACTGTCAGTTTCATATTTTCAGGCCATTTACAGGTCACTTCAAGTTGAGTTTGAGTCACTGAGATTCATTTGGGAGATGCCTGGGTCACTTCCTGGTTTGTAACCCAAAATCAACAAGAAGTGACCAATAAAATGACCCCAAATCAACGGAAAGTGACCGACATTCACCAGGTAATGATCTGAAATGCACCAAAATTACCTAGCTACCACTGACGGCCATAGATGTTCAGTCCGTTTGAAGTGGGAGGGATGGCAGCCAATGAACATTGGTTCATTCAATGTCACCCTCCCAGTTGAAATAGTTTGGACATCTATTGGTGATACTCATTCCGATTCACCGCAGAAGCTTGTTTTTAGTTGTTTTGTAGAGTATTTTACGATGATTTCCTGACCGACATACTGATAATCGTGAGATCATCGTTCTCGTATGCTTTGTATCGCAAATCGTATCGTTTCATGACTTTCACTACTTTTAAAAAGCCAAACATGTAAAACAGAAACACGAAAAGAAATGAATACAATGAAAATATTGTGGTGGTGAGTAAATGTTAGTTTTATAGAGCAAGTGCATCAGTATGGGGAAGAAAGGTGATTTGAGTGACTTTGAAGGTGGCATGGTTGTTGGTGCCAGAAGGGCTGGTCTGAGTATTTCAGAAACTGCTGATCTACTGGGATTTTCACGCACAACCATCTCTAGGGTTTACAGAGAATGGTCCGATAAAGAAAAAATATCCAGTGAGCGGCAGTTCTGTGGGCGGAAATGCCTTGTTGATGCCAGAGGTCAGAGGAGAATGGCCAGACTGGTTCGAGCTGATAGAAAGGCAACAGTGACTCAAATAACCACCCGTTACAACCAAGGTAGGCAGAAGAGCATCTCTGAACGCACAGTACGTCGAACTTTGAGGCAGATGGGCTACAGCAGAAGACCACGCCGGGTGCCACTCCTTTCAGCTAAGAACAGGAAACTGAGGCTACAATTTGAACAAGCTCATCGAAATTGGACAATAGAAGAATGGAAAAACGTTGCCTGGTCTGATGAGTCTTGATTTCTGCTGCGACATTCGGATGGTAGGGTCAAAATTTGGCGTCAACAACTTGAAAGCATGGATCCATCCTGCCTTGTATCAACGGTTCAGGCTGGTGGTGTAATGGTGTGGGGAATATTTTCTTGGCACTCTTTGGGCCCCTTGGTACCAATTGAGCATCGTTGGAACGCAACAGCCTACCTGAGTATTGTTGCTGACCATGTCCATCCCTTTATCACCACAATGTACCCAACTTCTGATGGCTACTTTCAGCAGGATAATGCGCCATGTCAGAAAGCTGGAATCATCTCAGACTGGTTTCTTGAACATGACAATGAGTTCACTGTACTCAAATGGCCTCCACAGTCACCAGATCTCAATCCAATAGAGCATCTTTGGGATGTGGTGGAACGAGCGATTCGCATCATGGATGTGCGGCCGACAAATCTGCACCAACTGTGTGTTGCCATCATGTCAATATGGACCAAACTCTCTGAGGAATGCTTCCAGCACCTTGTTGAATCTATGCCACGAAGAATTGAGGCAGTTCTGAAGGCAAAAGCAACCCGTTACTAGCATGGTATACCTAATAAAGTGGCGGGTGAGTGTAATTTCCCTGCATTTGCTCTATAAAATTGACATTTACTGACCACCACAATGTTTTTTATTCATTTCTTCTAGTGTTTCTGAATGCTAAAGTGTTGCACTTTTGAACTAATTCATTATTATTTCAATCTTTTTATCTGAGTTTGTTCTACATAATAAAATATCTGAGTGAGTGCTCTTCCAAGACTGGTGATTCCATACTTTTTGCTAGGGGTTGTAGTAAGTCGCACTTGAGCATAAGTCGCAGGTCCAACCAAACCATTAAAAAAATGTTGATTTATAGTCCAGAAAATACTGTATAACTGCTGCTTGGTTACTTATGCCCTTGGACACCCTGCCTACCTCTCCCTCCTTCAATCATCAGTTTTCTTTCTTTATGTGGGACTGCCTCCTGTTTGATGAGCCTTGACCAGATGGCCGTGCACTTGGACCTCGCTATTCGGGAACATTTCCAAATAGGGTTTTCTTGCTCCACAAATCAACTGACCTCTCACGGTTGCATCACGCGTGTGCCTCAGTCTCCGGTTACGTCATACACCACCTACGCGACTTCTCAATATTTAACATGCATGTGGTTCGCCGGAATACGAGCTCCCCTGCAGCGAGCAAGAAGAAGCATATGACGCGTTCCTTGTCCGTCTTCTTGCAGATGCGCTCTTCAGAGACCCTCAGCAAGTCCATCTCTCTGCCCCGTAGCGCTTACTGGCAGCACATCACGCGGCAGAACAGCGTGGGTGATCTCTACAGTTACCAAGGTGAGGGCATCGGGTTTGTCACTATCACGCTCTTGTTATTTCTTTGTCCGGCTGTCAAGGTTCATTTCTTTGCTTGGTGAATGAGACGGTATGCAACTTGTGAGAATTCAAAACATCTAGGGAGATTCCTTGTATTCCATTAAAAAAAGGGAAAAATATAGGTATGTTCAGACTATAAATTTGACTTTGGTCAAGTTTGGTTGGGCCTTTGACCAGCTAAACAAGTTGTGTTACGCTTTAGTTATCTAAATAACCTGAATAACATAGAATACAGTGGTATGAAAACGTATCTGAACCTTTTGGAATTTCTCACATTTCTGCATAAAATCACCATCAAATGTAATCTGATTTTTGTCAAAATCACACAGATGTAAAAACAGTGTCTGCTTTAACTAAAACCACCCAAACATCTATTGTTTTCATATTTTAATGAGGATAGCAGGCAAACAATGACAGAAGGGGGGAAAATAAGTAAGTCTGCCTAAGGAGACTTAAAGAGCAATTGAAACCAATTTTTATCAAACAACTTAAGTCAGGTATGTGCTCAATCACTGATGAGTGGTTTAAAGCTGCCCTGTCCACTATAAAACACACCATTTCGTGTGTTTTCGTCGGAAAACGTTCTGTGATTTGGCAGTCCTTGTTGACTTCATTAATAATCGATTGCTATACTCTGGAGGCACAATTAGCTTCCAAGAATCTTTTTTTTGCTCCGATGTTTACTTTTTTTTTTTTTTTCCCGAAGATTTTTTTTTTGCATCGATGTAAAAAATTATTTTTTTTGCTTTGACTTAAAAAAAAAATATATATATATATATATATATATATATATATTGTTTTTTTACGTCCGTTTTTTCTGCTTTGACAAAAAAAAAAAAAATCTGTGTCGCTTATGGAGCACTTAAAAAAAAAAAAAAATTACGTCAACTTTTTTTTCCCCTCCTTTTTTTTTTTCTTCTTCCATGTCACCTTAGAGGTTCCATATGAACACATTTTGCTAACGAGGACTTTAATTATCTTACCAGTACAAAAAACTCATGACTGAAATACTTTTTTTTTTTTTTTTTTTGTTATCACCCACTGTGTTAGTAAGGACAGTGGTGAAAATGTAATGGTTACTTTTGTTTGTTTTCGCATTGTGAATTAGTAGTTTCGGTTTCATGCCTGCGGCGCAATCGATAAGCCCAATTTTAAATAAAACTGAGCAGTCAATGAATTTTCTAGTTCTTTCTTTAAATATTGACTCAGATTTCTGTATATATGTATGTACAGTGGTATAAAAAAAGTATCTGAACCTTTTGGAATTTCTGCATTAAAATCACCATCAAATGTGATCTTATCTTTGTCAAAATCACACAGATGTAAAAACAGTGTCTACTTGAATTAAAACCACCCAAACATTTATAGGTTTTTATATATTAATGAAGATAGCATGAAACCTCTGCCTAAGGAGACTTAAAGAGCAATTGAAACCAATTTTTACCAAACAACTTAAGTCAGGTATGTGCCCAATCGCTGATGAGTGGTTTAAAGCTGCCCTGCCCACTATAAAACACACCTGCTAAGAATTGTCTTGATGAGAAGCATTGTCTGATGTGCATCATGGCTCGGTCAAAAGAGCTGTCTGAAGTCCTGCAATCAAGGATTTTTGATTTATATAAAGCTGGGAAAGGATACAAAACCATCGCTAAAAATCTGGATGTTCATCAATTGACAGTCAGAGAAGTCGTCTACAAAGGGAGAAAGTTTGGCACTGTTTCTTCTCTCCCAAGGAGTGGCCGTCCACCAAAGATGACGCCAAAAGTTTAGCGCAGAATACTCAGAGAGGTAAAAAAAGTGTCTGCAAAAGACTGGCACACTCCAATATCTCTGTGCACACATCAACTATATGTAAAACTATGGCCAATGAAGGAATTCGGCCCCATCCCCCCGCCAAGCCGCGGAAACATCACCAGCCGAACAAACTGCTGTTCCGCTGGCACCGCTCCCGCAAGCCAACCAGTGGGGGCCAAAATTCCGCGCGTTCACTCCCATGTTAACTCTTTGTACTGACTCCATGTTCCAAAAGTTTGAAGAAGGCTCACCGAAAACAGGCTGACAATTTATTCGTCGACAATGGTCAAAAATAAGGCAAAAAACAGACGACGGAGAGACCCTGCTGGATCCAGGTTCGGCAAAACATGGCTACATAGAAATGTTCCCGAGCAGCGACCGTGTTATCTAAATGTTCAGTTCTTTTTGATAGCTACGGTGGAGTGGGCCGGGCCGAAGGTGTGGCTGGGTGTTGCCCTGGGATCATCCCACTGTGGCAGGTTTGGGTGGTCCAGTTTGTGCGTCATCCTTCGTGGCTGGGACGTGGTTGCCACGGCGAACGACGCAGGTCTTGACGTCCACGGCGCCCGCTATCAACTTGTTATCCTGGTTGGGCGAGATACTACTTGTTTTAGGACAGGGAGCCCAGCTCTTTGTCCTGAAGTGCCCGGGAGAACTGATTGCGAGAGTTGGTGCGTCACACGTTCTGCTTCTTTTCATTATTGTATAAGTGCTATTTATTTTTTATTAGGGGTGTTAGAATACAAACAGTCCTACAGTAAATATGAGAAATGATACTATTCCCTGATTGATTGTATTACGTGTGTTTGAGTAATGCAACCAGTTACATGGAGTGTGCGAGAAAAGTAACTATTCCCTTCACCAAGAATGGTGTCCATGTGAGGACTCCACAGAGGACGCCACTGCTGTCTAAAAAAACAATTTTTGCTCGTTTAATGTTCGCAAAAAAAAGGCACCTGGACACTCCACAGACGTTTTGGCAAAATATTTTGTGGACTGATGAGACTAAAGTTGAATTGTTTGAGCGTAACACACAGTGTCACGTGTGGAGGAAAAATGGAACAGCTCACCATCATCAACACCTCATCCCCACCGTGAAGCATGGTGGAGGGAGCATCATGATTTGGGGCTGTTTTGCTGCCTCAAGGCCTGGACAAATTGCAATCATTAACGTAAGAATGAATTCGAAAGTTTATCAGGGTGTTTTGCAGAAAAATCTGAAGCCATCTGTCAGACATTTGAAGCTAAAAAGAGGATGGATCTTTCTGTACTTTTTTTTCCCCTCACCGGAATATATATATATATTTTTTGTATTTCTTTTGGCTTAACCCTTTAACACCTAAGCCTATTTTGGCCGAATTTGCATACATTTGATGTTGCCTTTATATTTCAAAGAAAAAAATGTTCACAATGGCCAAGTTGGGTCCCTTTTTTAAGGACACCTTGAACTTCATGTCCAAACTGTTGTTTTCTTCACTGACCAATTATAATCCACATTTTGGACCCAAAAAGACAAAAAAATCCCAAAATATTTTTTCAAAATTTGTAATGTTGATGTCCCATTGACAACCAAACATGCTCGACCAAACGTTTTGAAGCCTGATAATATTTATTCTACTTGTTAGGATAAATATTCAATAGAAAAAAATAAGATTGAATAGTTTTATGTTTGACAATTCAACACAAACAGCAAGTATGGTCATAGGCGTTTTTGGCCTTCACACATACTGTGGTCAAAACGGGTTATATACAGTGCAAAATAGTGAGAAAAAATATATATATACTGTATATATATATCATCTAACACAAAAAGGGTTTGGAGGATATCTCTTTGTGAAGTTAGGTATTACACCCATCACCTTATCTAAAGTATTTACGTACATGCAACCAAGCTTCTCGAACACTCATCTTTATAAAATTCTCTTGAAGAAAAATATATATAACATTGAAAAAAAGTATTTAAAAAAATATTGACAAGTAGTTCAGTTCTATTCAAATTTTTCTGGCATACGACCCAATAAAGTTTTTTTTTTTTTTTTTTTGCGAACTCAATAAAGCTTCTGCATGAACAGGTCACGGAGCTGCGTCACACACAACGTCACACAGCCTACTCCGTCCCGTTTGCGCGCTGCTGTCAGCCTGTCACTTCTACTCATAGAAACGCCGACTCATCCCAGGAAAACAACGGCAAATACGGCTCATCTTCTTCCTTGAGTTAATGAAATAATGCATTAGCTCGCGCTAAATTTAGTTTTAGATTCATTCTGCACGTTTCAAAGTCGCTCGCTCGAACTGGCCGTTGTTTGCTTCAGCATGCCTCCTTTTCCTTAGTTGGCGCCTCGCTCGGAAATTTATCTATTTATTTTTTTCCAACAACTGTCCACATTCGGTTCGTCCTTCTTGACATCACAACAACTCTTGGGATATGTAGTCTTTTGAGCTTCTTTCGGTTTTGAAAAAGGACAAGAAATGATGGAAATATGGAGATAGATACATGGTCCATGCAGCGTTTTAATGCATATTTATGAGTGCAATAAAACTGACAATATCTCCCGTTTTTCTTGATCGATTGACTTCAAATAAAAACTGGTGTGGACATCAACTTCCGTACTTTCAAATGAGACCAACCAGCGGCACGTGGGTGACGTAATTACAGCGTGACGAAGCTTCAAAGACGACATGGGTAAACGCGCCGCTGCCGACACGTTAGGTGTTAAAGGGTTAATGTGGTTATGTAATAGATATAGTACAGTATAATGATAACAGTTGATATAGATAACTGTGCTTAGAAAAAAATACCATCTCTTTAAAAAATAAAATAAAATAAAATAAAAAACAACGTAAGCAGCTACTCACAATGTTACTCATTGAGTATTCTTTCCACCAAATACTATTGTTTTTACTTGTACTTGAGTACATTTTTTGGAAGACTACTAATACATTAGTAATATTATTTTGAAAGTAACTTTACTTGAGTCAAAATTTTGGCTACTCTACCCACCTGTACTAGCAATTTAGATTAAACTACACATATTGTACATTGGTGTTGTAGTAGAAAGTGTTTGATCATTGATAAAAGTGGTCCCCAGTCCTTTTGGACAAGAACAGCTGCGTGGTAGTGCACTGCTGCACACAAGATGAATATCCAATCAGCACAGCCAATTTGCTGAATCATCCTCTGATTGCTTTTAAATAGGTCCAGAGGACTAATTAAGGTAGCACACACACTTGTTTATTTCTCAGCTTCAATGAACCTGCTCAAAGCAATGTTTGACTTGACAACTCCATCGCATATGCTTGCAATTTGGAATGAAAACTAGTTGCGAATTAATGTGATGGAGAAACAATTCTCATTAGTTTACCTGGAGTTGGACCAAATCCTCTTGTATCTGTATTTCACACTTTTTTGTGATGTCTCTCTCGCACTCTCTGCATATTTTTTTAGGGAACATTTTTTTCCTGCTTTCTCTTTAATGGAGCACTTAGTTTGATCACGCGGAACTGATAGCAGGAGATTTCACAGCGAGGAAGTAGGTCTCAAAGGGCCAGCATGATAAGACATATCTTCCACTGGCGACATGGATCATAGCAAAAGCTAAATATAAGGAGGATTTACTTTTTTTTTTTTTTGTGGGGCTTTTGGAAAGAGGATGCACAAAGATGCCAGGAAATGCAAGGGGGATTCATTCATTTATCATCTGTATTGCCTATACTCACAAAAGTCTCACAAATTTTGCAGGTGTTGGTGCTTATCTTTAGCTAACTATGGACACCCTGAACTAGTTGCTAGCCAGTCATAGGGCACATAGCGACAACTTTTCACACTCACAACTGTGCCAGAAAAAAAGTGTGTTTAATCAGTCTACAATGCATGTTTTTGTGATGTGGGAGGAAGCCGGAATACCCGGAGAAAACTCACACAGGCACGGGGAGAACATGCAAACTTCACACAGGAAGTCCAATGCCTGGGATTGGACACTTGACCCTAGAACTGTGAGGCAGATGCAGTGTCGGATGGCTAAATTGCAAACGTCCGCTAGCTTAAAAGCTATAAAATGCTAACTTTTTTTTTCTTCTTTTAAACAATGCAGTTGTTGTTAAGAACAACAATTGTTATATTATAATAATATAATAATAATAATATCATAATAATAATATAATAATTATAATATTGTTGAAACACATATTCCCACAAAAAACTGCTAAACATACTTCTAAACGAAATAATGAATGCATAAACATATTAGCTCAAACAAAAATTTACTTTTGTTGGTCTTAACACGGGCAGCTGGATGTTAGACGAGTTCTGGCATATTCACTGTTGCCACGAGAGGGCAGTATATTCACCCAAATCAATAACACGAATGCAAAGACTTTCAAAACAAACCATTGCAACGCATTCTAATTAAACGAATCCTCGAAGAAGCAAAATTTGATTCGAAGCTTTTTTTCTAATTGAAATACTCTAATTCTAAATCTACTCTAATTTTCTAATTGAAATACTCAAGTCAATTGATTAATCGTTGCAGCACTAGTATATATACGTATATACAGTGGGGAGAACAAGTATTTGATACACTGCCAATGGGTTTTCCCATTGGCAGTATATATGTACATATATATATATATATATATATATATATATATATATATATATATATATATATATATATGTATTAGGGCTGTCAAAATTATCGCGTTAACACGCGGTAATTAATTTTTTAAATTAATCACGTTAAAATATTTGACGCAATTAACGCTCATGTCCCGCTCAGACAGTATTCTGCCTTTTGGTAAGTTTCACATCAAGGTTTTTTGTGCTGTCTAACAGCGAACTCTTGTGGTCGCTTTGCGACATGGTTTATTGCTTTCTTGCCAGTTCAATATGGCTGCACGACGTCTCGGGCTGACGCCTACGTTGTAATGTTGTGCTTATATGATCCTTGGACAAGATTTGTCCGTAAGTATGGTTGTTGTAAAGAATGTACATATTATGTTAGTAAGCGAAATGTTATATTTTTTGTATGAGACATTTTTTGTTTATGTTTAGTGAACCTGTATAGCGTGCTAAGCTAATGTTGTTGCTAATGCAATGCTTGTGTACTTTTTTGTGTGTAGTTTCACTACGGTCTAAAGAGGACAGTGGTTTGAGGCCATTTTATTAATAAATCAGATGAAAAAGGAAGAAGTCTGATTATTAAGGCATCGTTCACTAGTTGTCTAGCTTTGGAAAAAGTAGACGATTCGGAGTGAGGACAGCATAGACAGATTTAAATGACAGTAGAGTGAAATGCCCACTACAGTCCTTATGTACCGTATGTTGAATGTATATATCCATCTTTCTATCCATATCTTTCTATTCCAACAAATTATTTTACAGAATATATATATAATTTACAGAAAAATATGGCATATTTTATAGATGGTTTGAATTGCGATTAATTACGATTAATTAATTTTTAAGCTGTAATTAACTCGATTAAAAATTTTAATCGTTTGACAGCCCTAATATATATATATATATATATATATTAGGGTTGCACGATATCCATTTTTTGAAACCGATACCGATATCGATAACTTCCTGCTCCTCAAAGCCGATACCGATATCGATAACCGATAATAAATATATATATATTTTAGATGTACAACCTGAGTTTTTGAACACCTGGAGGTTTTAGAAAAAAGAAAAAAATAAGTAGTGCTGGATTCAACATAGATTTGCCTTTGATCTCACCAGATTTTTCATAATGACATGAACAAAACAGTGCGTTTCACTTCTGCACTGCCTGACAGCCAGCTAAAAATGAATGCACTTCCATAAACCACAAGGCTTGGTCTTTTCTTGCTTTTATGGGAAGACACTCATCTTAATAATGTGAAATTACAACAGAAAAACACACATATTCAATCCTCAATATACAACAAACTGCAAAATACACTTATATACACAACTATTATATGTATTCCATAGCACACTAGCTTGAGCTACTAAAGCATTGGCTGGCTTCTATAACACAACTTATTAAGTTTATACATATGACCCTTCACCACAGAAGTAAACATAATGTGCACATATGTTATAGTAAACATAAAATACTTATTTCACGTAATACATATTTCAGAGGCGGAAACGTAACAGAAAGCATTCACGATTGTCAATGCGACCGCTAGACACCGCAATGTGTATGTGATTGATCTTGCAATGTGAAAAAAACTACTGTGAGAAAAAATAGATGCGAATAATTATTCTCACCAGCCGGTGGGAGCAATGACCCGCAAATGGTCAACTGCTTTCCTATACTAGTGTGTAAAGTCACTGTAAACTGTAAAGCCAGCACAATACATATTATCGGTCCAATTAATAATGTTATTGGATTTATCGGGATGACGTCATAATTCCTATTATTGGACCGACAATTATTGGACCAATAATTATCGTGCACCAGTAATATATATATAATATGTATTTACTCACAATCCTGCATAAAATCACCATCAAATATGATCAGGATATTTGTCAAAATCACACAGATGAAAAAAGGGTGTCTGTTTTAACTAAAACCACCCAAACATTTATAGGTTTTCATATTTTAATGGGGATAGTATGCAAACGATGACAGAACGGGGAAAAATAAGTAAGTGAACCATCATATTTAATATTTTGTGCCCCCCTTTGGCAGCAATAACTTTAACCAGACACTTCCTGTAGCTGCAGATCAGTCTGGCACATTGATCAGGACTAATCTTGGCCCATTCTTCTCCTCAAAACTGCTGTAGTTCAGATTTCTGGGGTGTCTGGCATGAATCACTCTTTAGGTCAAGCCACAGCATCTCAGTGGGGTTCAAGTCTGGAGTTTGACCTGGCCACTCCAGAACGTGTATTTTGTTCTTCTGAAACCATTCTGAAGTTGATTTAAATCTGTTTTGAAGCACTGTCTTGCTGCAGCATCCATCCTCTTTTTAGCTTCAACTGTCTGACAGATGGCTTCAGATTTTCCAGCAAAACATCCTGATAAACTTTTGAATTCATTCTTCCATAAATGATTGCAAGTTGTCCAGGCCCTGAGTTAGCAAAACAGCCCCAAATCATGATGCACCCTCCACCATGCTTCACAGTGGGGATGAGGTGTTGATGTTGGTGAGCTGTTCCATGTTTCCTCCACACATGACGCTTTGTGTTACTCCCAAACAATTCAACTTTAGTTCCATCGGTCCACAAATTTTTTTTGCCAACTTCTGTGGAGTGTCTAAGTGCCCTTTTGCGAACATTAAACTTTGTTTTTTCAAGACGGTTGTGGCTTCCTCTGTGTAGTCCTCCCATGAACACTATTCTTGGCCATAGTTTTACATATAGTTGATGTGTGTACAGAGATATTGGACTGTGCCAAGGATTTCTGTAAATCTTTAGCGGACATTCTAGGTTGTTTTTTTTTTTTTTTTAACCTCTCTGAGTATTCTGTGCTGAACTCTTGGCGTCATCTTTGGTGGACAGCCATTCCTTGGGAGAGAAGCAACAGTGCCATATTCTCCCTATTTCTATACATTGTCGATTGATGAACATCCAGATTTTTAGAGATGGTTGTTTACCCTTTCCCAGCTTTATACTAATCAACAATCCTTGATCGCAGGTCTTCAGACAGATCTTTTGACCGAGCCATGATGCACATCAGACAGTGCTTCTCATCAAGACAATTCTTACCAGCTGTGTGTTTTATACTGACACCTGACTTAAATTGTTTGGTAAAAATTGGTTTCAATTGCTCGTTAAGTCTCCTTAGGCAGAGGGTTCACTTACTTATTTCCCCCCCTTCTGTTATTGTTTGCATGCTCTCTTTATTAATATATAAAAACCTATAAATGTTTGGGTGGTTTAAATTCAAGCAGACACTGTTTTTACATCTGTGTGATTTTGCCAAAGATCAGATCACATTTGATGGGGATTTTATGCAGGAATTCCAAAAGGTTCAGATACTTTTTTATACCACTGTAGATACATATTTACAGAAATCTGAGTCAATATTTAAAGAAAGAACTAGAAAATTCATTGACTGCTCAGTTATATTTAAAATTGGGCTTATCGATTGCGCCGCAGGCATGAAACCGAAACTACCAATTCACAATGCGTTGACAAACAAAAGTAATAGTTACATTTCCACCACTGTCCTAACTACACGGTGGCTGATAACAAAAAAACAAAAAATACTAGTAAAAATATTTTTTTTTCAGTCATGAATTTTTTGTACAGGTAAGATAATTAATTAAAGTCATCGTGTTGACTTTAAAAAAAAGTGCCCCTTAAGGGACACAGATCTTTCGGTCTAAGCAGAAAAAAATAGAAGTAAAAAAAAATAAAAGAAGTCGAAGCAAAAAAAAAAAAATTTTTTTTTTACATCGAAGCAAAAAAAAAAAAAAAAAAAAAAAAAAAAAAGTTAACATCCAAGCAAAAAAAAAATAAAAAAAATCTTGTAAGCTAATTGTGTCTCCAGAGTATAGCAATTGGTTGCTAATGAAGTCAACATGGACCGCCAAATTGCAGAACTTTTTCCGACGAAACTGTCCGTTTGAGTTAAAGACTCGCTTCAAATGTCTTCTGCTTATTTGGAAACTATGCTTAATATCAATAATTGATCTTATGTCATCATATATATATATATATATATATATATATATATATACATATACATATATATATATATATATATATACACACATATTTTATATGTTTTAGGCCTATTTCAAAGTAAAACACAATTAACCTGCCCCACGGGTGAACACGCTCCATAATTGCCATTGTTTACCCGGAAATTGAGCAGCACGACGCACATTTAAAATAGCGGAATTATGTTGTTTTTTTAAAATTATTTTGCTGCGACCTCAACCTTTTTTTTTTTTTTTTGATTTAATGTAAATTAAAAAAAATTTTTTTTTTTTTTGGTTCGACAGAAAAAAAATCTTTCGTGTCCCTTTTGGGGTACCTTTTTTTTTATGTCAACTTTTTTGTCTTTTTTTTTTCCTTCTTCCTTGTCCCCTTAGGGGCTCCATATGATCACAAAAAATATATATGTGGATTTTACCCAAATTGTTTTTTTTCCCTTTTAGATTGATTCGATATTCTGTAAAACATTGAGGGGAATGGTTTGTTTTCCTTGTGAAAATAAATTTTAAAAATCTGCCTACACCAGGTAGATAGATGGTTAAAAAATGGAATTCGGAAAGTGTTAAAATAATAATAATAAATATGATATTGTTTAATAATAGAGGAAATTATTATCTTGGGGCAGTTTATATAAAATTAATTTTAATATATATATTTTTTTAAATAATGATTTTGTGGGGTTACATATTTAATCACATAAATATAAAATAACTAATAATAAATTCATTAAAATCATTATTTTTCAATATTCTTTTAATTGTAATCCACACACTGCACATGTAAAAACAAACACATTAAAATCTATTAAATTTCAATCAATTACAATGAAATGTAGTTAACAAATACGTTTTTAAAAACTAACAAACCTCACGCTGAGCTCCCACAGCAAGGCGGCCCCAAAATAAACACCCTTCTTTTTTGTCTCCCAGGGAGCAGCTTGTCCATGACGTTCATCCCTCGAGCTCAGACCTTCCCCAACTTCTTGTCCCACGAGCCCGAAAGGGAAGCGGAAAAGGAGACAGGAGAAGAAGGGAGGCAGCGCTCGCCCTCTAGTGGCCGATCGGCCACCTGCAACAGGAGGCCGCTCCAATGACAAACGTGGACGACTGACTGAGAACACTTGGAGCAAAGCTGGAAACACAATAGGCTCTCGTGTACAACTCTATGATTATACGGCGTCATTCCATTGGGTTTCAAATAGTGTCGACCTAGTTTTGTACGTTGCGTGACAGCAAAAATAGCGCATTAAAGGTCCTTTTTTAGTTTATATTCATTTCAGAATATTCGGAACATGTTGCCAGGAAACGGAATTACATATTTTGTCACGGTTGACCTTATTAAAGCAGACATATCAAACTCCACTATTTTTCCGAGATATGAATGCCCAATATTCATCGACACGTTTGTTTATTAAGCGGATTGTAGTCTGCACTGCATCATATTCTGAGGCAGAGGTGGACATGACAGAGCATTTACATTGTTTAAGAGTAATATTTGTTGCATTAACGCAGCCTGAAAATCCTCATTTGAAATGTACTTATTAAATTTTTTGATATATCATAATACAAATAAGCAAGGGCGTAGGTTTGCGTAGGGACGGTAGGGACATAACACTACCAAATTTTCAGGATCCCCAAATTGTCCCCACCAACTTTTGAGCAACTTTAATTGCATTATATTTAGTGCTGCAACGATTAATCGATTAACTCGAGTATTCGATTACAAAATTTTTTTTGTTGCTTCGAGTATTCGTTTAATTAAAGTGGCGTTTTAATGGTTTATTTTGAAAGTGTTTGCAATTAGTTTTACTGATGAGGGTGGATACACTGCCCTCTGGTCTGCCTCTTTTCACATGGCTGAATCCAACTGCTCCCTGTTAAGACCAACGTAAGTTTTTGTTTGAGCTCATGTTTTTTAATGCATTCTTAATTTAGTTCATCGGTATATTTAGCAGTTTTTTGTGGGAATATGTGTCTGAACCATTTGTTAGGGGCATTGTAAAAAAAAATTTTTTTTTTTTTTTCGCATTTTATAGCATTTAAGCTAGCGGACCTTTTCTATATAAGTTAGCCAGTTGTTCTTTTGTTGTACATAGATCCTCAAAAAAAAAAAAAAAGAAATTATACAGTTTGAGGCTCAGCTCAGGTGTTTTAATTTTTCATGTTCCTTACCCGATTATTCGAACTAAGTAGTCCATCAATTAATCAACTACTAAAATATTCGATAGCTGCAGCCCTAATTATATTATGGCTTCAGTTATATAGGTCATTTAGATTGTCTACTCATATGCTGTAAGGATAAAAATGACCCTACCATTATTAATTAAATTACAGTACTTTCATTATATTATGTTTAGACTTTTCACTTGCTGAATGTGCCGGTCCATTTTTTTCTCCCCCTCAAACGCATGTTTGATTGACTGATGACTCCTCCGCCCCCTTCGAAGACGAGGGATATTAGGATTTTTTTCCCACTAGCAACAGCCACTGTAAGAAATGTAAAAAGGCGTCAATGTTGTGAAGGTGGGGAACACACCACTAATTTTTCTACTGAAAGTCCGACCTGCATTAGAGTTAGCGTGACATTAATCTGTGTGAATTTTTCGAGTAAACTCATTCCAATTCACAGCAAGTGTGAAAGTTCATATAAGACTACAGATTTATTTTGCATGAACTATTTACCTATTATTTAGTTGGGTTCATATTGGTGAGAAATGTTGCCCTGAACCCAGGTTCACCCAATCTGTTTGGTCTTTAAAATGTCCCGTCCCCAGCAAAAAGTGTACATGCAGGTTATGCTGTTATATCGTCCCTACCAATATTGAAACCAAACCTATGCCCTTGCAAATAAGTAAACAATGTTGAATATAATTGATTACCGTATTTTTCGGACTCTAAGGCATTTTTCCCCCTCGATAGTTTGGGTGAGGGTGCGACTTATGTTTGTAATTATTAACACATTTTCATATCATTGTTGCTTGTTAGCATTTTCTTTTAGCTATAGTTATCTAAATAATACTTAATAGCGACAGTGTATCACAAAAGTGAGTACACGCCTCGCATTTCTGCAGATATTTATATCTTTTCATGGGACAACACTGATAAAATGACACTTTGACACAATGAAAAGTAGTCTGTTAGTCTTATTTTCCCCTCAAGATAACTCAAAATATAGCCATTAATATTAAACTCCTGGCAACAAAAGTGAGTACATCGCATAGAAACTACGTACATCCCTAAATGTCCAAATTGAGTGCTGCTTGTCATTTTCCCTCCAAAATGTCATGTGAGTCATTACACAGGCATGCAAACTGGTTAGGGGTGAAAAAGGTGACAAAGTAACATGGACACACGGCATGCGCGGAAAAGTGCATTTCATAGTGCAACCAGAGACATCTCGAATTAAACACAGTACATAATAATTTAACACATACAAGTCTAAATCGCTCATCCTGAAATCAGAACATATAAGACGTATTAAGTAGCAAGTTATACCAGATCTAAATTATAAAAGATACAGTATGTCCCATTTGCCTTAAGTAAAGAACAGCTGTACTTCCCGTCTCTCGCTATTGTCAGTCATTTGTTGTCACGAGAAGAGAGTGGCGGTGATAGGTCTAGGTCATTGGACTAGAGCAGGGGTCCCCAATCTTTTTGCACCACGGACTGGTGTTATTTGGGTCTTTTTCCACGGACCGGTGTTCTGACAAATTTTGCAACCCATCAAAAATTGCAACAATGTGGTTCTGCGCATGCGCGTAACGTTAAACATAGCCGCAAAATGCGCAAATGCGGCGATTCCAAAGTAAACGCTACACAAACTTTCTTGAAAGAAAGGAATATTAACTTACGTTTGATCATGGAAGGACTTGTAGAAAAGTTCTCCACAGATACATCCTGCACCTGCACACAAAAACTGCACACCGCTCTCACCATTAACGACTTCGCCTTGTCGTTAAGCATTAATTAAGAAGCCCGCTTCACAAAGATACGATATTGAAAATTGCAGCAAGGTTTTCAATGCTCTCGTAGCGATGTCAGGATATTCCAGAATGACTTTAATCCAGAACCTCGGTAGAGTTGTTGTCTCAAATGTACGTTTAATAAGGTCGCTGTCATTTGCGATATCTACAAGTATATCCTCCTGTTGCACAGACATGCTCGAATCACTCGGTTTATTCACAAACGGGTCACGAATCCACTTCTTCGCCGTTCGTGGGTCTTCGAGGTTGTAGGCTCGTCAGGTGCCCTTTTCGCCGTAAAAATATCTCCAAAGACGTCTGTTTTCCAGTCATCTTCGCTCGTGTAGGGGCTAATTATTTCCGGGAACAAATGTGCTGCGCCCGCGGCCTAGTAATACGTTATTATCGAGGACAAGCGCACATAGATATATTATATACACAAACAAGATGTACTGCTAGCAGTCCAATCAATGGATTTCTATGACGACATTCTAATCTATCCCGTAGTATTATATCTAGAGTAGATAGGGATATTGGTGTGTTAAGCAGGGGCACATTGTTGATTTGGCCAGAATGCGGCCGTTATTAAATAATTATTTCTGTGCGGCCCGGTGGCAAATGCGCACCGGCAGATGGGGACCCCTGGACGAGAGTGTAGTTTTGAGCATGGACTACGGTTTTGAAGTTAATGGTTTCACTCGCTCGTTGACAGTCACCCCCCCCCCCCCCCCCGCTCCATTTTTTTTCTCCTCGGATCTAAGTGATTCAGAATGACCCATTTTGATTTCAAAACAGCGAAATTTCGCCGAAAGGTGGCAAGTTTGCATGCCTGATTACAGGAGTGCTGTCAGCATTGCTGCAGAGATTTAAGAGGTGGGGGGTCAGCCTGCTAGTGCTCAGACCATACGCCACACTCTACATCAAATTGGTGTGCATGGCTGTCACCCCAGGAGGAAGCCTCTTCTGAATACGGTGCACAAGAAAGCCCGCAAACAGTTTGCTGAAGACATGTCAACAAAGCACATGGGTTACCAGAACCATGTCCTATGGTCTGATGAGACCTGACACAAAACAATTGGTGTTCAAACGTCCATCTCGTCTGATCAAAATGTAAATTTAGTAGATTAAATTAGCCTGATTTGCCTAGAAAAAGTGCGCTAGCTTAAATCCTACGAATGTTAGCATATTAATTTTTGTTGCAAATCGCTCACAAATAACTCCACAAACAGTGGCACTAAACTTAATTACAAATGCATACAAAAACATATATTAGCTGAAAAAACTGAAAAAAGGGAGCTGTCCTATATCCATGTTGTCAGACGAGTCTCCTACTTAGTCATTGAAGCCAAGGCGATAGTCCAGCCACATCCAATGCTGCCACAATGCCACCAGAGGGCAGTGTATCCTCCATTATTAAACAAAAAATACTTTTGGAATTTTTGAAAAGTTATGTTTTTAAAGGATTAATTCTGATTTACACGCAAAATCGGGTAAGCGTAAAAACTCGTTCGTAACGCAGGGATTACCTGTATATGTTTTTTCCCCTCTTCATTGGGCATTTTTTTGGCTGGTGCGACTTAGAGTCCGAACAATATGGTAAATAAAATATTTCATATTTAAGTACATTTAAAAGAAATTCTTTTATTCTATTTAATTTAACTATGAAATTTGACGATTTGTCCTCCCCTTAGTTGAAGGTGTTTCCTAATAGAGGAAACTTAGGGTCAAAATATTCGAAAAACTAACTAGATATTGATTGCAACTTTCCCATTTGTATCCTCAATGTAATTTTGTCAGTAAATGTAGTTTTTCACACAGATTAAGATATTACATGAAAAAACATTAATGTACATTCAGTTTTACTCACTTTTTCCCCCCAAACTGAATGTAACAAATCAAGTACCAATCAATACAGAAAGTCAACACAATAATAAAAATGTAACTTAACAAGGCAGGCTATTAAAAATAAAACTGTGCGACCGACCGGCTTTAAATGAATATTATTGATTTGCTCCCCACTCCCTCTTCTTTCCATTTTCGGTCCTCATGTAAGAAGTGCCTTCAGACCCACTGAGACCTCTTGTAACGTTGTTGTGGTTTATTATAGTATTCACCAGAGGTGGGTAGTAATGCATTTACTCAGTTACATTTACTTGAGTAACTTTTTGAGAACATGTACTTCATATAGTTTACCACAACATACTTTTTACTTGATTTGTGAAGAGGAGACGCTACTTTGGGCTACCCTAGAGTTGTAAAATTTTTCTTCTTCATTCTATACATTAGAATTTACTTTATTTTTGCCAGCACATTTGCTCTACCAGCTTCACCAATGGGACGTCGCAATAATAATCACGACTCCATGATACCAATCAGACATTACAATACAGTCACATGACCTCACATGATTACGCCAGCCTGTTCAATCACGTGGCATCATTAAAGCGCCGTAAAAAACAACAACAACTAATTGAACATAAAGCCAACGTTACTTGAAAGCACGGATTTCAAGCTCTCTCCCAGTTTTTATTTGGCCCCAATAGACATTGTAAAACCGGAGATATGGTCGTTTTAATTTCATGGTCCACGTGAGGGCACTTTTCATTTTTGTAGTCTGAATTTGATGATTTTTTGGTATTTTTGGTGCCTAATATGGTAATGTTGCACTGCACAGCATAATAATAACTAGGAAATGCAATTTCTGTAGAAATTGCGGTGGTAGCTCAGCTTTTGCAGATGAACCCCTTAGGGTCACGTCCTGCTGATTTTAGGTCACTTCCTGTTGATTTGGGGACATTTCAGGGTCATTTCCCGTTGATATTTGGATGTACATGGCCATCAATGGCATCCAATGGAATCCAAGTACATTGGCATCAATAGAATCAAAATACTGTATGTGGCCGTCAATGGCATGGATGTACTTGGCCATCAATGGCAAGGACGTACACGGTTGTCAATGGCATGGATGTACATTGGTGTCAATGGCATGGAAGTACATTGGTGTCAATGGCATGGATGTACATGGCTGTCATGGGAATACAAGTACATTGGCATCTATAGAATCCAGATACATGGCTTTCAATAGCATGTACGTACATGGCCGTCATTGGTAAGGACGTACATGGCTGTCAATGGCATGGACGTACGTGGCCGTCAATGGAATCTAAGTACATTGGCATCCATAGAATTGAGATACAAACTACACACACAGATACATTGATATTTGGATGCACATGGCTGTCAATGGCATCCAATGGAGTCCAAGTACATAGGCATCAATAGAATCGAAATACTGTATATGGCCGTCAATGGCATGGATGTACATGGCCATCAATGGCAAGGACATACATGACCGTCAATGGCATGGCATGGATGTACATGGCTGTCAATAGAATACAAGTACAGTGGCTTCAATAGAATCGAGATACATGTCTTTCAATGGCATGGACGTCATTGGTAAGGACGTACATGGCCGTCAATGGCATGGACGTACATGGCCGTAAATGGAATCCAAATACATTGGCATCAATGGAATCCAAGTACATTGGCATCAATAGAATGAACATACTGCATATGGCCGTCAATGACATGGATGTACATGGCATTCAATGGCAAGGACGTACATGGCCGTAAATGGCATGGACCTACATTGGTGTCAACGGCATGGATGTACATGGCTGTTAATGGAATCCAAGTACATTGGCATCAATAGAATTGAGATACATGGCCGTCAATGGCATGGACGTACATGGCCATCAATCGCAAGGACGTAAATGGGTGTCAATGGCATGGACGTACATTGGTGTCAATTGCAAGGACGTACATGGCCGTCAACGGCATGGACATACATTGGTGTCAATGGTATGGATATACATGGCTGTCAATGGCTTGGACGTACATGGCAGTCATTGGTAAGGACGTACATGGCTGTCAATGGCATGAACGTACATGGCCGTCAATGGAATCCAAGTACATTGGCATCTATAGAATGGAGATACATGCCTGTCAATGGCATCGATGTACATAGCCGTCATTGGCAAGGGCGTACATGGCCGTCAATGGCATCGACTTACTTGGGTGCCAGTTGAAGGGCTGTAATGGCAAGTTTTTGGTCAAAAGTCACAACCACCCACATTTTTTTACCATTGAAAATAAAAGTGGAAATTTTGGCCAATTGAAATGAATGGAACGACATATATGGCAATGGCATCCCACTATAAACAAGTTTTTGGCAAATTTTGGGGGGAACCGTAGGTTTTTGTCAAATTCTGTCTACAACCTTTATGCCCCTTACCTTCCTGAAACTTTTGATGTATGATTTTTGTGAAATGCAAGTTTTGGCTACTCTACCCACCTCTGGTATTCACGAAAGTTAGCACTGTCTGGCTTGTACTGCTCACGCTGGCAAATCATGTATTTTTGTGCAAAATCCAGAACTGACGAAATGTTATCAAGATTTTCAACGTCCTCTGGTGGCAATTTATTTGAATGTTATCATTTAGTTTGTGTAGAAACAAAGCCTGTAGGACTTGATGGAAATGTACAAGCACTTAATCGTTGCACAGCTCCCCCCCATGTGTCACTCTGTGTGCGCATTTTATTTATGAAAATCTATAGATGTCATGTTGGTTTTAATGTGTGATCAAAATACATCAATAGCACTTTCATTATGTCGCGGTTTTCACTCAATGTAAATATGTTTTTTGATGACAGGTAATAAACTTGAATGTTGAACTCTCATGTAGCAGTAGTGTCACTCAAGTTTTTTATTTTTTTGATTTGGACAACAATACACACCCTTAAAAATGCACAGGCGAATTCTCTTCATGATATTGATCACGATGAAAGGGCGAAAAGAACTGCTAAGATGGTGGTGTCATTCCACGTAGTCCACGTCTCAGTAGACTTGTCCGCAAATCTCGTTCGCCCACCACCGCCGCCAACTCTAGGGAAATAAGAGAATTGATGGAGGCCTCGCTATGTCACGTTATTTAACGTCCGTGCCCCATTAAAATGAATCCTCGACGAATTCTGCCAAGCAGCAAGTTATTGGCCAAATATGGCAAAATTGAACAGTAAAAAGTTCCGATAGAGCTGTGTAGTGATGTGTCATAGACTTCATAATTGTATTGACGGGTCACATCCGTCAGCCACTGCGCAAGTCGGTCGCAGTTAGTCAACACATGCAGGGATCCAATGCCAGATTTCGATCGAAAAAGTACCAAAGCTGTACCGCGTACAAACAGGAAGGATTGTCTCAGGAGTGATTTGTTCGAGGATTCAAGATAATTATTATAATTTTCGTACCATGCATGCATTTTGAAACGCTGAAACGAAATTAGCCGCTACAGCATTGGCATTATACTTCGCAATATTTATGTAGAATAAATGCTAACTGCCCGGTTTTTCGCTCTTTTAACAAAGAATCGAGACTGTTTTACTTCCATAGCCATAGAGAATTAAGGGATTTAGGCATTTATTCACAAGAATTTTCAACGGAAGCTCTTTGTTTACATATGGCGGTTGCAAATTTGCTTACTGACTAGCATAATTCGCAATATTTACGTAAAATAAACGCTAACTGCACTTTTTTTTTTTTTTTTTTTGCTTTTAACCAAGAATCGAGACTGTTTTACATCCATATCTATGAAGAATTCAATGATTCAAGCATTTATTCAGCAGAATTTTCAACGGAAAAAGCTCTTTGTTTACATTTGGCGGTTGCAAATTTGCTTACTGACTAGCATCATAGCTCGCAATATTTACGTAAAATAAATGCTAACTGCACTTTTTTTTTTTTTTTGCTTTTAACCAAAAATCGAGACTGTTTTACGTCCATATCTATGAGGGATTCAAGGATTAAAGCATTTATTCACAAGCATTTTCAAGGGAAAAAGCTCTTTGTTTACATATGGCGGCCGCAAATTTGCTTAATGACTAGCATCATAGTTCGCAATATGTTCGTAAAAGAAATGATAACTGCACGTTTTTTTTTTTTTTTTTTTTTGCTTTTAACCAAGAATCCAGACTCTTTTTAGTCCATATTTATGAAGAATTCAAGGATTTAAGCATTTATTCACAAGAATTGTCAACGGAAAAAGCTCTTTGTTTACATATTGCGGCCGTTAATTTGCTTACTGACTAGCATCATAGTTCGCAATATTTACGTAAAATAAATGCTAACTGCACAGGTTTTTTGTTTTTAACCAAAAATTTGAGACTGTTTTATGTCCATATCTATTTGTTTTTAACCAAAAATTTGAGACTGTTTTATGTCCATATCTATTTAGAATTCAGGAATTTAAGCATTTATTCACAAGAATTTTCAAGGGTAAAAGCTCTTTGTCTGCGTTTCCACTCGGTCAGCTTTGACGGAGATAGGCCCCCATGACTCAATACATTATGAAGTCTATGAATGTGCAACAAACAACATCCTTGATCATTATACAGTCTTATCGATGTTAGGCATTCAATTAAGGTACCATATGAAGATTGTTAGACAAACCCTAGGAGACATTATAGCAGACAACTGCACGAGTCACTATGATCTGAGTCACGAGTAAGTCCCGAGTTTTACCTGTTGAGTCGAGTCAAGTCGAGACACAGGTTAGTCAAGGCTTTCACCATTGTTCCACAGCTCACCCACAGAGCAGGTTTATCTCTGAGGGAAACCTTACTGTCAATGTAAAAACAAAACACTAACGTGCGGGTTTCACCTACTTGGACTTATATCTTATAGCTCCAGCAAGGGGCAGTGGGACGGGCGGCTCCGTGCAGCGTCCCACTGCCCCAAGCCGAGCTCTCCTATTTGCACTGCACTACCCTCCCCACACAATGCCATCATGGTGCTGGGTCATGGCTGCCAGTCAGGGACCTGGCAGCCACAGTAATAGGGTGGTAGGTGGGTTCCACACCCCATGGCACTGTGGCAAACCTCCCTAGATGTGGACGGAAAAGAAAAATTGACGAGCGATTTCAACGAAAGTTTGTGCGGATGGTGGTTAAAGAACCTGGATTAACATCCAAATTCAAGCTGCAACAGTGTCATCCCGTACTATCCGTCGGCGTCTGAATGAAAAGGGACTCTATGGTCAGATACCCAGGAAGACCCCACTTCTGACCCAGAGACATAAAAAAGTCAGGCTGGAGTTTGCCAAAACTTACCTGAGAAAGCCAAAAACGTTTTCGAAGTATATTCTCTGGTCAGATGAAACAAAAGTAGAGCTTTTTGGGAAAAGGCATCAACATTGAGCTTACAGGAAAAAAACAAGGCCTTCAAAGAAAAGAACACGGTCCCTACAGTCAATCATGGCAGAGGTTTTGTGATGTTTTGGGGTTGCTTTGCTTCCTCTGGCACTGGATTGCTTGACTGTGTGCATGGCAATACGAAGTCTAAAGACTACCAACAAATTTTGCAGCATAATGAAGGGCATAGTCAGAGAAAGCTGGGTCTCCCTCAGAAGTCATGGGTTTTCCAGCAGGACAATGACCCAAAACACACTTCAAAAAGCACTAGAAAATGGTTTGAGAGAAAGTACTGGAGACATCTAAAGTGGCCAGCAATGAGTCCAGACCTGAATCTCATAGAACACCTGTGGAGAGATCCGAAAATGGCAGTTTGGAGAAGGCACCCTTCAAATCTCCGAGAACTGGAGCCGTTGGCCAAAGAACAATTATCTAAAATTCCAGCAAAGCATTGTAAGAATCTCATTGATGGATACCAGAAGTGGTTGTTCGCCGTTATTTTGTCTAAAGGTTGTGCTACCAAGTATTAGGCTAAGAGTGCCAATACTTTTGTCCGGCCCATTTTAGGAGTTTTGTGTAAAATGATGTTTTTTTTTTTTTTCATTCTCTTTTGTGTTTTTTCATCGCAAGCAAAATCGATGAAGATACTACTACCAAAGCATTTGTAATTGCAATCATTTTCTGGGAGAAATTGAGCATTATCTGACAGAATTGCTGGGGTGCCAATATGTTTGGCCAGCACTATAGATTCTCTTTCGTGTTGCTAGAACGAGTATGCCTCCGTCAGAGATGAGTAAATGAAAAAAGTGACATTTATCCAATTAATCGTTGAATTACCGTATTGGCCCGAATATAAGACGGCCCTGATTATAAGACGACCTCCTCTTTTTCAAGACTCAAGTTTGAAATAAATACTTTTTGAACACCAAATTAATTTTTATACAGAAAATAATTACAGTACATCTGAAACAAATGATTATAACAATATATTTGAGAGAAAAAGCATGTTATTTTGCCTCACTCAAATCTTAATATCTGAACATTTGAATATGTAAACTAAAGTGCAATCACATTCGTAAATGAATGGCTTCTGGTTTTTGAAATGTAAATAACCAATCTATTGTGATAAAACAACAAAATTGCAATAACTGCATGAACCATCAAAGTGAGGTCTAACTGTAACTGTAGTCTTGAAACAAATCTGAATAAGGAAAAACATTGCAATAAAATAATGCAAACTGGTTTAACTTGAGAGTAGCTGAGATCTGTCATGATAGAACATGCATTACTCCTCAAGTTCAGCATTCGCTTCAATGATATCTGGCGCCATCTAGCGTCATGAATGGGTATAATGTCTAGACCCTGAATATAAGACGACTCCCACTTTTTCAGTCTTATTTCAAAGCAAAAAACAGTCTTATATTCGGGCCAATACAGAAGTTGAATTAATTGTCAGATTAAGCAACTATAAAAAATAATCATTAGTTGCAGCCCTACTCCCAGCTCATGAGGCAAATCCTAGTCGAATTTTGAGTTGTCAAATTAGCGACTTTAGTCAACTCAAGTCCGAGTCCCAGTGACTTGAGTCCAATTGTCTGCATAATACACTAGAAAAATGTACTTTTACTAAAAGTTACTTTTTGCTTATAACAAGTAAATATCAGCCAATGGAACAAGTAAAACGTCTCTCAAAATAAGCCTTTATTTCTTACTGACGTACTTTTTAAATGAAAAACTAGACACAAATTCTTTTTGCAGTGTAGAGCTTACCGGAGGGTAAGTTGGGTGCAGCTTAGTCCTGCTATTTTCTCGTCTGTTCTTCTTCCTGTGGTGTTTGATAAACTCCGATAAGCATATATATTAGGCTTGTTAACAAACACTCTGTGGTGTGTCATTTTTTATTAAATAGACATTTTATATTCACTTTACATGGACTGCAGTCCATTTTTTGCCCACCGCTAATATGCTGTCTACTCTTACCTGCGCCTCAAGAGGACGATGAGAAGGACGGTCAGTAAAATTAGTCCAGCAGTTGCAATCGCCAAGTAGACATACATCATGAACATAGAGAAGTTGAAGCCACCTGAAAATGACAGGACATTCAACACTGGTCAAAAGTGAGAAATACTGCATACTACAAAGATACACTGCTTAGTAGTGGTGTCAACAATAATCGATGCGGCGATGCATTCCGATGCGGGGCATGGACGATTCGATTTGATGCGGGCAACAAGCCGAATCGATTCAGCGCATTTTAAAATATATAAGTACGTTCAAACATCTTCCCTGCGCAATTGCGGTGATGCAACTTATTTGGTTTCCCCATTTGTATTATTATTCTAATGTTTCAGTTTTTACACACTGCATAACTCTGGTCAAGTTTCCCACCAACCTCGTAGAAGCCAAAATGTTTCCAGATGTCTGCTTTCAATGTCTTAGGTGCATCAATAATCTTTCGCGCTCCCTCTTTCTCCGCTTCAGCCATTGTTATGTTATGTCCTATCTCTTAGAGGTTAGATCTTGTGCCTGAACCCGATTAACATTTTGGGCCCGACCCGAAATTATGTTAAGCATTCATTCACGTTTGGGTCGGGTCGGGCCGCCGCGCCGGACTAATAAATTATTTAAAAAAAAAAAAAATAAAATAAATAAAAAAAAGGGATAAAACCACGAGCAGGCTCTCTGTATTGTGCATTTGCTTGTGCACGCACATGAACGCCGTGGCCCACATGTTTTTTATTATATTAAACTTTCCCAGCGTTATTTCGTTGTGTAAATGCTTTTATAATGATCATAAAAATATGTAGACTATTTAAACATTAAGAAAACTTGCATTTTTTTCTGCCAACTGAGAATTCATTACGAAAGACACTTTTATTTATGCACACAAAGGCAACAGAAATGTGATCCTTTTGAATCTTCTCTGTGTGTCTGCAAAACCCAAGGTGTTTTTTTTTTATATTAAACTTTCCCAGCGTTATTTCGTTGTGTAAATGCTTTTATAATGATCATAAAAATATGTAGACTATTTAAACATTTAAGAAAACTTGCGTTTTTTTTCTGCCAACTGAGAATTCGTTACGAAGCACACTTTTACTTATGCACACAAAGGCAACAGAAATGTGATCCTTTTGAATCTTCTCCTCTGTGTGTCTGCAAAACCCAAGGTGTATTTTTTTTATATTAAACTTTCCCAGCATTATTTCGTTGTGTAAATGCTTTGATAATGATCATAAAAATATGTAGACTATTTAAACATTAAGAAAACTTGCGATTTTTCTGCCAACTCGAAGAAATGAAAATAAATTGCTGCTGCTGCGGGGGGTTTTTTTTCACGTAACTCCACACACACACACAAAAAAAATAGGGTTTTTCGGGCTGGGCCTGCAAATCTAGTTAACTGATCAGGCTCGGGCCGGGTCGGGCTTTAATACCAGCGGGCCGTGTCGGGTCGGGCTGGATTTTTTAGCCCCGATCTAACCTCTATTACACAGATATAGTGGGCTAAGCCTACATTTTACTTTTGTTCTACATTGCAGTTAGGTGATTTTTTTGTTCGCAACTTAACTGATCCCTGGATTGATATTGCGATAAAGATGCTGCTGCACTACAATATTTTCTTTGTCGTTTTCTTTAATATTTACTTGAATATTTTTATTGATGGGTCGTTGTGACTAAAATACAGTGACTGTTATTACTGATTTTGCACAGGAGTTCAGATGTTGCACTGTGTAAAAGGCTGCTAATGTGTGTAAAAAGAGAAAACCCTGGTCTCATTCAAAGCACTAATTAAATGCTGTGATCTGTTTTTTGTTTTTTATTAATATAAATATCTGAAAGTATTTTCATTTGACTTCAACCAGGAGTGACACTAAAGGCCGATAAAAAGTTGTTTAATGTCTGACCGCTTGTGTTGCCTCATGATTCACGAAAAATATGCTTTGCTTTAGAATTTTAATGCATCCCAGGCTTTAATGCATCGCGATGCATTGCTGAATCGTAATCGAATTGAATCGTGAGGGCAGTGCCGGTGCACACCTCTACTGCTTAGCCCCAATTTTTTGGGGAATGGATTGTAAAGGACTGGTTCAGGGAGACATCATTTTCACAGACTTTAACCCTATTGAGAATTTTTGGGGTGTGCTGGAGATAAATTTACACAGCAGTCCGACTCTACCATCATCACTGCAAGATTTTGGTGAAAAATAAATCTTGTGATATTGCAGCTTATTGAAACAATCCCATTGTGAATGCATGCTGTAATCAAAGCTATAAGGAGTCCAACCAAATATTAGTGTGAGCATTTTGTGGGTCAGGCAGTGTAATCAAAGCTAAACACATAAACACAAGTTATTTTTCCCGATTCAATCAGCAATATGGCACTTTTGATCAAGCACTATGAAATCTGAATGGTAGAAAATGTGAGAATTGCAACCTTTTGGCACTGTGACCAAGACGGTGTTGGTCTGCAAGCCGGCGTCCGTGCTGTAGCTGCAGCGGTAGACGCCGCCATCTTCCTGCGTAACAGGACTCAGTTCCAGACTAACATCCAGGTTCTCTTGGCAGTTGACCTGACCACGGTCGCTGTAGTCTTCAATCAGCACGCCGCCCTCCACCCGCTTGCATATGCCGATGATGACCCACGCTTGACCGGGCGCCATGTGCTCCACGACGGCCTGATGGACGGTCGTGTCGTTTCGGTCGTGCTTGCACTCAACCGTTAGGTTGCCGCTGGGTTCCGCTGTCATATACGTGTCTACCTCCATGGCTTCAACGCTGTCCTCTTTGTCTTCTTCGGGAGGCTCATCTGCGTTCACACGAAAGCAGCTTATCAAAGGTGAACCAAATGCACCCATGTGATCGAAAATCAAGCTCGATCATTTTCATAGGGTCATAATCATGTGAAAATGATTGAGTTGTAATGTACCAATTTATTTTTATTTAGAAGTGAACTACTTCAGTTTTACACGAACTGTATAAAATTTTATTATGTGAATAGCAGGGGAAAAAAACAAATTTTCTGATGTGTAATAGTGGGGAAAAAAAATTAAATACTATCGCATAGTTCCAGGAAGTGCATAATATGACCATTTTAGCCAATCAAATGTGAGTATCGCAGATAGTCTTTCCTCATGATGTCAGTAATACCCATTGCCTGTATTTGAGTCTATAAGTAAGGGGTCCCAAAACTAGCGATGTCCCGATCACATATTTTTGCACCCGGGTCCGAATCACCTGATTCTTAAAATCTGCAGATACAGAGTACTCGATCCAAATACCGGAATTTTTTTTTTTTACTTTTTAAGACCCCGCCGATGCCATTTATACAGTATATGAAATTTAAAATAAAGACTTAGTCTGTAAACTTTCTATATAAGTTGTAAAGCAATAAAATAAACAAAAATGAATGAATTGAACAAGAATCCTAAACGTATTTCATAATGGGTCAAAATTATTTTTCGAATGGATCTTGTGGCTAGCACCTTAGAGACCCTTACCCTACTAACTGAGCATACAGTGGGGCAAATAAATATTTACCGGTAGTCAACCACCAATAGTGCAAGTTCTTCTACTTGAAAAGATTAGAGAGGCCTGTAATTGTCAACATGGGTAAACCTCAACCATGCGAGACAATGTGGGAAAAAAACCTGAAAATAACATTGCTTGATTTTTAAAGAATTTATTTCCAAAATAGAGTGGAAAATAAGTATTTGGTCACCCCCAAACAAGCAAGATTTCTGGCTGTCAAAGAGGTCTAACTTCTTCTAAAGAGGTCTAACGAGGCTCCACTCTTTACCTGTATTAATGGCACCTGTTTTAACTCATTATCGGTATAAAAGATACCTGTCCACAACCTCAGTCAGTCACACTCCAAACTCCACTATGGCCAAGACCAAAGAGCTGTCGAAGGAAACAAGAGACAAAATTGTAGACCTGCACCAGGCTGGGAAGACTGAATCTGCAATAGGTAAAACGCTTGGTGTAAAGAAATCAACTGTGGGAGCAATTATTAGAAAATTGAAGACATACAAGACCACTGATAATCTCCCTCGATCTGGGGCTCCATGCAAGATCTCACCCCGTGGCGTCAAAATGACAACAAGACCGGTGAGCAAAAATCCCAGAACCACACGGGGGGACCTAGTGAATGACCCACAAAGAGCTGGGACCACAGTAACAAAGGCTAATATCAGTAACGCAATGCGCCGCCAGGGACTCAAATCCTGCACTGCCAGACGTGTCCCCCTGCTGAAGATCCCTGCTGAAGAAAGTACACGTCTAGGCCCGTCTGCGGTTCGCTAGAGAGCATTTGGATGATCCAAAAGAGGACTGGGAGAATGTGTTATGGTCAGATGAAACCAAAATAGAACTTTTTGGTAGAAACACAGGTTCTCGTGTTTAGAGGAGAAAGAATACTGAATTGCATCCGAAGAACACCATACCCACTGTGAAGCATGGGAGTGGAAACATCATGCTTTGGGGCTGTTTTTTTTTTTGCAAAGGGACCAGGACGACTGATCTGTGTAAAGGAAAGAATGAATGGGGCCATGTATCGAGAGATTTTGAGTGAAAATCTGCTTCCATCAGCAAGGGCATTGCAGATGAGACATGGCTGGGTCTTTCAGCATGACAATGATCTCAAACACACAGCCAGGGCAACAAAGTAGTGGCTTCGTAAGAAGCATTTCAAGGTCCTGGAGTGGCCTAGCCAGTCTCCAGATCTCAACCCTATAGAAAATCTGTGGAGGAAGTTGAAAGTCCGTTTTGCCCAACGACAGCCCCAAAACATCACTGCTCAAATTTCCCCCTTTCTCCCACAAAAGTCAAATTCCGCCTATGTTCCAAGGTATTAGGATCTGCATTCAGGATTGGCAGATCCTCAAAATTAAGTTACTTCAATTCGCGTGCAAAAAAGTTGTGATTAGAAAATACCTCGTTCAAGTAATAAATGCGTTCAACACTTACCTAAATCCTCCACCTGAATATTCCTGATCCAGGGGCCTTGCGGAAATGTCTGGACAGAGCAGTGATAAACCCCAATGTCCTGGTGCGTAACGTTCTTCATAGAAATGCTTCCGTCCATAGGTGTGGTTCTCAAGAACTCAATCCGCTCCCGGTAATGGTAAGTTGTGGCTACACCGAACTCCGGGTGAAACACAGCTATGGAATTAGTGTCTGGGTCTTTGGTCCATGACACCATAGTGAGGTTTCCATCCCAGGGGCACAAGCAATCCAGGACCATCCCCTCCTGTAGGTGGATCGTGACTGTCTCGATCTCCGGGACAGTATCTGCACAAATACCTTTTTTTTGGCATTAAAAAGATAACAACTTTAGTAAGGTTAGAAACGTGACTCTGTATTTTAAAGAACAGGATGCATTTCTGTAAATTATTTGAAAACGCTCCCAGATTGTTTACAAGCTTGGGAGATATTTACATTGTGATGAATAGTCAATGGCGAGCACAGATTTCAATGAATGACCATCAAGGGTGGAGCTAGAGCATTAACGAGTTGATGTCATTTTGTTTTTTTCTTAAGATCATACAGTTCTCAAAGATTATTTAATGGTGACAGTGACCAAGCCCTGTATTGAATAGCAAAAACTCTGCAAGCATTTGACACTTTACTTTAAGGTATATAATTGCTGATAGTTGCTAGAAGAAATCAAAGCACTATTTTCTAATTAGACAGGGCGATGTCCTGACTAAATGAAATTTCTACCTACATTTTTTAAGCACAAAAGAGAGGTTGGGTCCCCCATTCCCCCCCAAAATATTAACCAATAGGTAAATTTGTGAATTGTGAACAGTTCCTCTGCTGGTTGTAATTGAGTAGTGCGCCTCATTTGACTTTAATTGACAAGACACAAACAACAAATTCTTCTACATTCAAATCCGCAGTTTACACATATCTGGAATCAAATTCACATTTACTGATATGACATAAAAAATAAGAGTGTTTTCCCTCAGTTGAGTAGGACTAAAAACACAACTAGCTTTGAGTAATGTAAAGGAGTTGGCAAATTAGCAAAAGTTCAATAGTGGTAGCACAGTTTTATCCAGACTACCCACTATATTAATTCTAACAAATTACAATAAAACTAAAATGTTCATGCAAGTGAATTACCATGAAAAGAGAATAACAAAATTTCCACAAAATTCAAATGAAATGCATAGTTTTAGTCATAACACCAAATTACTCCATAGATACTGTAATGAAAACCACAAAATATAACAAATTTGCTCCCTACCTTTAAGAAAAGGGAGGAAGACAAGTACCATGAAGTACCAGCGCTCCTTTTGTACGACTTCCATCTCGGTCCGGCGGAGGAGAATGAAAGCTGCATTGATGAGACTGGAATAGCACCCGAGCTTTAACTTCCTACTCACTCTTGGGCCACAGACACATAGCACACACTTTTTGTTAGCTTGGCGCTAGCTCATTGTAGATGCACACACATAGGCACTTGAACAGAAAGAAGCGGCAGGCTAATGACATAATCAAGAATGCCTATTGCATGCTAAAACATCACCTTAAAACGTGAATTAAGTAGTACAGGTCAACCACATCCAATATAAAAGCACAGACTAAATAATATATAGACAGGACCTATCTCCGTCAAAGTTGAATGAGTGGAAACACAGACAAAGAGCTTTCACGATCAAAATTCTTGTGAATAAATGCTTGAATCCCTGAATTCTTTTTAGATATGGACGTGAAACCGTCTCAATTGTTGGTTAAAAACAAATAACGGGCAGTTAGCTTTATTTTACGTATATATGTCGAATGTGATGCTAGTCTTTTAGCCAATGTGGCGCCACCTTATCACCACAAAGAGGGTTTTACGACGAAAATTCTTTTGAATAAATGGTTAAATCCCTGAATTCTTTATAGATATGAACGTAAAACAGTCTCGATTCTTGGTTAAAAGCAAAAAACGGGCAGTTGGCATTTATTTTACGTAAATATGTCGAATGTGATGCTAGTCTTTTAGCCAATGTGGCGCCGCCTTGTCAAAACAAAAAGCTTTTTACGATGAAAATTCTTGTGAATAAATGCTTCAATCCCTGAATTCTTTATAGATATGGACGTAAAAAAGTCTCGATTCTTGGATAAAAGCTTAATAACGGGCAGTTAGCATTTATTTTACGCAAATATGTCAAATGTGATGCTAGTCTTTTAGCCAATGTGGCGCCCCCTTATCACAACAAAGAGCTTTTTACGATGAATATTCTTGTGAATAAATGCTTCAATCCCTGAATTCTTTATAGATATGGAAGTAAAACAGTCTCCGTTCTTGGTTAAAATAAAAAAACCGGGCAGTTAGCATTTATTTTACGTAAATATGTGATGCTAGTCTTTTAGCCGATGTGGTGCCGCCTTGTCACAACATAAAGCTTTTTACGATGAAAATTCTTGTGAATAAATGCTTCAATCCCTGAATTCTTTATGGATATGAACATAAAACAGTCTCGATTCTTGGTTAAAAGCAAAAAACCGCGCAGTTAGCATTTATTTTATGTACCGGTAAATATGTCGAATGTGATGCTGGTCTTTTAGCCAATGTGGTACCGCCTTGTTACAACAAAGAGCTTTTTACGATGAAATTCTTGTGAATAAATGCTTAAATACCTGAATTCGTTATAGCTATGGACGTTAAACGGTCTCGGTTCTTGGTTAGAAGCAAAAAACAGCCAGCCCAGTTAGCATTAATTTTACATAAGAATTGCTCCTTGACCTTCCGAGGCATCTTCAGCAGGCGTCTGGACTTTCGTCTAGACCCTCGAGGACAATTTTCCATCCGAGGACATCTTCCATGGCCGCAGCGCTGCATAACTGAAGTGTCTGGGTCATTTTGACTGTTTACATGATTGTTTTGACTGTTTACATGAGCCCTTGCTTACACATGTGTATATACTTAGTTCCATCTACATGCACACACATATCCAATCGAAAACCACATGGGTGTCTCCAGCTTGCTCTCCCCTCCCTCAGGGCGGCATCCATTTTTTTTTTTTTAGGACAAACCCCTAAATAAAATACCAAGGAGGATTTTTTTTCTTTAGATCAATTTTGGTGACTGGCATTAGTCACTCTTTTGCTCTCCTTGGCCAAGAAAACTGAGTGTCTTCTCTTTTCTGGGTAATTTTACAAATGTCTACCTAAGGATCTATTTTTGATATTTTTTAACTTGACATACGTCAAATGTGATGTTGGTCATTTGGCCAATGTGGCGCTGCCATGTCACAACAAAGAGCTTTTTACGATGAAAATTGTTGTGCATAAATGCGCAAATCCCTGAATTCTTTATAGATATGGACGTAAAACAGTCTCGATTCTTGGTTTAAAGCAAAAAAACGGGCTTTAGCATTCATTTTACGTAAATATTGCGAAGTAGAACGGCAATGGTGTAGCGGCTAATTTTTCCCACTGATTTTTTCAAGTTTCAAAATGCATGCATGGTACGAAAAATATAATAATTACCTTGAATCCTCAAATCACTCCTGAGACACTCCTTCTTGTTTGTATGTGATACAGCTTTCATACTTTTTCAACCTAAATCCGGCGTTAGCTCGCTGTGTGCGTGTTTGCGAATAACACCTCTTGATGCAGTGTCAGTGCCCCGTGTCCCGTCAATATATTATGAAGTCTATGATAGAAGAGCAATTGATTATTGCTCCAAAAGGTAGAAGTGCAAAAATTCAACATACCAAGATGATGGGTGAAGGTTCACAACTTCCAGCTTGCTTCACGATATCCTTTGAGCTAAACACAGAACTCGCGGAGGATACCTTACATGGATTTTGACAGGTCACTACTTAAAAAAGCTGTAATTGTCGCATAACTAATGTATAACTTGTTTTGGTCAACAAAGACGAGAATGAACTAACAATGTGTCTTGAGAGACTAAAACACAACGTGACGAATGCATGTTTTCGTCTGACGAGATGAAAATTCGCCATAGCTTCCGCCAAATGTTCACAATGTGTGACATTTTCTGATTGTATGTGTAGCTAGCCTGCATTGTACCAGTTTTTGGTTGTGTCACTCATGTGATGTGCTGCACCCACCCCTACTCACTGGTGTGCTCTCCAGGCTTTCTTATCTTGAAACACATGGTAAGAATTTTTTATTATCTTGGCAAAAAAGAATATGCAATGTAGCTTTAGCGTATGCGGAGTTGGGGGGGGGGGGGTGTCAGGAAACCCCTGGTGACCAAATGGTGTCATTGCATGTAATTGACCTTCCTATAAACGATATTAAAATTAAGAGTTTTCTGGTAAAATGTTGTCTATAAGAGTTGTAAGGCAATGAAACAACAAAAATGAATGAAATGAACAAAAAAACATTTTTACAATGGGTCAAAATTATTTTTTTCGAACAGCTCATGTGACCAGCACCTTAGACGGTCATTTGCTTTGCTTAGCCAAAACCACTCGAGGACTGAAGAGGCAAGATGGATTTACATAATTTTTTCAGCGTTAGCTTATTGTTTGTGTTAACTATATCATTTAGTGTGGCAAAAACATTCATAGGATTTCATATTTTAATGAGGATAGTAAATGTTTGGGTGGTTTTAGTTTAAGCAGACGCTGTTTTTTCATCTGTGTGATTTTGACAAAGCTCAGACCAGAGTTGATGGTGATTTTATGCAGAAATGTGAGAAATTCCAAAAGGTTCAGATATGTTTTCATACCACTGTAGCAAAAAAAAAAAATATATATATATTCTCGTACAAAAGACTAAGGCGAAAATTAGAACGCATGCCAAAAACAACAATGCTGCCATGGCAATGCTAAAGTATGTTGTAATTCTTAAAATTTAGGTGTTGGATGTGTTTTGGGCCACACCCACCAAATGTGACATGAAAGCTGTACTGTATTTGTCCATAACTTCTCCAAATTAAACAGGAAATAATTACCCAAGGTAGTATCAAAATCAAAAACGCAATAAATCCTTGATTAAATTCCTGTGTCTATAAATTAGTCTAGCAGGTTTAAAAAGATACCCATTTGTACTTTAATAAAAAAATATTTCATAAAACAAATCAATACATAAAATAGCAATCATGTGTTAAGCAGCTGGGAGAGGTTTTCAAGGCACTTCAACAAGTAGGTGCATAAAGGCTCCTGTTTGTTTTCAGCATCTGCACCGAAATGAAATATATATTTTTATTTTAAAAATATTCCAGTTCAGTTCAACTGTATAAATCAAAGCAAACACGTACCCTTTTTAAACACGCGGTGGGCTTCCTCAATCTTCAATCGAACCGAAGGACACTTCAGGGAAATCTTGGCCTAGGAGAGGGGAAAAGAAGAAAGATTAAGACATTCTGTATTAAGTCTCTAGTTTTTATAATGAGGACTTGATAAAGCAAAGATAAAAGATGCTGGTCAGCTGCATTCAAAAAGCTTTCCCAAAGATTTATTCCGCTTACAGGGAGAAGAAGATGCAGCCTCTGCTTTTATTTACGCTCGGAGATAAAGCCCAAACTCATCCAGTTTGCGCATCAATGTGTGTGTGTGTGTGTGTGTGTGTGTGTGTGTGTGTGTGTGTGTGTGTGTGTGTGTGTGTGTGTGTGTGTGTGTGTGTGTACCTTTTGGTTATTATGGAGCAATGCCCAAAGTGCAGACGCTCCCATGCAGCATATCTCCATCTCTTTGCTTTCCAGACAGCAGAGCAGGACTGTCAGGGCTTTGTCTGGGAGGGGGAAAAAGTAAGTGGTAAACAGATATGCATGGTCATTAGGGGGGTGAGAATATAACCAAAAGGTGATACAGTGGGGCAAATAGGTATTTAGTCAACAATCAATTGTGCAAGTTCTCCTACTTGAAAAGATTAGAGAGGCCTGTAATAGTAAACTTCAAACATGAGAGACAGAATGTGGAAAAAAAAACAGAAAAATCACATTGTTTGAGTTTTAAATAATTTATTTACAAATTAGAGTGGAAAGTAAGTATTTGGTCACCAACATACAAGCAAGATTTCTGGCTGTCAAAGCGATCTAACTTCTTCTAACGAGGTTCCACTCGTTACCTGTATTAATGGCACCTGTTTTAACTCATTATCGGTATGAAAGACACCTGTCCACAACCTCAGTCAGTCACACCCCAAACTCCACTATAGCCAAGACCAAAGAGCCGTCGAAGGACACCAGAGACAAAATTGTAGACCTGGGTTTCTAAAAGTTGCTCAAAGTTTATATGGATCGATAGCATGCACGCACTGTCCGTGCATGTCACACACACAGACGGGCAGTTTGCCCCGACTCTCGGCCGTGTAAGCAATGTTGAAATATTGCTCATATAGAGCAGAGAGAAAACCGATCATTCTCAGGCTTATCCTCAACCCATTTTAATTTTTTTTAATGACGTATGTCAAGCCCTTCCCCAAAAGCCGTGTTCAATGCAAGCTAGGGGCTAATAACGCACAGCTGGACCTCTACCGTAGCGACTCTCTCGCTCTTTGATACAAACTGTCGCTACATTCTGGAAAAATGTGGTCCTGATCGGACTTGAACCACATACGAAAGTGACCCAGATCGGATTTGAAATGGTCCAGTTCTATGCGACTTGTCACGTTCAGACCGTCAAGGTAATACCTCACTTGAGTCGGAAAAACACGAAAAAATCAGATTCATGCATTAAGACCTGTAGTATTAGAAACTGCAATTTCGGGAGAAATTGCACCTGGGTCTTTCCTGTGTGGAGAAACGGATCTTAGCCCCACTCAGGTCTATCAGTCTATCTTTTTTTTTGCCATTGAAAATGAATGGGAAAAAATTTGGACGTCCATGGACGTCAATGGTATCAACTTACATACATAGGTGTCAATGGAATATAAGTACATTGGCATCAATAGAATGAAAAAACATGATGAAATGCCATTGGAAATGAATGGGAAGTTTGGACGTCCATGGACGTCAATGGCATCACCCTCCATATGCGGCAATGCAATCGGGGACATTTGGGGTACAGGTTCTATTGATATCTGGTCATTTCCTGTTGATTGGGGGACATTGTTTTTTTTGCCATTGAAAATGAATGGGAAAAAATTTGGACGTCCATGGATGTCAATGGTATCAACTTACATAAGCGTCAATGGAATCCAAGCACATTGGCATAAATAGAATGAAAAAACATGATTAAATGCCATTGAACATGAATGGGAAGTTTGGACGTCCATGGCCGTCAATGGCAGCACCCTCTATAAGCGTCAATGGAGGCGGGGAAGTTTGGGGGACACGTCCTATTGATATATGGTCATTGTCCGTTGATTTGGGGAAATTTTGTTTTTTCCTCATTAAAAATGAATGGGAAAAATTTGGACGTCCATGGCTGTCAATGGCATTGACTTACATAGGCGTCCATGGAATCCAAGTACATTGGCATCAATGCAATGGAGAAACATGCCCGTCAATTGCATTAAACAAAGTAAATGCCATGAGAAATGAATGGGAAATTTGGATGTCCATTGCCGTCAATGGCAGCACCCCCTATAAGCGTCAATGGAATCGGGGACGTTTGGGGGACACGTCCTATTGATATCTGGTCCTTTTCTGTTGATTTGGGGAAATTTTGTTTTTTCCCCATTGAAAGTGAATGGGAAAAATTTTGGAAGTCCATGGCCATCAATGGCATCGACATCTGTATAGACAATTGAATCCAAGTACATTGGCATCAATAGATTCGACATGCATGGCCGTCAATGGCATCAATGCAATGTAAAGTCCATTGGAAATCCTATTGAAAGTGAATGGGAAATTTTCCCATTAGAAATGAATGGGATAGTTTTTGGCAAATTTCCCGGGAACCGTAAATTTTTGCCAAATTCTGTGTACAACTTTTATGCCCCTCACCGCCCCGAAATTTTTGATGCCCAAATTATGAGATTTGGTCAAAAATTGTAGGACTAGATACATTTTGAAACTTTTTTTTTTTCGGAAAATTGCCGTTTACGGGCGAACGGAAAATTTTTCGGGGCCGTTTGAAAAATTCCCATCGTCGTGCGAAAATTCCGGCTGTGCCGATATTTGAACGGTGCCGATCGGTGCTATGGTTCGGGCTGCGCGGAGAATAAGATTAAAAAGAAAAAGGAAGAAATAAGTAGGCTAAAGTTGCAGAACAACATTACCTTGGGCTTTCCCTTTGGGAAAGACGCAGGTAATGAACGTAGCCTAAGTGTTTTGTATTATGTCAAATATTTGGATCATGGCACACGTTTTATTAAGGAGGTTGCTTGAATTTTATGACTGATTGTTCACAGAGAAGGCCACTCTGCTGACGACCGGCAGCTTGTCGCACACCCCCTCGGTCCTCTTCGCGTGCCCGCCGAGAGTAGTTTTGTGTGCTTTTTCGTTTTAGACAGGCCTGAATAAGACTTGGAAACGTCGCTCGGTTCAGGTAAGCATGTCGGCTCGCTGTCACGCCTCCTGCTTTCTTCACGCTCTTTCCTAAGTCTCTGAAGCCGGGGCAGGGAAATGACAAAAGACTCCGGTGGCAAAAATACCGTTCGGAAGGTGCAAGAAGTCGGCAGTTTTGACCACCATGCAGTAATTAACCCTGTCGTACTGAGTAAATAAATGCATTTTTAATATTTCATATGCTATTTAGCACAAGACTGTTATTAGTCATGACGATACAATTGATCTAGCAATTGGCGAGAAATACTTAGAATAAAAAGAATATCCTGTAAAAATATTGCAGGAGAGAGATTAAAACGATGACATTTTACTGCTCTCTGTCGCATTTTCCTAATTCTGAATCTTCTTCCTAATTTGTGCTGAATTCTAAATCAGCTGAAATCGTTACTCTGCTGGTAGGAACAAAAACAAGGACCCACAGTGGCCCTTGAAAAAAAGCTTGTTTTTCTGTTTATTAGTTGTTTTGGAGAACATGATTTCCTGACCCATGTATAGCCATATCGGTAGATTGTTATCATGAGCCTTGCACCACAAATCGTCTCATACCATAAGGTACCCGGAGGTTCCCACCCATGTTAAAATGACACGCATGTGCATAAACTAGGACTGTCAAAATTATCGCGTTAACGGGCGGTAATGAATTTTTTAAATTAATCACGTTGAAATATTTGACGCAATTAACGCACATGCCCCGCTCAAACAAATTAAAATGACAGCAGTGTAATGTCCGCTTGTTACTTGTTTTTTTGTTTTTTGGCGCCCACTGCTGGTGCTTGGGTCCAAATGATTTTATGGGTTTGGGGAGTGAGTATGGTGTAACTATTGACATCAACAATGGCGAGCTACTAGTTTATTTTTTTTGATTGAAAATTTTACAAATTTTAATAAAACGAAAACATTAAGAGGGGTTTTAATATAAAATTTCTATAACTTGTACTAACATTTATCTTTTAAGAACTACAAGTTTTTCTATCCATGGATCGCTCTAAGAGATTGTTAAAAATGTTAATGCCATCTTGTTGATTTATTGTTATAATCAACAAATACAGTACTTATGTACCGTATGTTGAATGCATATATCTGTCTTGTGTCTTATCTTTTCATTCCAACAATAATTTACAGAAAAAATATGGCATATTTTATAGATGGTTTGAATTGCGATTAATTACGATTAATTAAATTTTAAGCTGTAATTAACTCCATTAAAAATTTTAATCTTTTGACAGCCCTAGCAAAAACATATCACGTGTTCCAGTATTTATCGTTTTTTCATACCATTGGCAATGATGTGTGGCTTGTTGGCGGAATAGAAGCAAAGGTTGTGAAGGGTGAGCAGCGCATGGCGTTGATGTGATGCCAGATTAGCCAAAACGCCCAGTACTCCAATCACTCTGATGATACTTTCCTGGCCGTCGTCAGAAAAAGACAGATTGACGAGCAGCCTGAGCCAGAGACCCATCAGGCCGCCCAAGCCACTGCTGCCGCCCGTGCCCCTGGCGCCACCTACTTTGGGCACGGGCACCGATGTGAAGGCTTGCAGGAAGTTGTTCTGGGAGAGGAAAAACAACAACAAAGCAGAACAAAATCATATACAGGATAATTTTTCATGTCAATGTAGCATGAAATCCTCTGAGCACACACAATTTCCCCCCACTTGTTTGTTCATTTACCTATGTTAGGGTACTTATTTCCTTGTAAAAAAGTCAATGTTTGTGTTATCTTCAAAATATATTCCATTTCACTGTGCATAATGTAAGTCATTTGTACTGATTTTTTCATGTACGGTGGTAAGAAAAAGTATCTGATACTTTTGGAATTTCTCACATTTCTGCATCAAATCACCATCAAATGTGATATGATCTTTGTCAAAATCACACAGATGAAAAAACTGTCGACTTTAACTAAAACCACCCAAACACTTACAGGTAGAGATGTCCCCATCGATCGGCATCCCAAACGATCGGGTCCGATCACGTCATTTTCAAAGTATCGGAATTGGCAAAAAATATCGGACATGCCTTTTTTTAATATATATTTATTTCGTAATTAAATCATTTTCTAATTGTATTTAAAGTTACAGACATAATATGTTACACTCATCCAGAGTCTTTAGCTTAGGCTTAAGGTAGGTTTTTCAAATTTATCCCGATAACAGCGGTAATTAATTTTTTAAAAAATGTATCACGTTAAAATATTTAATGCAATTAATGCATGCACTGCACGACCCACCCACTCATTGTCGCGCTCAATCTGTAATGGCGCTGTTTTACCTGTAAAAACAGATAAAAGGCAGCGTAAAATGAGTAGAGTGAATTTTGGCAGCTTTTGGAGCCTTTTTTTAATGGCTAAAGCCTTACAATCCCTCTCCCTACGATTAGAAATACCGTGGGAAGCAAAGTGGGGAAGCAAGGTAGTACCTGATCTTTTTCGTAACACCCTATGTTATTTCCCAACGCAGAGAAGATATATCAATGGCGTACCGCACGCAGGCTATTTTTAGACCGTGACGTCGCATCGTAAAGCGGAAGTAAAGCCGAAGTGGGACATTATAGACCCGCCCTCGCATAGACGCCACGTAAAAAGTGCTACTTTTCGCCGGTAATCTTTCAAAAACGAACATGGCGATCACGCATTGCTTTTTTGGAACTTGTAGAAACGACTCTAGACATTACGACCATGAAGGATGTTTTCTTCATACGTTCCCGGAAACCAAAAACTCGGGAGGAAAAAAATGTGAAAACCGAATCAACTTGCGCGGACTTTAACACCAGCTCGGCGAATCCATTCACGTTTCATATGCAGTAAACATTATGTTGGGTTGGCATGGTCTTTCAGAGGACAAAGAGGTAAGCCATTTTTATATTTTTACTTTATTTTTTTTAGCGTAACGTGCCGTACTGCTTCTGTCTGACAATGAATGACCTGAAAAAACTACAATGGTATCTGACTGCCACTGTTACCGTTTCTGTTATATATATATATATATATATATATATATATATATATATATATATATATATATATATATAAAACAACTTTAGTAAGGGGGAAGTGTAAATAAATTATAGGATTAAGATGTGTTATCAATGAAAAAATTAAAAGTTTTCATTGGCTGTCACTGAGTAGCATTTGCGACCGCTACACAAAGCTAACTAAATTACCCCCAAGAACGGTAAGAGACGTAGGACAACCAGAGGATATATAAGAAAGACAGGGCTGATGGTAAAGGATAGCTTGTTGAAACCGGAGAATGTCATTGTCAGTCGCGTCAATTAAAAAAAAGCTAAAGCTATGCTTAGGTCGGCTCGTTTTTTTCGTCTTTTTCAGCCTTCGACGCTAAAGCCATCTCTTTAACTGAACATTTTTATGTTCTTCCACATCTATGCCAGTCAATTTGGCACCAGGCACATCATTTTCGGAGAGAATTGGTAGGTTTAGCGCTGTAAACATCTCCTGCGTACACTATTTCCATTCATTTCCTATTAGGGACAAATGGTGGCTTGTCCTTGCACAGCAACCGTAGCTAATGCCATGAATATTAATGAGCGGAAGTGACGTGTTGCTTGCGGTACGCCATTGGTAGCACTATGCACAGTCATGGTTTGCTCTTCCCATCATGCATTTGGGCATGGCTACAGTATCATTTACTGAAAGCTCAACAAATACACTAGATGGCAATATTGAGTCACAATGTACAACGTCACAAATATCCTTTAAGAATTACAAGTCTTTCTATCCGTGGCTCCCTCTCACAGAAAGAATGTTAATAATGTAAATGCCATCTTGAGGATTTATTGTCATAATAAACAAATAAAACAAAATGTTGAATGTACTGTATATGTTCGTCCGAGTTTTATTCATTTTTTTCTTAATGCATTGCCAAAATGCATATGATCGGGAAAAAATATCGGGAATGATTGGAATTGAATCGGGAGCAAAAAAAAAAAAGCAATCGGATCGGGAAATATCGGGATCGGCACATACTCAAACTAAAACGATCGGGATCGGATCGGGAGCAAAAAACATGATCGGAACAACCCTACTTACAGGTTTTCCTATTTTTAATGACAGAAGGGGGGGAAATAAGTAAGTGAACCATCACATTTCATATTTTGTGCCCCCTCATTTTGGCAGCAATAACTTCAACCAGACGCTTCGTGTAGTTGCAGATCAGTCTGGCACTTCGATCAGGACTAGTCTTGGCCCATTCTTCTCTACAAATCTGCTGTAGTTCCGTCAGATTCCTGGGATGTCTGGCATGAATCGCTGTCTTTCGGTCATGCCACAGCATCTCAATGGGGTTCAAGTCTGGACTTTGACTTGGACACTCCAGAACGTGTATTTTGTTCTTCTGAAACCATTCTGAAATGGATTTACTTCTGTGTTTTGGATCATTGTCTTCTGCAGCATCCATCATCTTTTTAGCGTCAACTGTCTGACAGACGGCCTCAGGTTTCCCTGCAAAACATCCTGATAAACTTTTGAATTCATTCTTCCATTAATGATTGCAAGTTGTCCAGGCCCTGAGGCAGCAAAACAGCTCCAAATCATGATGCTCCCTCCACCATGCTTCACGGTGGGGATGATGTGTTGATATTGGTGAGCTGTTCCATTTTTCCTCGACACATGCCATTGTGCGTTACTACCAAACAATTCAACTTTGGTTTCATCAGTCCACAAAATATTTTGCTAAAACGTCTGTGGGGTGTCCAAGTGCCTTTTTGCGAACATTAAATGAGCTTCCTCCGTGGAGTCCACCCATTAACACCATTCTTGGCCATAGTTTTACATTGAGTTGATGTGTGTAGAGATATTGGACTGTGCCAGTGATTTCTCTAAGTCTTTAACAGACACTGTAGGGTTCTTTTTTTACCTCTCTGAGTATTCTGCGCTGAACTTTTGGCATAATCTTTGGTGGACGGCCACTCCTTGGGAGAGAAGCAACAGTGCCAAACTCTATCCATTTGTAGATAATGTCTCTGACTGCCGATTGATGAACATCCAGACTTTTAGGGATGGTTTTGAATCCTTTCCCAGATTTATACAAATCAGCAATCCTTGATCGCAGGACTTCAGACAGCTCTTTTGACCGAGCCATGATGCACATAAGACAGTGCTTCTCATCAAGAAATTTCTTAGCAGGTGTGTGTTTTATAGTGGGCAGGGCAGTCTCCTTAGGCAGAGGGTTTATTTATTTCCCCCCTTCTGTCATTGTTTGCATGCTCTCCTCATTAAAATATGAAAACCTCTCCATGTTTGGGTGATTTTAGTTAAAGAAGACACTGTTTTTACATCTGTGTGATTTTGACAAAGATCAGATCACATTTGATGGTGATTTTATGCAGAAATGTGCGAAATTCCAAAAGGTTCAGATACTTTTTCATACCACTGCATGTTACTTTAACTACAATTTTGAATGAAAATCAGTTTCTCGTGTATGCCTTGCTACAGCAGTAGCGTAACGCATCTGTAAAACCTGTTCTGTTTTTTTTCTATGGTTTTAGGAGGTTTGGTCTGACGAGGGCATCACAGATCTTACCTTCTGCAAGATGCCCCTGCAATCACGAGACATAACTGAGTTAGCCAGCAAGGAGAAAGCAAGCTTCTGGATGGTGCTATTGTCAGGTGCGGTGCCCGAAGCCAACTTCATGATGGAGTGCATTAGTGAGCCACTTGCTGCGGCTTTTGGTCCTGGCAGGACACCTGAACCCCCGCTACACAAGGAACTGCATGCTGGGACATTAGAAATAATTGAGAGCATGTGATTAGTCTGCAATGAATTCAGCAATAAATTTTGTGTGTGTTGTATTTTTCAGCAGATTCAATTCCTCTGAATGTTAAAATTGTGATTATCTTTTAATTCCAGTTTAAATACAACATTTTCCGGCTAACAAAGAAATACAAACAAATTGAAAAACTGAGTTGAGAAGTATTCTTTACTTACTCACGTTAGGGAACAGCGATTTTTTTGTCATACAGTGGCGTATTTTTCGGACTATAAGTTGTACCAGCCAAGGAATTCACAATTGAAGGGGGAACATCTTACATTATGCATTTGTGATGTATGATTGCTTCTGTGACATAGACTGTAACAACTTATATTGTTTTTCACCTTGTTCCCATAGTTAGGAGACGCGCCTGAGTAGGGAATCTCACGAGATAACTTGTTTTGCACTCATAATATTTACCGTGGGAACACAACATCTGCTACCGGACAGCACAACCTGGGAACCACGCAAGGAAAAGCCCCTTTTTCGAGGGGCTGAACCATAAGTAACTTTGTCATCGGACGGGGCCGCACCGCCTGGGAGCGGAGGTTGGCCGTCTCCGCCCCCGTGTGGTGCGTTCCTACAAAAACCGGGCATTTCCAGGTGACCAGTGAAGTCCGCCAGCGGGTCACGTACCTGGCTTTGTTCCTTCGCCGCCTTACGGAGCGTTGGCTCCCGCTCATTTGTCACGGTAAGCGATTTTCATTGCTAAAGGAACACCTGGTTGTGCTGTAACGGTTTCACAGGAATTCTGGGATTGACAAACTCAAATCTAGCGTCATCGTTGCCATTTGTTATGCTTGTTTTTTTATACTTGCTTGCTTGCTCTTGTGGGATTATAATCAATAAATCTCATTTATTCTGCATTTTCTAATCAATAAACATGGTCTATTTTGCAAAAGTGTGCCTGTTACTGATTCACCGCGAACCTGGAGATTTCGGAAAAAAACAATGAAGAGGAAAAAACAACATATATAAGTCACGCTGGAGCATAAATTGTGTTTTTGAGGGTCAAAATTTTAATGGATAAAAAAACCAAGAACAAACATTAATAAACGTTAAATAATGATAGTAAAATGGAGAACAAAAGGCTAAATAGGCCTCTTTTAACGTAATATATTAAGAGTTTTTCGGATAACTATACCCTAAACAACTAGGGCTGCAGCTATCGATTATTTTTTAAATCAATATATAGACTAGTAAGTTCGATTGAGTAATCGTATTAGGAACATTAAATGTGTTGCAAAATAAATTTAGGAGATGTAAAACAAAGGCTTGTTAAGATTGCACTTTTGAAAGAGCATTAAATGTGAATACAAAATAAAAGTCCCGAATGTTTCTTCAAACTATGAAGAATTGCACTTTTTTAGAAAAAAAGAATTTAATAATTTAAAAATAAATACCGGAGCTTAGCCTCAAATGGTAAAAAGACAAATAAACAAATAAATAAATGAGGATCTTAGTACAACAAAAGAACAATTGGCTAACTTGCATTGCAAAATTCCGCCAGCTTAAATACAATAAAATGCAAACTTTTTTTTACAATGCTCTTAACAAATCGTTCAAACACATATTCCCACAAAAAAACTGCTAAATATAGCTATTAATAAATAACGAATGCATAAAAAACATATTAGTTCTAAAAAAAAAAGAAAAAAAAATAGGTTTTTTTTGTAAAAAGGAAACGTAACAGAAATCTGTAAAAATTTTCAAATGAAATGCCTTAAATCTACTGCTGGACAGCTGAAAGACAAGGAGCAACGAACTATCTCTCTTCCCCTCTTGCTCTAAAAAATAGCGCACAAAAGCGCGACCGTCGGGTCGTGCTTCTGTCCCTACATGTCTCATACACAAATTTATTTTTCAGTCTTTTGAAAAGGAGTAAATCTCTTTCACAGTAACCGGGAGCATCCATCATAATGTTGTGCGTGCGTCCGTTTACGGTGTCCGGGCGGCAGATGTGTGTTGAATTTCGTTCCTCTACGAGCGGCTTTCATAAAGTTATGAGGGAAAATCATCGTTTTTGAACCTTTATGACTCTTAATCGAATCGTCATGTGTCGAATCGCGATGCATGTAATAATCGATTTTTTTGGAACTCCTCTACATTGTATAGCATATAAGCTAGCGGACTTTTGGTATGCAAGTTAGCCAATTGTTCTTTTGTTGTTGTTCAGTACTTCTACCGTCATTTGTTTGTTTATTTCATATTGCTTGAGGGTAAGCTCAGGTATTTTAATTAGGGCTGTCAAAGTTATTGCGTTAACGGGCGGTAATTATTTTTTAAAAAATTAATCACGTTAAAATATTTGACGCAATTAACGCACATGCCCCGCTCAAACATGAAAATGACAGCACAGTGAAGTGTGTACTTGTTGTGTTTTTCGGAGTTTTGCCGCCCTCTGGCACTTGGGGGCGACTGATTTTATAGGCTTCAGCACCCATGAGCATTGTGTAAGTAATTTTTGGCATCAACAATGGCGGGCTACTAGTTTATTTTTTGATTGAAAATTTTACAAATTTTATCAAAACGAAAACATTAAAACGGGTTTTAATATAAAATTTCTATAACTTGTACTAACATTTATCTTTTAAGAAATACAAGTCTTTCTACCCATAATCGCTTTAACAGAATGTTAATAATGGTAATGCCATCTTGTTGATTTATTGTTACAATAAACAAATAAAGTACTTATGTACCGTATGTTGAATGTATATATCCATTTTGTGTCTCATCTTTCCATTCCAACAATAATTTACAGAAAAATATGGCATATTTTATAGATGGTTTGAATTGCGTTTAATTGCCATTCATTACGATTAATTAATTTTTAAGCTGTAATTAACTCGATTAAAAATTTTAATCGTTTGACACCCCTAATTTTAATTTAGTTTTAAATGCATGTATTGCTCTTGTGTAAAGAAAGTGCAGTTCTGCATAGTTTAAAGAAACAATCAGGAATTTTATTTTGTATTCGCATTTATTCTTCTTTTCAAAATGTTTTCTTAGCAAGCCAAATTAAATATCAATGCAAGCATAAACACTTGTTTTCCATGTCCTAAAATTTATTCTGCAACTCATTAAATGTTCGTAAACCGATTACTCGATTGTTCAAGCTAACTAATTGATAGATTAATCGATTACCTAAATAATCGATAGCTGCAGCCCTATTCCGAACGCAGTATTATTTGAAAAAGCAACATAAAATAATTTCTCTTTTTGTAGTAACAGCTTTTATAACCAAGTAACACACTTGACAAGTGATGCTGCTTATTAGATAACCAGGTGGTGTGTTGTTTTTAATTAATTCTAATACAGTAACATATGTATGCTAATGTTAGCCTCGGGCTCTCAACACCAGTCAAGGAAGATCTTCTTCATTATGGATCTACTTCCCGCAGTCAGATGAATAATTTGGAAGCATGCAAAATGGATGATTTATTTTCCCACATTTGCTATGAATTCTCATCATTTTAATGTTGACATTTCTCTGCCTAAAAACAATATGTGTCAAAGTATGCTCGGATTAAAGCAAACTGACTGCAAACAATACTTTAGATGAAAGGCTTTAGATGAAACATTCACTTTTGTCTCTGGAGACAAAATGGTAGCCGGAGGGCGGATGGTGTAACATTAAGCCTAACTGCAGGCAGCCTCAACACGACCTGCTGTTCGGTTAACCTTTAGGGAAATACTATTGGCTGACTTCACTGCTATCAGAAGCTTCGGTGCTCCGTGCTTACATGGGGGGTCTGTAGCGCCGATCCCCGCTGAGGTAGCTGTGCCAATCAAATAGAACAAGAGACACGAAACACTGCCAGAAAATGAGTTCACAAGTCTTGCAAATAAAACTTCCGATTTCCATTGCACAAGTGCAGCCCTGGCGCGTGCACATCAAAGGGACCACAAGCTATTTATCAAAGTAACATTTCCCAGTTTCCTCCCTATGAATCTCTCCTTTTCTTCAACTCAACTTCTTCTCACAAGCCTCTCGGCGTTCAGACTTCCAATTAAACTGGAATACTAATTACTGAGACAGAACAGAGAGCCCCCCCCCCCAAAAAAAATCTGCCAGTGGTGTGAAACCTGCTGTCACACACAGCTAGACGGTCTTTCCTTATCACACTGTGGCCATTGTGGACAGCTAGTTGTTGCTCTGAGACACACAATACTCAGTAATGTGCAGTGGACAATGGGTGCATTGGACAAACATGAGGCAAGGCAAAGAAAACATACAGAACACAAGTGAGATGCATATAGAAACCTTTAGGGCAGTCCGCAGTGTAGACACAGAGGAGCTCCAGTACAGCCTCCATGATAGGGTCATCCATTAGGAGCCAAGGCCAAAGGGCGTGCACCACCAGTGTGATACATGCATCTTTCGCCAAAACCTACATAAATAGAAAACACATAACAGTATTTCGAATGCAAGTCTTGGGTATATTGGCTTCAAAAGTCTTGAAAAATATGCCTTCACTTTTCAGATTTTCTGCTACATGTCCGTCAACAATAGGTAATCAACTATTATGAAAGGCTTGATTATCTCAATGGTAAAATGATGTCTTATACAGTGGGGCAAATAAGTATTTAGTCAACCACCAATTGTGCCAGTTCTCCTACTTGAAAAGATTTACAGAGGCCTGTAATTGTCAACATGGGTAAACCTCAACCATGAGAGACAGAATGTGGAAGAAAAACAGAAAATCACATTGTTTGATTTTTAAAGAATTTATTTACAAATTAGAGTGGAAAATAAGTATTTGGTCACCTACAGAAAAGCAAGATTTCTGGCTGTCAAAGAGGTCTAACTTCTTCTAACGAGGTCTAACTAGGCTCCACTCGTTACCTGTATTAATGGCACCTTTTTTAACTCATTATCGGTATTAAAGACACCTGTCCACAACCTCAGTCAGTCACACTGAAGAAATCAACTGTGGGAGCAATTATTAGAAAATGGAAGACATACAAGACTAGGGTTGTTCCGATCATGTTTTTTTGCTCCCGATCCGGTCCTGATCGTTTTAGTTTGAGTTTCTGCCGATCCCGATATTTCCCAATCCGATTGCTTTTTTTTTTTGCTCCCTATTCAATTCCAATCATTCCCGATAATGTTTCCCGATCATATACATTTTGGCAATGCATTAAGAAAAATTGAATAAAACTCAGACGAATATATACATTCAACAAACAGTACATAAGTAGTCTATTTGTTTATTATGACAATAAATCCTCAAGATGGCATTTACATTATTAACATTCTTTCTGTGAGAGGGATCCACAGATAGAAAGACTTGTAATTCTTAAAGAATAAATGTGACTTTGTATATTATGACTAAATATTGCCACCTAGTGTATTTGTTCAGCTTTCAGTAAATGATACTGTAGCCTTTTAACTGTTCTGCCCAAATGCATGATGGGAAGTGCAACCATGACTGTGCGTATTGGCACCAATTGATATATCTTCTCAGCGTTGGGAAATAATATAGGGTTTTAAAGAAAAAGATCCACTACTACATTTCTTCCCCACATTGCTTTCCAACGATATTACTAATTATTGAGAGAGGGATTTTAAGGCTTTAGCCGATTAAAAAAAGGATCCAAAGACTGCCAAAATTCACTATACTCAATTTACGCTGCCTTTTAGCTCTGTATATAGGTAAATCGGCGCCACTGTAGATTGAACGCGACAATGCATGAGTGGATCGTGCAGCGCATGCATTAATTGCGTTAAATATTTTAACGTGATTAATTTTTTAAAAAATTAACACCGTTAACGGCGATAAATATGATGGCCCTACTTTAAGCAAAACTAAAGACTCTGGGTGAGTGTAAGACATTTTGTCTGTAACGTTAAATACAATTAGAAAACGATTTAATTAAAAAAAAAATATATATATATATATTAAAAAAAGGCATGTCCGATATTTTTTTGCCGATTCCGATACTTTGAAAATGACGTGATCGGACCCGGGACATCTTTATACAAGACCACTGATAATCTCCCTCAATCTGGGGCTCCATGCAAGATGTCACCCCTTGGCCTCAAAATGATAACAAGAACGGTGAGCAAAAATCCCAGAACCACACGGGGGGACCTAGTGAATGACCTACAGAGAGCTGGGACCACAGCAACAAAGGCTACTATCAGTAACACAATGCACCGCCAGGGACTCAAATCCTGCACTGCCAAACGTGTCCCCCTACTGAAGAAAGTACACGTCCAGGACCGTCTGCGGTTCGCTAGAGAGCATTTGGATGATCCAGAAGACGACTGGGAGAAGGTGTTATGGTCAGATGAAACCAAAATAGAACTTTTTGGTAGAAACACAGGTTCTCGTGTCTAGAGGAGAAAGAATACTGAATTGCATCCGAAGAACACAATACCCACTGTGAAGCATGGGGGTGGAAACATCATGCTTTGGGGCTGTTTTTCCGCAACGGGACCAGGACGACTGATATGTGTAAAGGAAAGAATGAATGGGGCCATGTATCGAGAGATTTTGAGTTAAAATCTCCTTCCATCAGCAAGGGCATTGAAGATGAGACGTGGCTGGGTCTTTCAGCATGACAATGATCCCAAACACACAGCCAAGGCAATATAGGAGTGGCTTCGTAAGAAGCATTTCAAGGTCCTGGAGTGGTCTAGCCAGTCTCCAGATCTCAACCCCCCATAGAAAATCTGTGGAGGGAGTTTAAAGTCCGTGTTGCCCAACAACAGCCCCAAAACATCAATGCTCTAGAGGAGATCTGCAAGGAGGAATGGGCAAAAATATCAGCAAATGTGTGTGAAAAGCTTGTGAAGAGTTAGAGAAAACGTTTGGCCTCCGTTATTGCCAGCAAAGGGTACATAACAAAGTATTGAGATGAACTTTTGGTATTGACCAAATACTTATTTTCCACCATGATTTGCAAATAAATTCTTTAAAAATCGAACAATGTGATTTTCTGTTTTTTTTTCCACATTCTGTCTCTCATGTTTGAGGTTTACCCATGTTGACAATTACAGGCCTCTCTAATATTTTCAAATAGGAGAACTTACACAATTGGTGGTTGACTAAATACTTATTTGCCCCAATGTATAATACATCATTTTACCATTGAGATAATCAAGCCTTTCATAATAGTTGATTACCTATTGTTGACGGACATGTAGCAGAAAATCCGAAAAGTGAAGGCATGGTCACAATAACACGGTTGCAAAACTGCACTAACGTTAACTTTTTCTCAGGAGTAAAAGCTAGCTCTTTGATGACCAAGTTCTTATAATAGTGTTGCATGAAGTTGAGTGAGACATTCAATCAAGGCCAACTATTAAAATGTGAAAAGGGTGATTACAGAGAGTAGATTTATAAACTGGACAAGACCATTTAGTCTGGAGTACTTTAAAATGTACTGCAAGCATGGAATGACCCTTAAATTTTGCCTCCACAGACCACCGCAAGGCATTTTCAGCTTACTTTGTGTGCTTTTTCAATATGTCTCTCCAGACACGGAAGAAATACCGTCATTGGCTAACAGATTAGGACCACCGTGCACACCTCTGCTAGGAATCCCTTGCGTGAAATTATGCGTTTTAGTGCATATTAAACTAAACATGAACAGAGGGAGTACATTTAGTGAGCATTTGGGATAGATGACCTTCAGACTGCCACTCCAGATTCATCATTGACCAGATGCCTGCTGGGCTTAATGATGGTCAAGGTCAGCTAGCAAACACCACAGATTCTTTTAATACCTTTGGATGGTTTAACAACTGCACCCATTCACCTATTACTTACTGTATATCCTTTGTTTACTTCTGTTGAAAATGTTAAATGTTCTGATTACTAAATTCAAAAGTAGTTGGTTTGAATATTAAATCCAAAGGCGGTTTGACTTTTGGGGCAGGGGGGGCACAACATGTTGATGACCCCGAAACGCAGTGTCCGCAATAAAATTGAACTTTATAGAATATTTATAATAATAAGTTGACAATGAGTGTTTTTTTGTTTCCCGTCATTCTTGAAGAGAATTCAAAGTCAGGCTGCTTAAGCAATACTTTTTGCCAAGACCGTCATCCACTGAATATGGTACGCCGGCCGGTGTCGTGCCAATGTAGTTACCCCAGTCAAAAATTGTATCCCCTGGGCGGAGCCATATGGAGGTAGATTTGTGTTTTTATTATTCAATTAAAAAAAAGTTGCTTCAATAAAAAATAAAAAACAGAAAAAACAGAAAAGTGTTTGAATGCAAAAATAAATTTAAAGCTCAAAAAACTCAAAAAATGCATGTGAAAGTTATTTTTCTTTGATTTTTTTTTCTAAACAAAAACAAGGTTTTTTTTGGGATTGAAGTAATGTTGATTTGTGTTTGGGACACAATTTGGCTAGGTCATTTTTGTCTTTATTGTTCAATCAAAAAATTAAAAAAGGAAAATCAATCAAAAAAAGAACAATTTCAATCATCAAAAAAGTTTTTTATGCGGAAAAATATTTGAGATTGAAAATTTTGCATTTGAACACTTAATTTTTCATTGAAAATTTTTTCTTGATTGAAGCAATCCTTTTTTGTTTGTTTGGGGTCTTATTATGGGTAGGGCATTTGTGTCTAAATCATTTAATCCCCCAAAAAGTTGCTTCAATCAAAAAAACAAAACAAAAAAAAACAAAAATTTAAATCAAAGAAAAAAATCATTTGAAAAATAAAATTGCCCTCCCCTAAATTTTTTTTGGGGGGTTTTGAAAATTATATACAAAGCAAATGACCTTCTACGTTGCTAGTCACATGATCTGTTCGAAAAATAATTTTGACACATTATAAAAATATATTTTTTTGTTCATTTCATTTATTTTTGTTGCAGTTTTATTGGTTTAACTTTTATATATGTAGCAACTTTTATATATATAGGAAAGTCAATTACATACAACGACACTTTTCGCCCACCGGGGGGCCTGGCCCCCCTTAAAATCCGCTTATCATTAAATGTTGCACAATCAATCAACACCTGTGTCTCTGGACTTTCAAACAATAATACTGTTTTAAATTGACAATTAACCTGTAGATATATTTACTTTTTGAGCAATTTAAATAGATCCTATCGAGTTCCAAAAAATTAGTTTAGCACTTCAAAAGGTTCATCCATGGCATGACTCCAAATAATATTTTTGCTTCCACATAGAACCTCCTTTTCTTCTGCTTGTGAGGCCAGCTAATGTGAGTAATGAATGCGCTTCATGAGTGCTAATGTGAGTGGAAGCAAACACTTTTTGAGAAGTATGGTGAGCCTCATTTACAAGCGCAGCGTTGGATCCTCAGAGGAACCATTTGAAACCAATTAGCAGCGGGGAATTAAAAGGCAAGACACAGAGGCTCACTTTGCATTCCCGGTTGTTGTAGACGGCGCTCCGCAGAATCTCCACCGTCATCTTAACCTCCTTTAAGTAGCCCTCTTCCTGATGATGTGGAAAAACACAGTCAAATTAAATACTACTTGCATGGGCGCACACCTTATTTGCTTACTAAATGGACAATCATGCCTCAATAAAGTAGAACTATGCAATCATTCCCAGCAACAAAGACAAAAAATGGCTATAATTAAAGCCATAATTAAATCAACATGAATACAGAGGACACCTGCATAATCCCAGCATAGGTAAATTCAACTACCAAAATTTTTGGACAATAAGCCGCACCCACCTGATTTCACAAAACAACTGTTTTTGTTCATGTATAAGTCACACTGGACTATAAACTGCATATGTCCGCATTGTGTTATGAAGTATTTATAGCAAAAGACATGGAGCTTATTAGCCTGGAAAAATCCATAAACAGGATGCTATGGATCTATTGCAAAGCCCTGTCCTCTTGTCAACCCAAAGCTCTGTCAAATTCTTTCAGTGACAGTGATTGAGTGAACAAGTGATTTCTGAATTTGCACTACCAAAGCTGGCATTAGATTTTTTTTTTTTAATTAAATGTTTGTTTTTTGTATTAATTTTGCTACTATTCGCAACTGAAAAACGAGAACCCCCTGAATATCTATCTAGCTATAACGTTAGCTACTTAGTAATGCTCTGTCATGCGTTCTGTAGATTTTTCTCCTGAAGCTTTTAAGCAGTCTTTTACATTCAGATTCTCAATATTATACAGAGGTGCTAAATAAACATCATAAACATACATGTGCAACATGAATAGAACGTAAATAAATACTCAACTTTGAGAGAGCGGCGTGCATTCGAGTTGACCGCAGCCATGTACTAGGTGTCTGCATGAGGAGAACTTTCCTTCTTGTGCGTCCGTGACCAAACATTGACTGTACATCCTCTTTTTTTAATAGAAAGTGTGTGGTGTTTACTTTGGACTTTCGGCGCTGGGGTTTTGTCAGCTTAGATTAGTTACAGTGCCCTCCATAATTATTGGCACCCCTGAAAAAGATGTGTTTTTTTTAGCTTCTAATATATATTTTTTATTCAAATAATATGGGACCTTAATGGAAAAAAAGAAAAATCCAACCTTCAATACAAGTGCATTCTTTCAGTGTGGAAAAAAATCCCACATAAAGAAAAAATTATTTGACATCAAATAATGTGTGTCACAATTATTAGCACCCCTGGTGTTAATACTTTGTACAACCCCCTTTTGCCAACAAAACAAGGTCTGGGGACTGAGATGACCATGGGAGGAGCTTGATTTTGTGTCTGGTGAACCATTTCTGTGTAGATTTGGCTATATGTTTAGGGTCATTGTCTTGCTGAAAGACTCAGTGACGACCCATCTTCAGCTTTCGGGCAGAGGGCAACAGATTTTGATTTAAAATGTTCAAAGCATTTATGATGCCATGCACCCTAACAAGGTTCCCAGGGCCTTTGGAAGCGAAACAGCCCCACAGCATCACTGACCCACCCCCATACTTCACAGTGGGTATGACGTGCTTTTCAGTGTGCGCATCTTTCGTGGCACGCCAGACAAACTTAGAGTGTTTGTTGCCAAAAAGCTCAATCTTGGTCTCATCTGACCAAAGCACACGGTCCCAGTTGAAGCCTGGGACCGTGTGTATTTTTGTGTGAGGGCTGGGGGCTTTGCAATAGGTCCATAGCATCCTGTTTATGGATTTTTCCAGGCTAATAAACTCCATGTCTTTTGCTATAAATACTTCATAACACAATGTGGACATATGCAGTTTACAGTCCAGTGTGACTTATACATGAACAAAAACAGTTGTTTTGTGAAATCAGGTGGGTGCGGCTTATTGTCTTGGTCTCATCTGACCAAAGCACACGGTCCCAGTTGAAGCCTGGGACCGTGTGTATTTTTGTGTGAGAAGTTCAGAATTTTTGACATTAGGCTTAATCTTTGAGTTAGCGGGCGTTTAATTAGTTGGTGGAGTTGATTACAACAAATTTCATGCAGTTTGTCAGTTATATGTTAGTTTCAGGGCTCCAAACTGGCTAAACTAGCTCGAGTCAATTGTAGTTGAAATCAACTCCACTGACTAATTAAACCCCCGCTAACTCGAAGATTAAGCCTTATGTGAAAAATTCGGATCTTTCCCTTTAAATGAAATTATCGGAAAGTCAAATACATGCGATGGTATTTTTCTGTTGTCATTCTTATGTTGAGGCAACAAAGGGAGATAAATTGGTGAAAAGTCACCAAGAAATTACTTTTAAAGTAACTTAGCTATTTTGATAATAAGTAACTACATTAGTTTTTTGTGGCATAATCAAGTAATCAATAATCAAATTACAAAAACACTCAGACACTCGAAGGCGAAGGACTCATTTATTACGAAATCTGAATGTCAAAAATTGATATTCGATATTTTCTGCATCCTATATGGTATACTGGGGACGGGTTTCAATAGGCTTCGGCTTCTCCCGTCAGCCCTTTTCTTTTCTGGTTGAATTAATTGTAAACACACATAAATGCTGTTTGGATTTGTCATGCCTGAAGGGAAAATAAATAAATAAATAAATAAACTAAACTAAACTACTTTCTCAAGTAATCTGTGACAACACCAGACGTTAGAAGTTACATGTATCCCAATTTCCAGCAACGTCAAATGTTTTGTCATCATAACAACTAAACGCCTGGAGTCTTAGAAAATTTCTTAGGCAACGTTAAAAATCTACCACGTTAAATAACGATTACAGCGGTAACACTCAGTTATTTTTCCTCACATTTTTACGATGGGACGGCTTGCCGCTTCGGACGGACTCCAAGGTGAGCTGCGAGTGAGCCTGCTTCATCTGTTCCACACAGCTGTCAATTAATCCAGCTGTAGAAATTATGACAGAGATTACATAAAATGAGTAGGCTATATAATTTCACATGCCACCAATGAAAAACAGAAAGCTACACTAACATTAACCATCCAAGAACCTTTGTTTTTTGCATTTAAGTGAATGTGAACTGTAAATACAAAATGAATTGATACAAAGATTCTTCTTGGTCTAATGGTGAAATCACCAAATATGCCATATAACACGAGTATAACACATTTCGTGGCTTCCAGGTGGGTTTAGTTGAAAAGGATGTACTGCTTTTCTTGCTGAGTGTATATTATCATCACCAAGTTGGCATTGTCCTTGTAGAAGCTACAATATGTGGTCGTCTGTCTATGTTCATTCGAATTTGTTACAAACCTTTATTTTTACGTTAAACTGAATTTTACAGACGTAAACATTGAGTTTCAGTCGACTAGGACTGCAGCTAACAATTATTTTAGTTGTCTATTAATCTATCAACTAGTTTGCTCGAATAATTGAGCAATCAGATTAGGAACATTTCAAGATTGCACTTTCAAAAGAGCACTGAATGTGAATACAAAATAAAATTCCCGAGTATTTCTGTAAACTATGCAGGATTGCACATTCATTTAAAAAATAAATTAAAATACCTGAGCTTAGCCTCAAACTGTATCAATAAATGAATAAATAAGGATCTAAGTACAAGAGAACAATTTGATAACTTGTATAGCAAAACTCCGCTATCTTAAATGCGATAAAATGCTATTTTTTTTTATTTTTTATTTTTTGACAATGCTCTTAACAAATCGTTCAAACACATTCTCACAAAAAACGGTAAATATACCTTTAAACTAAATTATGAATGCATAAAAAACATAAGCTCAAAGATAAACTTATCTTAGGTTGGTCTTAACAGGGAGCAGCTGGATTCAGCCATGTTAAATGAGTTATGTCATTTTTACTGTTGCCACTAGAGGGCAGTATATAAACCCAAATCAATACAACTAAATTCAAACACTTTCAAAACAAACCATTACACACCACTCTATTAGAACGAATATTCGAAGCAGCAAAGTTTGATTCGAAGTTTTTTTCTAATTGAATTACTCGAGTTAATCGATTAATCGTTGCAGCGCTACTGTCGACTAAAACTAGATAATGACGAACGCATTTTGAAACGACCAAAATATGACTAAGGCTAATAAGCATTTGTCAGGGAAATTCAACTTTGAACTCCAAAACAAGTGTCAACATAGCTCGAGGAGCTGTACATTTATACTGTTGAAAGAGCGTTACCTAAGGATGCTTAATGTGAAACGATACCTACGAAAACGAAAGTGAAACTTAAGTATCAACTCTGGTGGTTTTCCACAGAACAACATTGTGACTTACGACCTTGGAAAACTAGCCGTAGCTGGCACGAAAAGGGAGTAAGATCAGATAAGAGTCCACAGAAACACTTTTGTATAATGTTCAAAGAAATAGCGCACACGAACATGGATGAATACAGTCTAACAAATGAATATAGTATCACAGCAGTGATGTGTTTTATAAGCATGAATAACATATTCTTTCACAGTATTTTAGTCCAAAACACTTAAGACTAAAACAAAAAGTGTCTACCTGAAGCAGCATAGTTCTGCGCTGAAGTGCTACCAGCCATCAGCGACATCAGAGCTCTGGCCGTCAACTTTTTAAGCGGATCCTGAAGCGTCTTCCTTTCAAAACTCTACAGTCAAAAAAAAATATATGCTTTAATATTTTTTTTAAGCATGAGGTCTTTACATCTTGCTCTGACCTGCAGCAACAAATCACAAAGCTCGGTGGCTGACGGACCGCTCAGCATGTCAGTTAAAGCGGCGCCATTGTCTGCGTTCAAAGTGGCTAACGCTCTTTCTCGTCTTTTTGACTCTTCTGCGAAAATGATGGAAAGGAAATGCAAAGCTCCTTTGTGCAGATGTGGGCTAACAAACTTCTCCTGCATACACAATGAAATTGTTCCTGCGCACAAGAGAACAAGGAAAGACAGTCATAAGCACTGAGCGAATAAAAAGCAGACAAATTATAAATCCAGGAGTGAAATATTTTTATCCGATATTTATTCATTATGTGGTATTGTACACTGAAGGATAATTTCAGCTAAACTCGATAATCAAACCCTGGAATGAATGCACGAAAAGGGCTCAATGGTTGTCTTTTACTGGATTCATTAAAAGTCCCTGTTGTGCCATCGATCAGGGGGAGCCTTGAGGAGCTAAGGTGGTTTAGGGACGCACATAGTAAAGAAAGACAAAAGCCCCAGTTGTGATAAAACAAGAAGGGAAAATACTGTACTGGGATCTGTGAAAGGAATGTGTCTAAACCAGGGGTGTCCAAACTTTTTGCAAAGGGGGCCAGATTTGGTATGGTAAAAATGTGGGGGGCCGACCTTGGCTGACGTCCTTTACGTAGAACAATACATTTAAGCAAATTTCAGGAAGCCATTCCGTGTGTCACATTTGCTTTATTACCCTAATTTTCGGACTATAAGCCGCTACTTTTTTCCCTCATTTTGAATCCTGCGGCTTATAGTCCAGTGCGGCTTATTTGATTATTTATTTGGGTTAATAGGTAAAACTTTTTTTGAGAGCGGGATCATAAGACTGTCATAAGAACGTCATAATTATGACATGACACTATCATGGGCATTACTGAATGCTTATGACAGATGTCAATATGTGTCATGTGGCATAACATGTCACTAACTCCATTTATGTCTAGCTCAGATCTTTTACGTCCACTCAAAAGTGAGATAATTTGCTGGATGACACTAACCGACATCTATTATGAGCATTCAATAATGCTTATGACAGTGTCATGAAAAATTATAACAGTATTATGGCACCACTATTCAAAAAAATGTTACCAAATACAATAACTAGCAATTGATGAAACAACTGGAACAGTGACTGAAGAAGTAATTAGCACAGAACATGAATTTTGATTGTTATTTACATCTGTAGTGCCGCAATGCATGCTAGGAGGAATGTTGGATGACAACAGTGTTGACAGCAGGTGGCAGCAGAGATTGACTGTCTCCCCCAAGGGAGCAGTGATGGCCAAATGAAGATTTTTGAAACAATAAGGCATTGCAGCCAATTGGTTCAAAGCTTCATGGGGGTTCATTTGGTTTCATGACAGTCTTATAATGCCTTTGTCAAATGAAGTGTTACCAGTTAATATCTTTTGGTGGAAATATCCCATAATAAAATGAGGACAACTGGGGCTTATAGTCCAGTGCGGCTTATATATGAACAAATGCCGTTTTCATGTCAAATTTGGTGGCTGGCGGCTTATAGTCAGGTGTAGGGCTGCAGATATCGATTATTTTAGTAGTCGATTAATCAATGAACTAGTTAGTTCAAATAATCGAGTATTCGGATAAGGAACATGAAAATTTAAAATACCAGGGCTCAACCTCAAACAGTATAAAAAAGTAAATATGTGAGGGTCTATGCACAACAAACGAACAATTATACAATACAATACAATATAAAAATACAACTTTCATAGCAAAATTCCGCTAGCTTAAATGCTATAAAATGCTAACGTTTTTTTACAATGCTCTTAGCAAATGGTTGAGACACATATATCCACAAAAACAGCTAAATATCCCTATAAATTAAATTACGAATGCATAAAAAAAAAACATTAGCTCAAACAAAAGCTTATGTTGGCCTTAACAGGGAGCAGTTAGATTCCACCCATGTGAATAGAGGCAGACAAGAGGGCAGTGTATCCACCCAAATCAATAAAACAAAATGCAAACACTTTCAAAATAAAACATTACAATGCCACTTTAATTAAACGAATACTCGAAGCAGCAAAATTTAATTTGAATCTTTTTTTTCTAATCAATTATTTGAGTTTATCGATTAATCGTTGCAGCACTAAGGTGCACCTTATAGTCCAGAAATTATGGTATTATTATTATTGTGTTTTTTTTTAAATAAATAATTTCCACAATCTCGCAACGAGCCTTTTGACGTTCTTTTTCGACTCTCGGGCTCTTGTGAAATACTGCTGCTGTAAAATTAAACTAGCTTCAAGATACTTGAATTTCTCGCTGCGTATCTTCTCTGTAATCTTGTCGTAAATGTCAGCGTGCCTTGTTTGGTAATATCGCCTCACATTGAACTCTTTAAGAACAGCGACTGTCCCTTTGCAAATGAGGCAGACACAGTTGTTGCGTATTTTAGTAAAGAAGTAGTCCAATTTCCACCTATCGTTGACGCGTCGGCCATCGCAGTCAACTTTCTTTTTTATGTTGTCGCCATTTTAGAACATTGGGAATAAAGGGTCACACGGGTAATGTTGCTTAGAGTGCTGCTGCCTTTTAGTGGGTAAATGAGGAGCAGCATTTAGTGTGTAAGCTACTTCATATGCCGGTAGCAGTACTGCTGACCAATTTATTAAGTCTTTGTGCGCGCCAGACGTTATTGATTTTATGACAGAGGCTGGGGGCTGGATGAAATTTGACCAAGGGCCGCATTTGGCCCCCGGGCCGGACTTTGGACATGTCTGGTCAGACACCATGGATATTTTTAAAGAGCAGATTTCTGTGTAAATTATCAAATTTAAACTTTGGACAAGTTCGTCGAAACGACTACAGTGATCCCTCGCTATTTCGCGCTTCAAACTTCGCGCCCTCAGTCCATCGCGGATATTTTTTCAATTTAAAAAAAAAAAAAAAATTACAGATGACCTGTCCCAAGCTGATTGCATATTCTCACTCGCGCTCCCTCCCTCCCTCTCCCTGCCCTTTGTTCGTTAGGCACGTCAGTGGAGTTGCTTATTAAAGTTAACGATGTTGACAGATGTTTGCGTTTGATCTTGCCAGAGTCACGGACTTCAAAAGCACCTCATGGGTCAATCATTGTTTAACTTGTTAAACAGTTGCTGTGGCAACTAATTGTAAGTGAGCAGCTTGAGATGATTTGAGTAGACTCACTATGAAGCATTTAATAAAGCCAAGGATTTTCCTACTACTTTATTCTTGTTTAAAAAATAATTCAGTGGGACAGTAACATGTTTAAAACTTATCATAATTATTACATTTGAAGTGCTTAAAAAACATTTATTAAAATGTGTGTATATGGCGGAAAACACAAACAAGGCTGAAAAAGCAGTTTCTGCTCTTGTACCCCTCTGTAAAATATTCTGTTGTATGTTAAGCAAAAATAGAACAATATGTTTGATAGAACAATATGTCTATATGCTGCCATAGCAGTTTCATGGCGCATTAATAAAGTGCATGTGACACGAAAAAGCATGTTTATTTCATAATACACGCGGTATTTTATGCTCCTGAATGATATGGACCGCTTGGATGTGTGTGGAAGTGATCGCTATATTTACTTAGTTTTTTGAATCCCGCGCCATGAAAATGAGCGACTTCCGGCTTCGGTCTTGCATTGAGGAGGAGGGCGCTGTGACGTGTACGGGTGAAGGCGTCCTCTTCACTATACAGCGTACTGTTGTGTATGAGGACTAAAGATTCAGCTGATTTTTCGGATTAATACGTTTATTTTTCGCATCACGCCAGTCAAACGGCTGCAGAAAAATATTGCTGTATGACGGAGAGGCGTGTGCGCCTTTTTGGAGTTTCAAAAGGTTCCCATTCACTGTGGATATTGGCCAAAACAAGCCCTACTACTGTGGGACCATTGGACTTACGAGGAAGTGAGTAAACATCTTGTTTTGTATTATGTCAAAAACGAATACAGCGATTACAAAGTAAACAATACAAACTTTCTTTAAATAAAGGACTACTTATGTTTGATCATTGATTGGCATGTAAAAAGCCCTCCTCATAAACATTAGCTGCACGTTAGCTGCACAACAACTGCAGCCGCCCTCCTCCGGGGAACGAGCTGTAAATTGCTCTCAGCCGGGCGGTTTGCCGATCCGCGAAGACAATCGACAACCCAGTCGTCATGTCAAATAATCCGGGCTAGTTATGTGTGATTTTCCGCTTCGAAGACTTTGAAACATCACTCGGTTCGGGTTAGCATGTCGGCTAGCTGTCACGCCTCTTGGTTTGTTTACATTCTCCGAAGCCGGGGAAGGGAAATGACATATGTCCGATTTAGGTGTCATAAAATATCGTTTGGGAGGTGCGACAGTAAAGGTGAAGTTGACAGTTTTGACCATTATGGAGTAATTTTGCCATGTCGTCCTGAATAAGTGCATTTTTATTATTTCATATTCCATTTAGCACAAGACTTATTTGTCATGACCATGCCATTTATTTAGCAGTTGGGGAAAATACTTGGATAAAAAGAATATCCTGTAAAAATATTGAAGTAAAGAGACAGAAACAATGACATTATGCAGATCTCTTCGTCGCGTTTTCCTCGTTGTGAATAGTTCCCCCTCGACAGGCTGACTGGTCCTTCTCAAGCCAATTATTTAGCTTTTGGGGAAAATACTTGGATAAAAAGAATATCCTGTAAAAATATTGGAGTAGAGAGACTGAAACAATGACATTTTGCGGCCCTCTTCATCGCGTTTTCCTCGTTCTGAATAATTCCCCCTCAATGGGCTGCACCCGCTGACGTCATCCACCTGTTGGGGACGCTTGAGCCCAATAATGGTAGGCATGGCTAACCGGCAGATTAAAAGACTAATTTCTCGTCATCTGCGCTTTGCTAAATTGTTGTATATAGTCGAATCGTCTCAAAATATGATTCAAATTCACATAATAATGCTATTTAACCCTTTAAGGTCTGGGCCGATTTTGTCTGATTTTGCATGCCTTTGAAGAAAGAATTGTTTACGATGGCCTGGTTTGGTCCCTTTTTTTGTGACACCTTGAACTTCATGTCCAAACTGTTGTTTCCTTCACTGACCAATTATAAATCATCATTTTGGGCCCAAAAAGACCAAAAATTCCAAAATCGTTTTGTCAAAATTTTTAATATTGATGTTCAATTGACAACCAAACATGCGTAACGAACCGTTTTGAAACTTTGTAATATTTATTCAACATGTTATGATGAACATTCAACCCAAAAAATTTTGAATAAATAGTCTTATATTTGACAATTCAACATAAACAACAGGTATAGCCATAGGCGTTTTTTGCCTTTATACATGCTCTAGTCAAAACAGGTTATATACAGCAGACCAAACAGTGAAGAACAGTGAAAAAATATATACCATCTAACACAAAAAGTGTTCAGAGGCCATCTCTTTATGAGTTTAGGTATTGCGGCCCATCACCTGATGAAAACTATGTACACACAATCAAGCTTCTTGACCACACATTTATATACACAAATTGAGAAGACTGATTGTGGGAGAAAAAAAAAAAATATATATATATATATATATATATATATATATATATATATATAACATTGGAAAAAAAAGTATTTTCAAAAATATTTACAATAAACAAGTTAAATTTTTTTCAGGCATGCCACTCCGAAAAGCAGTTTCGTCCTGGAATTAGACACAGGGCTACATCACATAGCCCACACTTCCATGGGGTGTCGGTCCTCTTTCCACCCTTCCATTTTCATTTCACGTTGCTTTCATTGTTACTATAAATGTACATGAAAAAAAGTCAGTATTTATGAAAATAATAAAGTATAAAATAAAAATATATACAGCAATAAATAATAATGGAAATCTATATGTATGACAATAGAAAGAATACCATAGCCGAATATGTGCTACACCCCTAATCTTCATATAGAAAGAAGAACACCACAAATGATAAATTCCTGCCTGGGATACACACAGTGCACGTACGACTTTGATCTGATATGCACATTTTATTATTATATACACAAACACACACTTATATTGCATCAAAATCAACTTTGTCTTGCAATATCAAAAGAAACTTTCAAAAGAAACTTTTTCAGCATTAAAAAAAAAAAAAAGTGAGTTGGCTTACCTCTGCTCGTCGATGGCGTCACCCACGTGTTCAAATCAGTCACTATCTTCACTCGAGGACTCTTCCGAAGAAGACGATGATGACGAATTTGGACCATCCTCTTCCTCAAGTTGATCAATAAGCACAATTGCTTGCGCTAAATTTAGTTTTCCGTTCATTCTCAAAGTCACACAAAGTCGCTGCTCGAACCAAACGGGCGTCGCTCGCCACCTCGCTGCTTCAGAACCCTCCTCCCTCTCGTTCGGTGGAACCTCGCACGGCAGTTATATTTATCAAAAAAAAAACGCATTTCGTGCTTCCACTGTGACTTCGAAAGGGTTCGTTTGATTTGTGTTTTTTTCATGGAGCTTCCGTTTTGAAAAAGGACTAGAAATGATGGAAATATAGACATAAGCAAATGATCCATGCAGCGTTTTAATGTTTTTTTGAGAGGACAATAAAACTATAAAACTTAAATGACAATATCTCACGTTTTAGTTGGTCGATTGACTTCAAATAATAACGAGAGTAAACCGCAACTTCCGCACTTTAAAACGAGGCCAACCAACGGCATGTGGGTGATGTAATTAAAACGTGAGGGCGCTTCAAAGACGACGTGCGCTGAGGACGCGCCGGCGCGTCCTTCGACTCTCAAAGTTTAAGACTTTTTTTCTCCTGTCGTATGCTCTTTAAGCCCCGAACTATTTTTAATTTGTCCGTTTTACCCTGGACACCCTCGTTTACAGACACCGCGCAACTGCTTTTGTTTCAACCCAGCCATAAAAAGAAGGAAGAGGGTAAGGTCTATCATTTTTAGCTTAGAATCATTAAGTGATGTCTAACATTTAGTAAAAAAAAAAAAAAAAAAAAAAAAATTATTCACTCGCATATTTTAAACTTTTCAACAAATTACGTCACAACGAAAAAAATAATGTCTGTAAATAGGTCACGGATATCTACCTCATAACTATCGCTTAATTGTTGTTGTTTTTTTTGTTCCTGTCGCATTTTCCCCGATATGATAATAATCGATCCAAACAAAGAAAATTTGAAGGAAAAAAAGGTTTAAAAGGGTAAATATTTGAAAAAGAAAATCTCAACCACTCCCTGATGTCTGTGATTTCTGCATTGCGACCCTTGTTTTATTCCCGCGTTTCACCCATAAAATCTATATTAAATTCGGCTGTGGCCATTCACATCTGTGTCTTTACACTCGGTGAGACATGCTACATGGAGTTTTTGAATCGAACCAAGGTAATACTCTCACATTGATTTAGGGTTTAGGGGTTTAAATATTTTTGTTAAAAAAATTCTTCCCCTATTTATGGATTTTAAGCTTTTAAATGATGTATCACACATGCATATAGGACAATTTTGAAATCTGGCCAAATTGGGGGTCTCAGGGCGGAACTTCAAGTCACCTGAGTGTTTTCCGCCACATACATGTTTTAAAAAAACATCATTTGGGGGGAAAAAAGTGAAAAAACATAAGTATCTCTTTCCAATGCTAAATCTGAATAAATACATTGAATACTTATTTTAATTTGCTCCTTATTCATCTCCACCACACACAAAAACAACTCTATATTTTGTGAGGTTTTCTCAGAATATGACTATGGGGTCAAGTCTATTATAGGTTCACATTAATATCACCTCCTTTTCATAATTAATTTTTTGTCTTTTCCAGGAAAAAAAATATTTATATGCCGTTTTAAACTGTGCCTCAAAACCATTTCCTCATTTGATAGTCGCCTCCAAAGGCAGAGGTAATGATGTTTAAGTTTACTACAATTCCAGCATCTTACATTTGTTTATCAGATGCATATGAAGTATATAAGAGTACCTGCAAACGTCCGCCAGCGTCGCCCTAGTGCAGCAGAAACAGATGGGTACACTGTAAAATTGTCCCTCTTCACCAAAGTAGCCATGAGCGTAAACACTTCTGCCCAGCACATGAGAACGATGTCCCGTGTACCTGCATCTGATGGTTAAACATGGGACATTAATAACAGTAATAATAATATTAATGCTTTTGATTCATGTAAGCCTTTCATGACACTCAACTACTTTTACACAGGCATGTAGTGTCTTGCCCAAGGACAAAAAGACAATGTGCAAAAGTGGTAGCTATATTCGATCCCCTAATCCTTCGATCAATGGACAACCCGCTAAACCACCTGCGCCATTGTCGCTAGTTAAGGCCAACAAATGGCTGAACAGCACTAATTTACAGATGCATACTGAAAGACAAAGTGGATTAAAAAAAATAATAATAATTCAGTTATAGAATAAGTATAAGCACACACCTAATCCTTCTGTGTTGAGGGTGAGTGTTGCCACCAATGCGGACAACAACTGTTTCAAGAAGTTCATCTGGACTATGAGTTCTGGTCTAAGTGAGACACATGAATGCAGCAGCTTGGAGAAGCCAGCCAGGAAGTGAAGTAGCGCACCGAGCTGAGTGTAAACAAGACAAAAAACAGACATTTAAATGCTGAAGTCCAATCCCAAAAGGCAGGTGTCCTAGGAGAAACCTGTGTGAAGTTGCCTGCCCGTCAGATGCAAATTTATTGAAAAATTATGTCATTTGTTTGTGCTAGGTTTGTGCTCGTTTGCGCAGCCATCATTTTTGAGATATTAACAATTCTTTCATAGATCAATCTGAGGTCAACCAGCCCATTCATTTTCATGAAAAATGGTGTCAATAGTTTGTGCTGTAAAAAAATTCGTTTTATGCTGCTATGGTTTTTGAGATATTGAGATATTAAATTTGAGTGATGACATCACGCTTCCCCCCATTTATTGTACAATGGACCCGAAATGGTGCCATTTGTTTATACTACTTTTGTGCTCATTTGTGCTGTAAAAATTTCCGTTTGTGCTGCTATCGTTTTATAGATATTGAGATATTAATTTCGAGTGATGACGTCAATTGCAGCACTTCCGTCGCAGCTGACGAAGCGTACCAACTCTCTCAACAGCAGAGGGGTGCCCGAATAACGCAAATGTAAACACACAAACAAATGGCCTTCAGGTCCATTTGGCAGTAAATAGGGGGCTGAGAGTCACGTCATCACTCGAAATTAATATCTCAAGCCCTCGCAAACGAATTACATAATTTTTCTATAAATTTGTGTCTGATGGGGGGCCAACTTCACGGAGGTCTCGGAGAATTTTATGGTAAGCCATTTGAGGATTATTAATTGACACCCATCATATCCAGGATAAAGTGCCTTTGACACAGAAAAGCATGTTTATTTCATATTACATGCGGTATTTTATGCTCCTGAATGAAACAGACCGATTGGTTGTGTGTGGAAGCGATTGATATATTTATTCAATTTTTTGAATCCCACGTTACGAAAATGAGGAAATTCCGGCCAGAGACTGGATTGCGGAAGAAGGCCAATGTGACGTCAGCCGATTAAGCATCTCGCAATACTGCCATTACTATTTTATGCAGAGGGACTGCAGATTCAGATGATTTTTCTGATTTGTTTATTTTTGTATTCATGCCAGCCCAATGTGCTGCAGGCTTTTGATGCTACACCAGGGAGAGTGGTGTGAGGCTTTTTGGATTTCCAAAAGACCCTTGTTCACTGCAAAGAATGGGCAAAACAAGTCCGACAACTGTGGGACCACTGGACCAACGAGGAAGTGAGTAAGCTATGTGTTTTATATGATGTCAAATACTGGGATCATGGCACATGTTTTAATAAGGAGGTGGCTTGCATTTTGTGGGTGACAATGCTCCCTGTCCACCGAGAAGGCCACTCGACCGACGACCAGCGGCTTGGCGCACACCATGGTCGCCGGCCGATAAGCGTCCGTGCTCGGGAAGCCTCCAATCGTCTCCCGTTCTCGATTGTGTCCAGACTCCCCCCCCTCCTTGGTCCTCTTCGTGTGCCCGCCAAGAAATTATGATCCTCAGCTTGGGCTCGGGGAGCCCCCCGCTCTCATCTCTAATTCTTGATTGTGTAGACTTCCCCGGCGACGAGCACTGCCTGCCTGCCGGGGCCGCAGCAGAATGACGAGCCGAAACTTGCTCGCTGCCGGGGGCTGGCCGATCGGTGTGTATAATCACCCCAGCTGTCGTGTGTGACATGAGTCAGGGTAGTTTTGTGTGATTTTTCGTTTTCAAAAGGCGAGAAAAAGACTTGAAAAAGCCGCTCGATTTGGATTAGCACGTTGGCTAACTGTCACACCTCGTGTTTTTTTTACACTCTTTCCTCCGTCTCCGAAGCCAGGGCAGGGAAATGATAAAAGCCAGACTAACTCTGGTGACATAAAATACCGTTCGGGATGTTTAAGAAGTCAGCAGATTTGACTATTACGCAGTAATTTAGCCCAGTCGTACTGAATAAATGCATTTTTATACTCCATTTAGCACAAGACTGTTATTTGTCATGACTGTAGAATTTATTTAGCAATTGGAGAAAACACTTTGAGAAAAAGAATATCCTGTCAAAATATTGGATAGAGATTAAAACAAAGATGACATTTTGCTGCTCTGTGTCATATTTTTTATGTATATTTCCTCGTTCTGAATCTTCCCCCTCAATGGGCTAAATTCTAAATCAGCTGAAATCGTTACTCTGCCTATGTCATCACCCAGCTGGAGGCGCTAGAGCGCTATAATGACAGGCGTGGCTAAATGGCAGATAAAAAGACTCATTTCTTGTCAAATGCGCTTCGCCAAATTGTTGTTTATCATCGAATCGTCTCTAAATATGATTTTAACCCTGGAGAACCCAAGGACCCTTTTCTTATTTGGAAAATTATGAATTATACATTAAATGACTGCTATAAGTTCACTGAACACCAAAATATATGTTTTTTCAATTTTAACCCTTTATTCCCTAATTTAGGATTAGGGCGAAATTTAACCCTTTGGGACTTAGGGGTATCATTTCGAAAAAATCAGAATACCAAAAACTGTCAGTAAACTATTTAGAATTTAAGAAAATAATCAATCAATTACACAGCTTCATTGAACAATATAACCTTTTTGTTTTATTTGTTGCATTTTAGAACTGGATTTTGAATGTACAAACACGGTTTGGCCAATGGAAACAAGAACACATGGACAAAATCCCTGCTGGAAATAAAAAAAAACACCATTGGTCTTTCTTATCCAAAAATCTGTCAGAACTCACACTAGACATTGTGATAGTCTTTGAAAAAATTTCTTTTTTTGTTAATGCAGAGAGGTACTGCACATTTTTCACAGTGCATTTCAGTTTTGAGGTCCTTGCACACAGCACAACGACGGCGATTTTCCTCCTTGACCTGGCCAATGGCCAATTTGGTCAAAACGGACATCTGCACTCTGATAAACTCGAACAAATCTTGGTGGTGGCGGGGATGAGGGGGAGGAGGAGCTAGGAGTTGATGGCCTACCCCGCTTTCTTGCTGTTCCAACTTCAACCAAACCTTGAGCAACCAAACCCTGAAACTTGCGAAGCTTGAGAACTTTAGATCCAGTGATTCCCTGTGCCTCACAATCACGCTGGTAAAGGAGCCATGCATTGATCACCGCAACAGACATGAAGTGCCAGATAATTATCATATACCAGCGACGGGTCCTGATGGGAAATTTACAGCGTGCAAGATGCGCATCCAGCATGTCAACACCTCCCATGGAAGCGTTGTACTCTTTGATGATGTTCGGTTGATCTATGTAGGTGTACTCTTTTTTGGACTTGTCCCAGCGCCTAGCTTTTCTCAAAGGTTCTGGTCCAGCATATGTTGACATCAAACTGACTGCTTTCGTGTCTTGCCATTTCAAACAAACTGTGTTGGTGTTGGACTCCAGTTGATAATCGTAGGAGCCACGGCCTTTCTTGGACAGGTCTTTGTCAGGTATCAGGTTGCACTTGGACATACGGTTTTTCCTCACAGTTCCTGTGTAGTAGATTCCCTTTGCTAATAATTTCTCAATAAGGGGCATGGAAGTGATGAAATTGTCAGCAAAAATCAGGAAATTTACTTTCTCTGCGAGCGATTCGCATAACTTCACTACAATGTCTCCACCAACTCCCAGCTGACTCTTTTTTGGCCCTTTTTGTCCATTGCCACCGCCTTTTCCTTGATATATGTCAAAGTCGTGCAGGAGGCCAGTGACACAACAGCGTGCCCACACTTTGAATCCCCAGGGATGTGGCTTTCCTTTGATATATTGCCTTATGCCACCAAATTTACCTTTGTACGGCACCATCATCTCATCAATGGATTGTTTTTGTCGAGGAGCAATTGTCAGACATTGTCTCCGAAAAGAATCCAAAAACGATCTCAGTTTCCAAAGTCGATCCAGTTTTACTTCTTCGTTGGCCATTTCATTGTCTACAAAGTGGATGACAGAGAGTAGCTGGTTGAATCGGTTGCGACTCATGATGTCTGCCACAGGCCCATAACGGACTTCACTTTCCCAGTACTGACGTACTCCAGACATCTGAACTAATCCCATCCTGAGGTACATTCCAAGAACTTGTTCTATCTCCTTTACTGAAGTGTTTACACATTTCCCGTGTTTTTGAACACTGTGCTGATTGGTATGTTCTACAATATTTTCCAACATATCAAGGGAAACAAAGCGGCGAAAGTAAACCAGCGGTGTGTCTGTTGTGGTATCCTGGTATGATTCAACTTGTTGTCCTTGAAAACTCACGTCAGGTAACTCAAAGACTTTCTTTCGCCACCTGTAAGTTTTTGTGGCACAATTAGGGTCTAACTGTGGGCTTGCAGTCTCTGTAATTTGCAGATCTTCATCACTGGACGAGTCATTGGGCGAGTCACTGTCTTGGGCAGAAGATTCACCACCCTCACTTTCATGCGGTTGAAATGATTCATCAGAATCACTATCGCTGTCCGATTCTGCACCAAAGTCACTATCATCAGCTTCAAGTTGTTCCAATACTTGTCTTACAGTGTACTTTCTCTGTTGCCTTCCCTGTCCTAAAGAGCAACTGGCCATACTCCCTAAAAAGATATAGGTATTTATCAGTCCCTGTACCTTTTAACTTAGTAAAATATATTACACAAATGAACTAATTTCAAGTCTTTAGCCAAATACAAGACTGTCATCATTCTCTGTGACAAAGTCACCAGAACCAATGTGGCTGACATTTTTTACCCCATACACCCGAAGTGTCATTTTTGACCCATTGTTTTTTGGACTAGCTGAGAGTTGCTAATTTATCAAAATATATATATAAAACATACTCCTAGGCATTCTGCAACATGATATGAAATAGATTAACAAAAAAAAAACAATTTTACCATCTGATGGTTTGCTGAGATGATGGTTTTGTTTGGATTGATTTCCAGCTCAACAAAACAGCATGTTGCCAGCCATCTTGTCACCACCACTCTGGCTCATGTAAGTGCAATATTCATCCACTAGATGGCCCCATGAAGGGGTCAGAAGTGGCACTCTGGACTTGAGAAGTTAAATTTGTAAAAAAAAAAAAAATCTTTGTTATTTGAGTAGCAGAATTTATAGGGGCGAAATTTGACCCCGTGGGTTCTCCAGGGTTAACAATGCTATTTAAGATTTTTTTATTGTGTCATTGGCAATTTAAGATCCACGAAGAAATGCTCAAAAGCCTTTCTGTACTTTTCTTCGACTGTCACCTGACTCTTGATGTCTTCTCTCTCTCCAGGAAGGATGTTTGGTGCTTTCAGTTCACTGAGGCATTTTTCAACAGGCCCAACAGCCACCAAACTTAAGGAAAAAGTACAGATTAAAACGTTTTATTTTCTATTTCTTTAACTGTTGGGAAAATTTTGCTTCTTACCCTGCCAATGCTTGCAATAGCTGATTCTGTTGGATGGCCGTCAAGGTAAAATCTGGCAGGATCGCCAGCAAGTTCATCAGCAAGCCACAGTGGGCAACAAGAAGGTCAGGAGTAACCATGACAACAGTCTGCGTTGACAAGGACCAGCCAGGTTGAAGGTCTTGCGAGGCAATAGAGTTGCCAGTGTCGATGTCACTTTGCCCTATGAAGCAAAACATCCCCAGACCATGCTTTTTTTGGTAATTCTGAGCACAGTTACAAGACGATGTAAACAGCAAACATGTTATTTTACTTGTTTTTGAAGTACTACCCTTAATTTCACAGATTATTGATCACATGACTAAATGTATGAGTACTTTTTTAGGCCTCGGAGACTGAACAGTACCTTGTGCAGTTAGCCTGGTGGCAGGAGTATCTGTCATGTAGCTCATGGGGGATGCAGCTCTGGAGGTCTCAGACCCTGAACCTCTTACCTGCAAGGAATGACATGGATTGGAACAAAAATATGAATTTGTAGGATTGATCATACATTCAATAGCAAAGCGTAAACTAACCGCAGTGCTTGAAGTGGACAGGGAGCTGGGAGGTCTGCTGGAATTGGCAGTCGGTGCTGCTGTTGCGGCACTCCTCCAGAAGTGCAGAGAATTATCTGAAACTGGACATGTACCGAGTGCAAATTGGCAAAGATAAATATATGGCAGAAAACACAGACAAGACTGAAAAAGCAGTTTCTGCTCTTGCACTCCTCTTTAAAATAAACTGCTGTATTTTAAGCCAAAACAACTGTTGTGTTTGATAGAACAATATCTCTAGATGCTGCAATAGCAGATTCATCGCACGTTAAGCCCCATCTATTTTTAATTTGTCCATCTTACCCTGGAAACCCCCGTTTACAGACGTCGCGCAACCGCTTTTGTTTCAACCCAGCCATAAAACAAAGGTAACTATTTATATTTATTATTCAAAATGTCTGTCATTTTTAGTTTAGAATCATTCATTGATGTGTAATATTTTGTTAAAAACAAAAAAAACGACTTAAAAAAAAATTATTCACTCGCATATTTTAAACTTTTAAACAAATGACGTCACAATGAAAAAAATGGTGTCTATAAAAAAGTCACGGATATCTACCCCATAACTACCGCTTAATTGTATTTTTTTGTTACTGTCACATTTTCTCCTATATGTTGGATGTTAAGTCAAACGATTAAAACTTTTAATCGAGTTAATCACTGCTTAAAAATTAATCATAATTAATCGCAATTCAAACCATCTATAAAATATGCCATATTTTTCTGTAAATTATTGTTGGAATGGAAAGATAAGACACAAGACAGATATATACATTCAACATACTGAACATAAGTACTGTATTTGTTTATTATAACAATACATCAACAAGATGGCATTAACATTATTAACATTCTGTTGAAGCAATCCATGGAGAGAAAAACTTAAAAGATAAATGTTAGTACAAGTTACAGAAATTTTATATTAAAACCCCTCTTAATGTTTTCGTTTTAATGAAGTTTGTAAAATTTTCAATCAAAATATAAACTAGTAGCTCGCCATTGTTGATGTCAATAATAATTATGGTGCTGAAGCGTGAAACCCATAATATCAGTCGCACCCAATCGCCAGCAGAGGGCGGAAAGACACCAAAAAACACAAGTGACAGGTGGAAATGACACTTTGCTGTCATTATAATTTCTTTGAGCGGGGCATGTGCGTTAAATACGTCAAATATTTTAACGTGATTAATTTAAAAAATGAATTAACACCCGTTAACGCGATAACTTTGACAGCCCTATAAATAATGGATCCAAACAAAGAAAAATTGAAAAAAAAAAAACGTGTAAAAGGGTAAATATATGAAAAAGAAACTCTCGACCACTCCTGGATGTCTGCGATTTCTGCATCGCGACCCTTGTTATATTACCATGTTTCACCCATAAAATCCCCCTAAAATCCAGCTGTGGCCTTTCACAGCTGTGTCTTGACACTCAGTGATGCATGCTATAATATCTCGTTAAAGTCATAGTGTCTGTAATTCGGGTGCCCTTGCCTCCAGATAGGGTTTTGCTGTTTACTTGTTTGTTTGTTTTTTAAATGCCCTCCTGTTCAAAAATTTTCTTCCCCCAGAAAATTGAGAATTTAAGCTTTACAATGATGTATCACATGCATATCGGACAATTTTGAAAGTTGGCCAAATTGGGGGTCTCAGAGCGGAGCTTCTAGTCACCTGAGTGTTTTCCGCCATATGCATTTTAAAGTCAAATTCTTACTCTATTCATGCAACTTTAAGTCACAATTCAAGGATTTATAATATCTCGACGCCACTAAAAAGTACATATTCAAAGACGATACATGGTAAGGTTTTTAAAGTAGATTTTAAACAGAAAATGGGTTTTTACTTGCAAAAAATAGTTCAACAGAAAAGAATACCTACTGGTAGGTCAGGTAGGTCAAATAGAGTGTTGTAAATAATTATAATCCTGACTGAATTTGGGTTTGGGCTTTTTCAGGCAACATATACTTTTCGCCCTTCAAAGCTAGTGACTCGCATAAGGATGCACTGGGAAATGTACAGATATACTATAGATCTAAATAAAGACAGGAGTAAAACCTACCAACTGAAGCACACTCCTGTCGACTGTCAGCTCCAACAACACGTTTTTGGAGGTGAAAAGTGTGTCTGCCTCTGTAACAGGCAGAGGCACACAAAGCAACGTGCTGGAAATACTGACAGTGGTAAAGCAAAGCCTGGAGCGCAGGTAGACCAACCAAAGACACACCCGACACCTCGCTGTGGACACGAGGGTGCTGGTGAAGAAAGAAAAAGATTAGTACAAAAAAAGAAAAAAAAAAATCATTTTAAAACTACAGCATTATTAATATTTTAAAGGGAACCTCGGACTTAAAAACTTGTAGGCTCTAAAAAGCCACAATTGTTGTCTTTTACGAAAATATGTTATTAAATAGACGTATATTATTGTCATTGATTTAAAAATCTTTAATATTTAGTACAAGTTTTGACCTACCGAGGGTGCCATGTTTTACGCGCGCAATGCACGCTGGGGGTGATGACACTGTTGGGCTGGACTGAGAGAATAGCTGTGCTAGCTAGCAAGCGAAGCTAGTGTGACGACTGGCATGATTTTGTCACATTCTTCCGCTGGTCAGTTTTGTTACAGAGCTGTGGGATGAGTTCCCGACGTCGTACCTGCATCCAATTCCAGCTCATCAGCAGTGTCTTTAAACCCATCCTAGGTGGCTTGCCAAGATATTGACTTGCTGCCATTTAACAGTTTGTATATCCCTATGTTGCTAGTTGCATCATTGCCTTGTTTTTTTCATTTGTCTGCCTCCCACTGTGGTTTTCCCTCATTCTTTTTAAAAAAAATTGATCCCGACCTACTGTCACAGAACCTTTTTGTGTCTCCTTTTTCGTGATCGCGTGTTTTTTTGTGTCTTCAATAAACCCTTTTACACAATCCCTATGTTATTGTTGTTTGCTTCCGCATTCGCGGACCGTTTTGGTTTTCATCTGAGGACTTATGACTGGTAGCAGCTAATAGATCGATAAGCAATACACATACTATCGATGTTGAAAAAAAATAACATTTCTTTCTTTCTTTTTAGTTGCGTTTCCCTTTCAGGTTTTACCGCACAGACAGACATTGCATGAGTGTTGCAATTGCTTTATAAGGAAAATCAGGACTCTGACGTCATGACGTCGTCATTCCACGTCATCGCAGAGGAAACGCTGGTTCGAATTCCACTAGAGATCTTCATTTAATTGCTTTTGCTGCTTGTTTTGTGAAATATCGACAGTGCTGTCCTGTTCATCACTTTTCCGTTTGGGTTCATATTGGAAGGGCTGAACCGACAACATGTTTATTTAACTATAGAGTGACTTTGTGGAAGCCTGGCAGTGCCGCTCAGTGACGTCACCGCCCAGAGTGCATTGAGTCGTCAAAAACAATGGCGACCTGCTAGTTAAACTATTTTTTCTAATTGTATAAAACGAAAACATTAAGAGGGGTTTGAATATCAAATTATTACAACCCAGATTAACATTTATCTTTTAAGTACTACAAGTCTTTCTGTCCGTGGTTCCCTTTAAGTTCACAGCTGAAATGCAGCTCAGCCTAGTTGCCAGTATAGAGTATATTGTACTTAAAATATTGTGGTAATCTACCGTAACATATCAACTGATTACAAGACAATCAACACATAAAATCACTTAAACAACAACCCATGTGTTTTCCGACTTTTTATATTGTTGACCGGGGAGCAAATATTGACCACAATGGTTTATTCTAAAGATGTCCCGATCGATCGAGTCCGATCACGTCATTTTCAAAGTATCGGAATCGGCAAAAAAATATCGGACATGCCCTTTTTTATTATACATATTTTTTTTATTTAAATCTTTTTCAAATTGTATTTAACGTTACAGACAAAATGTCTTACACTCATCCAGAGTAGTTTTGGCTTAAAGTAGGGCTATCAAATTTATTGCGTAAACGGCGGTAATTAATTTTTTAAAATTAATCACGTTAAATAATTAACGCATGCGCTGCACGACCCACTCACGCATTGTCGCGTTCAATCTATAAAGACGCCGTTTTACCTATAGATAGCGCTAAAAGGCAGCGCATAATGAGTAGAGAGAATTTTGACAGCCTTAGGAGCCATTTTTTATGTGGGCAAAGTCTTACAATACCTCTCTCAGCAATTAAAACGAACGTGGGAGACAATGTGGGGAAGAAATGTAGTAGTTGATCATTTTCTTTACACCCTATGTTCTTTCCCAACGCAGAGAAGATATCTCAATTGGTGCCCCTACGCACAGTCATGGTTGCACTTCCCATCATGCATTTGGGCAGAAGTTAAATGGCTGCAGTATCATTTACTGAAAGCTCAACAAATACACTAGATGGCAATATTTAGTCACAATATACAAAGTCACATTTATCCTTTAAGAATTACAAGTCTTTCTATCCGTGGATCCCTCTCACAGAAAGAATGTAAATAATGTAGATGCCACCTTGAGGATTTATTGTCATAATAAACAAATACAGTACTCAAGTACTGTATGTTGAATGTATATATTCGTCCGAGTTTTATTCATTTTTTTCTTAATGCATTGCAAAAATGCATATGATCGGGAAAAATTATCAGGAATGATTGGAATTGAATCGGGAGCAAAAAAAAAGCAATCGGATCGGAAAATATCGGGATCGGCAGATACTCAAACTAAAACGATCGGGATCGGATCGGGAGCAAAAAAACATGATTGGAACAACCCTAGTTTATTCATTTACTTGTTACCTTGGATAAACACCCCTTCTAAAAGAAATGTCCAAAAAGATGCTACTGATGTTCCAGTAGAAATTCTAACTTTAGTAGAAGTGCTAGGGGGCCTGAGAATTCAGTAGTGCTTTAATTCAAAAAAACTCTCCTTGCGCTCAACCCTGCGGGGCTCAACACAAGAGGAAATGGGAGTCAGGGATAAAAGGTTTGGGGGGTACAAAGAGAGGAGGGGGCTAAAAAAATCAGAGAGACACGAAGATGGAAAGCAGTTCATGAAAAAAAGCTTTGTAACCAGCTGGCAGAGCTGCTGACCTGCCAGTGGGAGTCCTCGGCCTCTTCTGCATTGGCAGGCATGGGCATCACCAGCAGGTTCTGCAGGATGAATGCAGCCTGGACATACAACAACACAGAGAGAGAGAGAGAAAGAATGGGCACACACACTTAAAATTTCAATGAATCAGCAACAGCGCTCTCTGTCGGTCTTGACCTGGTAATACATAACTATGCTTAGAACCCAACGCAGTGAATAAAATGTATACAGCATTAACATTTAAAAGTTAATTTAGAAAAAAAAAAATCTACACGCGTAGTTCTTCTTATCAGTCTACAACTCCAAAGTTTTGGTTAAAAAAAAAAAAATTGACTGCGGTATTGAAGGACAGAATAATTTACAAAATATCAGATTATAATCGGAGTGCCTAAATAGCACTTTAGAATGAAGTAGAAATATTTTCAACTTGAACAGGGAACAACATGTACAAATACAAATCTGGCTTAGCAGCTCATATCAAAACTCTTCTCTTGATCATTAAACAAAGATGCGGCTCTCACGACCAAAACAAACCCTCACTACAAGCTCTGATAAATTTGTTAAACTAACTGTCCTCACAATCCTAGTGTAATATACAGGCAGAGGTGGATAGCAATGTGTTACATTTACTCCGTTACATTTACTTGAGTAACTTTTGAGGAAAATTTACTTCTTAGAGTAGTTTTACCACACAATATAGTGGTATTTACAATGGAGTAAATTGGTAAAGAACAAACACTACTCTTATTCCTCTACTTTCGTTACATTTTAGGAATAATAGTTTGCTAACGATCGCAATCTGGCCTGTGCCTCTTGACTAATCCGAGTAGAGATTTGTGTACGTTGCCATCTAGTGGTTGACTGCCATTACTGGGATGTTTGCAGCCCAGCGTGAGTCAATGTAAACAGTAGGGTTGTTCCGATCATGTTTTTTTTGCTCCCGATCCGATCCCGATCGTTTTAGTTTGAGTATCTGCCGATCCCGATATTTCCCGATCCCATTGCTTTTTTTTTTTGCTCCCGATTCAATTCCAATCATTAAAACCAGACATTGTAAGCAGTTACTCACAATGTTACTAATTACTTGAGTATTCTTTTCAACGAATACTTTTTTTTTTTTTTACTTGTACTTGACTAAATTTTTGGATGACTACTTTTACTTGAGTAATACTATTTAGACGTAACGCAACTCTTATTTGAGTAAATTCTTTGGCTACTCTACCCACCTCTGTATACAGGTTAGCATCCAAACTGTGCTCTACAAGCTAGACACCATAAGCTACACTGCATCAAGGCTTCTGAGCAATTGTCCGTTTTAGAAACATACCAAATCCAAACTAAGAATGCAATATGAAAGCAATGCATCTACCTCTCTCCGGACCATGCTACTCTCTTGCTGATCAAGCAGGATATTAAGCAACGTGCCCCAAAGGCCTCCGCTGATGTTCTGGCAGCTGGCGCCTAAAGCCTGGCAGCCGCTCTCCACCGCGGACAAAGCAGCGCCTAAACCCAAACTGGCAAACCTCACCTGTGGGAGAATTGGGAGGGATTTAGAAGAAAATGAAACATGAATGAACAAATGGTATCTAGGGTTTCTACAGGTATCAGCAAATCTCATTTAATGCTTTTTAATGCCACTTTAAACTAATTAATAGCCATGCCCAACTGCAGATAGTTTCACAGAAATTGAAAGTACAGTTGTCCGATAATGGCTTTTTAACCGATAACTAAGATCCCGATATAGGTGGTCGTGGACTTAACATATTATGGCCAAATTTATTGAGATGCACCACTGCATAATTTAATAATGATAAATGTAACAACTTCAAGTTTTCCAAAAAGTTATGGTAAAAAAGTGCCTGTATTGCACCACTATATTTAGGGCCCGAGCACCAACATGGTGCGAAGGCCCTATTGTTCTGCAAAGGATTAATATTATTCTTTCTTCATGGCAAATGAAAATGGCCCATTTGGAGGTCTTAACATGCTCAAAAACTCACCAAAATTTGCACATACATGCGGATTCGCGAAAATTTCGATAATTTGGCAACTTTGTGAAAAAATATCCAAAAAATGTCTCAGTGGTGCCCCCTGGAATTTTTAAAAAAGGCCTCTCCATTTTGGTTTTTTCAACGTAGAGCGATGAAATTTGGGGAGTCGATACCTTGGGCCAAAATGCTTCAAAAAGTCTCTTGCACCCCAATTCTAAACCCAACAGGAAATCGGGTATTTTGGATTGAATATTGAAAAACATGCCATTTTTGTCGAAAACCAGGGTGCACGTTTGAGACCATTGCGCCGAGGCAGTTAGTTGGATCCTCCTCAAAATTGGTGAGACTCTTCATGAGACATATGAGATGTTATCAAAATGGTGAGTTTTCATTTACGGGCCTGACCTGGGCGGAGTACCAAAGTCGGGCTTATTTGGGGATTAGGGTTAGGGTTTCTTCAGGGCAAATGAAAATGGCCAATTTGAAGTTCTGAACATGCTTGAAAACTCACTAAAATTTGCACATATCAAAGTGTTGAGTTCTCATTCACGGGCTGACCTGTGCGGGGCGTTTTTTTGTGTTAGGGTTAGGGTTTAGGGTTCACACTCTGCTACTTCTTCAGTGGGAGAAAAAAAATACTATGTACTTTTCAATGGCATATATTAGGGATAAAACTACTTCTGTGGGAGAAAAAATACTGTGTACTTTTCAATGAAATATATTAGGGATAAATTGGTTCATCTGATGACAGCAGTGAAGAACTGCTTTGACTCATTAAGGCTGTTGCTTCACACTCTGCTACTTCATCTGTAGGAGGAAAAAAAGATACAATGTATTTTTCATCGTACCAAAGTCGATGGGGTGCAAAAGTCGGACATTTTTTTGACAAAACACCAAATTCAGAAAATGACTGATAACTCCCCCATACAACGTTCAATCTTTTTCATATTTGGCATATACGTGATGTATCCCAGCCTGAACTAGGCCTGGCGCCCCCTGCTGGGAACAGGAAATGGCTTTTTTTACGAGACCGACTCCTCCTCGAAGGGAAAAAAACCTAATGACCCCCCCCAAAAAAAAAAATCACAGAAAAGAAATAGGAGAAATCAACACAGGACTCCCGAGGGCCCGTTGAGTCCTGCTTGCAGGGCTCGTTATTGTTGAAATAAAAGAAGTGCAAACATTTTATTGATCAAGTGCAAGTGCAAAGTGCCAGCAAGGCACTGCCATATCACATATGGCTCACACAGTGCCTCAGGTTCAAAATAACAACAAAGGCACACAGCTTTAGTACAGTGATTGAGGTATCTAATAAGTTTAAAATTCATTATTTTTCAATAATTTATTGTTCATTTAATTTTTGCCCCTTAAATGCAAATAGTCTGGTCACATAACAAATCCCGGGCATTTTAGTTTGGAGACATCTGATGGTCAACAAGCAAAACTGCTGTGCTAAGCAGTGACCAGCCCTTGTCCAAACGCAGAAGGCTTCTACATTCACTTTGAAGGAAACATGCACATCGGCCCAAAACCGATGTCGAATTTGAATAGAAAAAAAATTCTAATCAAATTTCGCTGCTTCGAGTATTTATTTAATTAAAGCGGCATTGTAATGGTTTGTCTGAAAGTGTTTGCATTTAGTTTTATTGATTTGGGTGGATACACTGCCCTCTAGTGGCAACAGTGAATATGACATAATTCGTTTTACATGGCTGAATCAAGCTGCTCCCTGTTAAGACCAACATAAGGTAGGTTTATCTTTGAGCTTATTTTTTATTCATTCGTAATTTAGTTTAAAGGTATATTTAGCCCTTTTTGTAAAAATGTGTGTTTGAACGATTCGTTAAGAGCATTGTAAAAAAAAAGTTACCATTTTATCGCATTGAAGCTAGCGTACATTTGCTATGCAAGTAAGCCAATTGTTCTCTTGTTGTACTTAGATCCTTATTTAAGTTTTTGTTCAAGGTATTTTATTTTATTTTTTTAATGCATTTGTAAATTTGTTTATAGGTACAGTATATTTAACTGTTTTTTGTGGGAATGTGTTTGAAAAAATTGTTAAGATCAACAAAAAAAAATGTTAGCATTTTATACCATTTAAGCTAGCGGACTTTTGCTATGTAGGTTAGCCAATTTTTCTTTCGTTGTACTTAGATTCTCCTTTATTCATTTTTTTTTTTACCGTTTGAGGCTCAGCTCAAGTATTTTAATTTTTTATGTTACTTATCAGATTACTCGATTATGCGAACTAACTAGTTCCTCGATTGATCGACTACTAAAATAATCGATAGCTGCGGACCTGGGCTGATATTATTTAAAGGGAAAAAAATTAACCATCAAGTTTACATAATTTTTAATGCCTCATATATTTAATTTTGTGCTTTTAAATAGTTTTCAAGCCCTAAATTTTGACAAAATCCATTTAATGACCTGAAATGCTTATAATGACCCGCACAAACCAAGGTATCGATCTGATTGTACTCACTAGGTCTAAAGTGTAGCTAGAAGCTAACCAAATTGACCTCGGGACAGGTTACAATCTGGGCGTGGCCTATCACAGGGGTGACCAAAACTCCTTTTAAATAATACCATGCTCCTATAAAGTGGTAACATCTTGACTTATGCGGCCTCAAAGCTTGCAAAAGATCTTATATTTGGCGACACAATGAGACACTCTATGTCTAAGTCGCACATTCCTCCGACTTTGTCTTACTTCTTGTCATGCTCTTTTGGGGTTTGCGCTTGTCCCCGAAAGCCAAGCGGCTACAAATTATTACTTTGTGACAGAGTTTATGAGAGCTGAAGAAGAGCTGCAGAGATGGTGAACAAGCTGAATACTAAAGACCTCGATTGCCTCAACACTGTATTTCCAAGCAAAAAAAAAAAAAAGATTACAAGATTATTGGATTAAAATGATACCCCTACCTCTTGATCCCTGTCCACCCAGAGTGGGATAAGCCAGGCCAAACCCAGCTGAGAGGCGTTCGATTCCTCAACGGTGCTCTCGTTCCCCAAAGACCACATGGAAATGATGTCCTACTCCAGCCATAAGGAAAACATTAGGTTGCGTTAGGTAAATGTTGTAATAATGCGCAGCCTTGTGCTTGCTGAATACCAATAACATTCGCTTCCTTCAAGGTCAAATTCAAACAATTTAGTTCAGTTTTAAAACTCCCACTCATCTGGAGAACTGCATACAATAGCCTGTAAAAGTCCTACTATTTGTTTTTCTCCCAATATAGTAATAAAATCTATTCACGTGTCAAGCCACAGCAAATATTTTACATTTCATGGCTCACCACTTAACATTAATGTCACAAAAATTGAAAACACAGATTAATTACTAGTACAGTACTTTTTAGCCTTCATAGCAGTCGTCCCCAACATTCGGGTCGTGGCCTGGTACGGGTCCGTGAGACATCTGTTAACGGGCCGCACATAGTGAATAAATAATTGATACAATTATGATGTACCGTATTTTTCGGACAATAAGTCGCAGTTTGTTTCAGTTTGGCCCAGGATGCGACTTATAGTCTGGAGTAGTGCTGCAACGATTAATCGATTAACTCGAGTATTTGATTAGAAAAAAAACATTCGAATTAAATTTTTCTGCTTCAAGTATTCGTTAAATTAAAGTGGCGTTGTAAGTTTATTTTGAAGGTGTTTGTATTTAGTTTTATTGATTTGAGAGGATACACTCCCATCTACTCTGCCTCATTTGAAATGGTTGAATCCAGCTGCTCCCTGTTAAGACCAACATAAGCTTTTTGTTTGAGCTAATGTTTTTAATGCATTTGTAATTTAGTTTATTTTTAGCCATTTTTTGTAGGAATATGTGTCAACCATTTGTTAAGAGCACTGTAAAAAAAAAAAAAAAAAAAAAAAAAAAAAAAACTTAAAGAAAACTAATAGCCTAGATCTTGAGCCCGAACACGACCCAACCAGAATTTCGGGCCGAGTCGAGCCCAAAATGTCAATGATTTACGTTCGGGCTGGGTCGGGAGGACTTCTCGCTCTCTTTTTTTTTTTTTTTTTTTAAATAGATATATATTTGTATACTAAAACGCAGGCGCGGGCCTACTAATAAAACGTAAAATTTCGGGGGGGGTTCGGGCTCGGGTATACAAATAAAAAATGAAATTTCGGGTATTTTCGGGCTCAGGCCTGCAAGGTAAGTTAATTGCTCGGGCGGGTTGGGCTTTAATACGCAAGGGCTGGGCCGGGCCGGATCGGGTCGGGCTGCATTTTTTAGGCCCGAACTAGGCTCTAACATAAGTACGTTCAAAAATCTTCCCTGCGCAATTCCGGTGATGCAACGGATTTGGTTTCCCCATTTGTATTATTATTCTCATGTTTACCTTTAGAGGAAGCTACTTTACATTCAAAGCAATGCAGGGGGGACGAGGAACCCAAATCTGCTTCCTCACTGGATTAACGTCACAGACATGCGCAGTTGCAATCGAGAGAGCAGAGAGATAGGACACAACATAACAATGGCTGAAGCGGAGAAAGAGGGAGTGCTATTCTGTGTAAAAAAAAAAAGAGAAAGTCCTGGTCTCATTCTAAGCACAAATTAAATGCTGTGATTTTTTTTTTTTTAAATAATATATATATCTGAAAGTATACTATTTTCATTTGACTTCAACCAGGAGTGACACAAGAGCCAATAAAAAGTTGTTTAATGTCTGACCGCTTGTGTTGTCTCATGATTCACGAAAAATATGCTTTGCTTTAGAATTTTAATGCATCCCAGGCTTTAATGCATCGCGATGCATTGCCGAATCGAACCGAATCGAATTGTGACCCTCTGAATCGAACCGAATCGAGGCCCTCTGAATCGTAATCGAATCGAATCGTGAGGGCAGTGCCGATGCACACCTCTAGTTATACAAAAGGTAACTACTAGAGTTGTCCGATTATGACTTTTTAACTCATAACCGATATCCCGATATTGTCCAACTTATAAAATCGATACAGATATCAAACCGATATCGATATATGCTGTCGTGGACTCAACATATTATGGCTAATTGTATTGTGATGCCCCTCTGGATGCTTTAGTAATGATAATGCTCACATAACAAATCCCAAGCATCTTAGTTTGGAGAAATCTACTGCTCAATAAGCATGAGTGCTGTACTAAACTGTGACCAGCCCTTGTACAATGGCAGAAGGCTTTTACATTCACTTTGAAGGCAACATGCATTTTAGCCCAAAACCGATAATGAAAAACCAAAGTCGATCTTATCCAATATCATTTTAAAATGCTTTCACCGGCTACCCAATAATATCGGTCAACTTTAGTAACTACCTGATGGGGGAAAATATTATGTGATGCCTTAACATTAGCACATTATATCTTTGTGATGTATGATTGCTTCTGTGACCTAGATTGTAACAACTTCTATTGTTTTTCACCTTGGGTCCCATAGTTAGGAGGGAATCTCATGGGATAACTTGTTTTGCACCATAGTACGCGCTTGAGTCCCATAGTTAGGAGGGAATCTCACGAGATAACTTGTTATGCACCATAGTACGTGCTTGAGTTCCATAGTTAGGAGGGAATCTCACGAGATAACTTAAATAAACATTCTACTTTAACCGCTGGGAGCCTCAACTGGGGGGGAATCTCATACCCGTGTTTGTCTCACGAGTTCGGGTGGTGCATTTTCGTGGGGGCAGGGACTGGCCACCCGTGTCCCCGCGTCAGACGTACCTATAAGAGTCGGGAGATTCCCCCAACTCCTCGGAAGTCTGCCAGAGGATTACGTACGGGTCGCTTGGCTTTGTTCCTTTGCCGCTTTTCCGGAGTGTTGGCTCCCCGCTCATTTGTCACGGTAAGCGATTTTCATTGTGAAGGAACAGTTTGTTGTGCTGTAACGGTAACGCGGGGATTCTGGGATTGACAAACTAGATCTAACGTCATCGTTACCACTTGTTCTTGTTTTTGATGTGCGTTTGCTTGCTCTTGTGGGATTGTAATCAATAAATCTCATTTATTCTGCATTTTCTAATCAATAAACATCGTCTATTGAGCAAAAGTGTGCTGGTTGCTGACTCACCGCGAACCCGGAAATTTCGGAAAACACTACCGTATTACACAATTATAAGAACTATTCATTCACAATTATTTCTGATTATATTTAACGTTTAAGTAAACTTTATTCAAGCTGTACTATTCCATTTTGTTCATTTAATCACATTTATGCACATGCGTACACATTGCTCACCTTTTCCTTGCTCTCAGCCATCATTTCATGAGACAAGTGAAGCAAGCTGACAACAGCATTCTTGGTAACCCCTTTACCCATGAACGACATGGAGTTACCACCCCACCGCACGTAAAAGGAGGAGATCACCTATGCAGCAGAGAGATGTTTCAAATTTATCTACATAGTGAACCTGTATCCTACAAGATGTCGGACACGGCAAGCTGTTCTCGCCGACTGACATTTCAACACCAAAGAAAAAAACATCAGAAAAGACGTGTCGCTCAGTTAGATGTGATCACATGCTCGTCACGATTCCAAAAGGCAAGCTTTAATACAGCCGAGATTAATTAAACTGTTTTGATGTGCCATCAGTATGTGTGACTGCACTGAAGAGCAGATGAAGAGCAAATAGCTCAGGAAGTCTGCACAGCTTTAGGGCCCTTCAGAGCCAGGGGAAACATGCACAAAGGTGTGTACTGTATGTGTGCGCGACAAATGAGCGGGCGAGTTGGGTCTGTGATTGTAGTACGGGAGTGGTGTAGTCACAGGAGGCCACCAATGGAGAAGAAACAGCCTCACTCTTTGTGTGATCTTAATTCATGTTCACAATCAACACTGACAAACTGTTGTGTTAGCTAGACAACCAATTCCACAGAGGCTTTAATTGTGAAAGAGAAAATGTTTGGACACATGGCTTCTGTGCAAGCTGGTCCTCTGCTCCATGATATACAATCATTTAAATGGGCTGTGGAACAACTGAACAGATGGAGCGGGCAGGCTTGATTAATCTCATCAGTATCTCTGTATTGTGCCATAGCTAATCATTGTGATTTTTTAAAAACAATTTCAGGTCCCATGAACATCTTTGAACTTAGTTTTAATTAGTTCTTCTGAAAGAACACTGCTTTCTATACAGTACTGTATATTCAACTCTGTAAACTTGTTAATCTCTGATGAGAGGCAAGATGGTTTGCTTATCAAGTGGCTATTGAATGCAATAATCAAAGACGCACGCAATTATCTGAACCTTTTGGAATTTGTTACATTTCTGCATAAAATCACCATCAAATTTGAGCTGATCTTTGTCAAAATCACACAGATGTAAAAACAGTGTCTACTTTAACTAAAACCACACAATATTAATGGGTTTTCATATTTTAATGAGGATAGCATGCAAACAATGACAGAAGGGGGAAAATAAGTAAGTGAACCCTCTGCCTAAGGAGACTTAAAGAGCAATTGAAACCATTTTTTTTTTACCAAACAATTTAAGTCAATGGTGTGCCCAATCACTGATGAGAATTAATATGTGTTATCTATTAAAAAATTAAAAGTGTTCGTTGGCTGTCTGTAAGATGTGCTTTAATGCTTTTGCACACTAATAGTATTTACAATAATTAAACCAATTATGTGTGTTTAAAACTAGGTGTTATGATTATGTTTTCTCATGTAACAGTCTATTCGCTTGTGCTTTAGTGCTTACACAATGAAAAGAGTAAGGTTTCTGTTTTCAGTAAACGTCACCATAATGTTTCATTCACGGTTTCTGTTCTCAGTAAACGATACCATAACAGCTATTTCTCGGTAAACGAATCTTACGCATGTGCAATGAATGCTCTCCCACTTGTCAATAAAAGATGCAGCCTCAGGGAGGGGGCTGAGAGAGGCTCACTGCGAGCGAGCGTGCTGCGCTTTCGACCCTCTCCCTGGTGGCCGCCAGTGAAAATTTATCTACGTCTCAAGTCTGATCTTTCCTCCGTCCTTTCCTAGGTCTTTGTTGTTTTCTTAGTTCAAGTATTAAGTTTAGACCTAACACTGTCACTGAGTAGCATTTGCGATCGCTACACAAAGCTAACTAAATTACCCCCAAGAACGGTAAGAGACGTAGGACAACCAGAGGATATATAAGAAAGACCGGGCTTATGGTAAAGGATAGCTTGTTGAAACAGGCGAATGTCATTGTCAGTTGCGTCGATAAAAAAGCTAAAGCTATGCTTAGGTCGGCTCATTTTTTTCGTCTTTTCGTCAGCCTTCGACACTCAAGCCATCTCTTTAATTGAACATTTTTATGTTCTTCCACATCTTTGCCAGTCAATTTGGCACCAGGCACATCATTTTCGGAAAGAATTGGTAGGTTTGGCTCTGTAAATATCTTCTTCGTACACGATTTCCATTCATTTCCTATTAGGGACAAACGGTGGCTGGTCCCTACTTAGCAACAGTAGCTAATGTCACGAATATTAATGAGCGGAAGTGACGTGTTGCTTGCGGTACGCCATTAGTAGTAGTTAGTAGTTCCGAGCCATGACAGAGTGTAGGAGGAAAAAAAAAAAAGATCAGCCTCGTACAGCCATGGCCACCGACACTTGTTGTGTCAGGTCAGCATATAGGTGGGAACGAGCGTGCCAAAAATATGACCGAGATTCACTAAGCGCACGTGTTATTGAAGCCTCGTTGATATGGAAGACGTATTGGGAAACAAACTAGATTAAGTGGAATCAATTTTCCACGTCATAACAAGTAAAGGTAGTTGATTTACATTTTGAACTTGTGATTTGAGCAGCCAGCAGCCTTATTTTTCCTAGTTACATACTTCGCAATTGTTTTATTAATTCAAATTTGGCAGTTTGCAACAATGTTTTTCTGCCTTAAAATTTGTATTAATGTTTACTTTGATTTTACAGGACCTTTAAGCAGTAATTCAAAAGTAAAGCCTTTTAAAAATCCTTCAAATCAAACAGTGTAATGGCCAAGTGTGTGTTCATGAGAACTATAAATATGTTAATTACGGCCTTTAAAGTATATGCCAGTAGCCGTAAACTGTCATGATACCATGCTATGAAACAAGACAAAGCAAAATATGGTACACTGCAGTTCTCAACAACACACTGAATATTACCTTGCATGCTAACTGAATACCTCTGTGAAATCCTCAATCAAACTCAACTTTTGTAAAATTAAAAAAACGAAAACTCATTCAACAGTGGTGTCTCAACTTAATTGTCCAGTGAACGGATGACCCCAGAAAAACACATACCTCCAGCAGGCCACTAAGATACTTGGCGCAAAGGGAGGTAGATGACAGGTCAAAGCAGTGCAAGCTCCAACCAGACTGGGCTGTCAGGCTGACTATACCCTGGAGAGTCCTCTCCAGACTAGGGAGACCATAGAAGTCCGGGGCATCAGACACCCGTAGGCTCTGAAGGAAACCGAGTGCCAGCTGGCTCTTGAAACAGCCAGCTAATGCCAGACATAGCCTGGAAAGCCAGATAAATGAGTCAAACCAGAAAGGCTAGCCATAAAAAGTGAGGATGCGATTTAAAAACAACATCTTACCTGTCCGAGGTGTGTGCCAGGTGACTGAGCAAGTTTTTGAAGAAGCTGTTAAGCTCTCGCTGTAATTTCTGGCAAACATGGTTCTTCACTTGCTCCGGCTCCTCTGGGTGTTGGCCTGGCCGTGCAGTCTCCACACCCGGCAGCAAATTAAGGAGGGATGATGTTTCCTAAAGGAGTGATGAGAAAATAAATGGAACCTGAATTGTGTCTACTGGAAGTCTGCTCTTTGACCTGCTGATGGCGCCACATACTGTGCAAGGCTTGTGGACGATAAGATTTGTAGTTACTGTACATCACAACTCATTACATGAACAGCACTGCTTGCATTCACCTCCTTGAATGCTTTAGCTGTCTTTGGGTAGGAGGCAGAGTTCACTCTGAAGTGCTGACCAGCCAATTGAAGGGCACAAAATTCTTCTGTGAATAATGCATGATTTCAAGTTGCCGGTTTCAGTCAATACAGAACGTGGGTATTAATGATGGTGTCCAATTTGGATTGATCTTGTAATTGCTATCATTGGTGTCAAACTATATTTTGTATTAAAGAAATTCAAAAGCTCAATATAGTAACCAAAAAATCTATCCGTATGATCTGGTCCGATTCTATCACTACAACAACTACAATAATAAACATGTTAAAGGAAAAATTCAACTAATATGTTATTATGAGCAAGTAAACCTAACCCTCAATAGTGGCCCTAAAGTGTCATTCCATCACTATTTGTTTCAGGTAGAGTAAGCAAGAGTGAGCGAGAGAAAGAGAAATCACGTTGTTAAATCTGGAGTACAGGAGAAAACCCCACATATATCTGCTTCAGTGAATTTAGTACCATCCTTCCTCTGAGTCAGGCCTCAAGTGGTATTCTGGTCGACACACGGATATGAAGACAGCTCGACCTGGACTAGCAACAGAGGCGTATACTTCTACAACAAAGTTACTGGGTCTATAAGAATTCACTGCTGTGAGTGCAATTTTCAACTTTCACTTTTGATTTTGAAGCGTCATGAGACTGCAAAGCAGGATTCCCCAAACTATCGGTGGTTTTCACATTCGGGTTCCTGACTGTCATGGAGGTAAGGGGTTAAGTAGGGCGTATAACATAGAATTACAATTGTGTGACACAGACAAAGGTGACTAATAGCAGGCCGGACAGCCTTTTTGTGTAGCAGTAATGACTAACTAACCTGGCACAGGCATCCACAATACTCTATCAACACATCATTTCTGGCATTGATTTACGGAGCCCCTTAAGGGGCATCGACAGAAATAAAATAAATCTAAACAATCTGGAACCAGAACCTGAAACAATCTGGTGCGCACCAGAAACTATCTGGTAAATATTAGCAATATATAGCATTTATTCTAGCGGACTTTTGCAATGCAAGTTAGCCAATTGTTGTAAACATTAGTATTATGTAGCATTTAAGAGAGCAGACATTTGCTATGCAATTTAGCCAATTGTTGTAAACATTAGCATTATACAACATTTAAGCTAGCGGACTTTTGCAACAATGCAACAATGGCATACCGCAAGCAACACGTCACTTCCGCTCATTAATATTCATGACATTAGCTACTGTTGCTAAGTAGGGACAAGCCACCGTTTGTCCCTAATAGGAAATGAATGGAAATCGTGTACGAAGGAGATGTTTACAGAGCTAAATCGACCAATTCTCTCCGAAAATGATGTGCCTGGTGCCAAATTGACTGGCAAAGATGTGGAAGAACATAAAAATGTTCAGTTAAACAGATGGCTTTAGTGTCGAAGGCTGAAAAAGACGAAAAAAACGAGCCGACCTAAGCATAGCTTTAGCTTTTTCATTGACGCGACTGACAATGACATTCTCCTGTTTCAACAAACTATCCTTTACCATCAGCCCTGTCTTTCTTATATATCCTCTGGTTGTCCTACGTCTCTTACCGTTCTTGGGGGTAATTTAGTTAGCTTTGTGTAGCGATCGCAAATGCTACTCAGTGACAGCCAACGAACACTTTTAATTTTTTCATTGATAACACATCTTAATTCTATAATTTATTTACACTTCCCCCTTACTAAAGTTGTTTTTTATATATATATATATATAACAGAAACGGTAACAGTGGCAGTCAGATACCATTGTAATTCTTTTCAGGTCATTCATTGTCAGACAGAAGCAGTACGGCACAACGTTACGCTAAAAAAATAAGTTAAAAATATAAAAATGGCTTCGGCTTTACTTCCGCTTTACGATGCGACGTCACTGTCTAAAAATAGCCTGCGTGCGGTACGCCATTGGCTAACTTGCATAGCAAAAGTTTACATAAATGCTATATAATGCTAATTTTCACCAGATTTACTAGAAAATTGTATTTCTGTCAATGTCCCTTTCGGGGTTCTGTACTACTTTGTTTATCAATACTAGTCGTTTGCTAAAGTCACATTTCATATATTCGATTTTTTCAAAAGAACAATAACATTAAAGTTACTGCTTAATACTATAGTACTTTGAGCAACCGTCTTTTACCTGAACTTAATTTATACTATATGCTGTCTGTCCCTTTAGGAAGCTGATTATGGTACATTCCGAAACTAACAAATGCCAGCACCTAGTAAATTACCACGTGACAGAGTTGGACGCAGTGTTGTAAACAGAGGGGGGTAGTAACGCGCTACATTTATTCCGTTAAATTTACTTGGGTAACATTTTGATTAAAATGTACTTCTAAGAGTAGCTTTACAACACAATCCTTTTTACTTTTACTTGAGTAGATTTGTGAAGAAGAAACGGTACCTTTTACTCTACTACTTTGGGCTACACTAGTCGTTACATTTTTCCTCTTTATTGTATATATTTGATTTTCTTTTCTTTTTTTTTTTTTTTTTTTTTTTTTTTTTGCCAGAGACTCCAGAGACAGCGGCTCAACCAGTTTCACCAATGAGATGTCGTGACAATAATCGCATGACTACAATATTAATATCAGACTCAAGCTTGCCATTCTGTGGTCCCGCCGGCCTATTCAACCACGTGGCGTCTTTAAAGCACCGTAAAAAAGGAATGATTTGACACAGAGCGTCGCCGTCAACATGACTCAAAAGCAGAGTTTTATTTGGCACCGATTGACAGCGGAAAACCCCAGATATGATTTTTTTTTCTCTCGACGGAATTCAACGTATTTATTGTTTTTTTTTGTTTTTGTTTAATGTAGTGATGTAATACGTCATACAACAGTATAATAGTATCGCTGAGAAAAAAATATTTTTTTAACTCATTTGCTCCCAAAAACGTATAAATACGTTCTATTTTTAAATGCTTCATTGTCCCAAAAACGTATTTATAAGTCTTTTGCGTTTTTTTTTTTTTTTTGACAAGAAGCATCTATAGCTTCCGCTCTATCTGAGAAACAAAAAACAAAGCTCCAAACCCATTTTAAAGCAATAAAACTGGCCACTGGAGGGCAGTAGCGCATTTTATAAGACCCGCAACCCGATTCAACGGCAATGAAAGGCCGGGCAGCACGGTCGAGCGCTGGTGGCATGATGCCAGGCGGCGGACGACCGAACAAAACAACTGAGAGGATGCCTGGAATGCCAGGCGCTGCGACACCAGTGTCATCTCTCAGTAGTAATGTGTAAATAAATTGTTGCTTTGCTATCAAAAGCTTTATCTGTCTTGTTCTTAATGATATGTTGTAAAAGGAAAACATTATTCAGATGTTTGGGATGTAACTAATGCAAAAAATAGCTGTGTTAAAGTCAAAGTTATGTTTGAAATGTATACGTTTACAAAACGCTCATTTTCTCCGTTTTTTTCATCAGAAATTGGAAAATTGCTCAAACTAAGCTATTTTCTAATGCCGATTTCTAAAGAATGGAAAAATATATGAACTTACTTTTTTTCTGCTGAAAGAAGAGAGTCTAATCTTTCCTTTGGTGGGTTCCATGTTTATATAGCAATAGAACAGAATTTTCTGTGGGCCTTGCAAAATCAGTCAAAATTCAGTAAAACGGCCGGGAGCGAAGGGCCTTGCTCTGGTGAAAATGGCTGGGAGTGAATGAGTTAAAATTAAATAAATAAATAATTAATAAATAAATAAATAAATAAATAACATCTTAAGCAGTTATTTATAATGTTACTCATTACTTGAGTACTCTTTTCACCAAATACTTTTTTACTTGTACTTGAGTATATTTTTTGGATGACTACTTTTATTTTCACTTCAGTAATATTATTTTGAAGTAACACAACTCTCACTTGAGTAAAAAAATTTGGCTACTCCACCCACATCTGGTTGTAAATCGATTACCAGTTTTACCATACGTGTTGGTGAGAAGAGTCTAACTGAATCACCATGACATATATACACCTATAGCAGCTTTGCTGGCTTTCACTATAACAAATATGCTGCCTACCTCATTGAGAAGCAGCTCCAACATCCAGCGCAGGTCCTTGTCCTCCGGGTCAGACCAGTGTGTGTGCGAAGGTTTGAAGTACGCATTCAGAAAAGCAAGGATGTACGCCAGCAGTCTCTCATCCTCCACAGAGGCTGGATGCACCTGGAGAAACCTGCAGGGAGGAAGAGCAAAGAGATACGGTCACCATGAGAGAGCACTGAGAAAAAACATGCTGTTTTACGTATGACTTTGTTTCCATACGAACAATTATAGCAGACATACACATTTGAAAACATGGGAGTGTATCAAGGTCAAAAGTTAACTGATCGTATCTCCCTTTGAATGCTTTATTAACCATGTTGGAATCCTGGTGCAGTGATGGAGAATAAGAAATTACCTTGCTGAGCCATGAAGACATTTAATTTTGAGAAAATGCCAAACCACCCTGTTCTGCAGAGTTGCAGAAGCAGCCAAGATAACGGTGGCCATAAAAAGCACGCCTTAATTAGCTTCACTTGATTCCTTCAGCTCTACCGAAGACTATATGGATAAAAGTGTTAACTCAACTTAATGTTATTTTATATAGCTCTTTTAAAAGCAACCACAGCGGCAACAAAGTGATGTACATAAACTCCAACATAAATCAATGTAACAACATAATTTAGAAGCAAACTTAATCAGTATAATGAGGTAAATTAATAAATGGCCAGATTAATGAATGAACAAATAAATATGAAATTATGAGAATTTCTAGGACACAGCAAGGGCATATACTCAAGCAACAAGTCGGTTCTAAAATACTGGTAGGATCAGTCACAACTTTTAAAATTGTCATCAAACAAGACCACCCACTTAATAATTGTAGCAATAAATCACCACGAGATTGATATTATTGCTCTCCCTGTTTGTCAAGCATCATCAGTATTAGGGCTGAAGCTTTCGATTTTGTAAGTAATCGATTAATCTATCCATTAGTTAGTTCATCGAGTAATTGGATTAGGAACATTTAATGCGTTGCAGAATCAATTTTAGGAGATGTAAAACAAATGCTTGCTAAGATGTGAATACAAAAATAAAAATCACTCGTCTTTTTTTCAAACAGCCCAATTTCATTTTCATTTCACAAGAGCAATACAGTGGTACCTCTACATACGAAGTTAATTCGTTCCAAGACCTTGTTTGTAAGTCGAAATGGTCGTATGTCGAGCAGGATTTTCCCATAGGAATACATTAAAATTCCATTAATTCGTTCCACACCCAAAAACCTACACTAAATCCATAATAAATACTGCTGGTACAATTATTATAAATGGCAATTAAACATAGCAAAATAAATAAGTTATTAATAAAAATCAGAATAATATAATAATGATAATAATAATATTAATAATAATAATAATAAAATAAAAATGATTCCGTTAATAATGTAACAAATTGGATTCTAATGTGGCGGACACTTTTTGCTGTACCTGAATGCACCGCGGGGCTAACGTCACAGTGAGATAGGTCAGTGCGGTAGAGATAATACTTTCGTTTTCTTGAGAGCACAGTCAACTGCAGAGGGCAATGGGCGTTTTGTGTTGAATAAGTTCTTAAATAAATTATAAAAACGTGACGAAGCTGGCGATTTCTTTGGCGATGTTACCACAATAATAATTGTCACCTTAACTTATAAAGACTGGCGAACGGTGGTCGGAAGAGGACCGTGGAGCTGTATTGTTGAGCCAGCTCACGGATGCGCACCCCACGCTCATATTTTTCTATAATTTGCATCTTCATTTCAAAGGTAAGCATCACTTTTTTCCTTGTTTCACCAACTGTACCAACTTTTTGGAAACCTGTGTTGATTTCTCACACAAGAAAATCCGCCGTGAGTTCGTTTGCGTTGCTGTCGTGTCGTCGTATTTCGAGCACGTCGTCGGATGTAGAAACAAATGGCGCGTCAAATTTTACGTCGGATGTCGAAAAGATCGTGTGTCGAAGCGATCGTATGTCGAGGTACCACTGTACATGCATTTATGAATAAATTGAACTACCTGAGCTTAAAAAATAATAATAAATGGGGATCGAAGTACAACAAACCAATTGGCTAACTTGCATAGAAGAATTCTGCTAGCTTAAACGCGATAAAATGCAAACTTTTTTTTTTTTTAACTTGGGAAAAATATCATCTGGCCATATCTCACTATCCTTTATGTCCCAATACCAAGTATCGATACTGTTTTCTGAGTATCGACACTGTAAATACTTCTAATGCACTGCACCAATGCAGCGCAGGCCACAAGCCAACCAACTAGAGAGGTCCCGATCTGATCGCTCTCCGTACTGCTGCTTTTCTTGGTTCGCAATGCGCTTCAGATTGCTTGTTAAAGTTAACGATGCTTGACAAGCTTGAAGCTTTGGTCTTCCCAGAGAAGCCTGGGAGCGCTAAACTTGAAAGAGCCGCGTGTGTCAATCATCATTAAGCTTGTTAACTCATTTGCTCCAAAAAACGTACAAATATGTTGTATTTTTAATTGTTTCAGTGTCCCAAAGACGTACTTATACGGTTGGATTTTTTTTCACAAGAGACATCTCTGGGTTCTGATTCAACTTAGCTCCGAAGCACAACGCTGAAAATCCATTTTAAAGTAATAAAACTGGCCACTGGAGGGCAGTAGCACATTTGGTAAGACCCGCAACCCGATTCAACGGAACGAACGGCTGGGCTGCACGGCCGGGGTGCCGGCGGAAGATGACCGAGTGGACGTCCAGGATGCCAGGCGGCGAACGACCGAGCAGAACAACCGGGAGGACACGCTGGATGCCAGGCGCTGGACGACTGAGCAGAACGACCAGGACCACCAGTGCAGCGGACGATGCTGTTGAGTCCGTGCTGCTCACCGAGCAGAGCCCGCGCCGCCGTGCTCAGCCCGCTCGCGTCCCCCGCACCCTCCAGTGTCCAGCACGGAAACGCGCACGGACAAACCAGTTCCCCCCCAGGAACACAAGTTTCCCAGGCGAACACTGCCACGAGGCAGTGGTCACCACAAAAGAAAGACCCAGAAAAATCCATCTTTAGGGAGACAGGCGGCGATGAGGGAGAAGTTTACCCCGGATGTCGCGGCCACAACAGCGTCATCTCTCAGTTAGTTATGTGTAAATAAATTGTTACTTTGCTATCAAAAGCTCTATTTGTCTTGTTGTTTATGTTATTTTGTAAAAGGAAAACATTATTCAGATGTTTGGGATGTAACTAAAGCAAAAAAATAGCTGTGTTAAAGTCAAAGTTATGTTTGAAATGTATGCTTTCACAAAAAGCTCAATTTCTCTGTTTTTTCATCAAGAAACTGGAAAATTGCTCAAACTAAGCTATTTACTAATGCTGATTTCTAAAGAATGGAAAAAGATATGAACTAACTTATTTTCCCGCTCAAAGAAGAGAGTCTAATCTTTCTTTTGGTGGGTTCCGTGTTTATATAGCAATAGAACTGAATTTTCTGTGGGCCTTGCAAAATCAGTCAAAATCCAGTACAACGGCCGGGAGCGAAGGGGGTTGCACTGGTAAAAACAGCTGGGAGTGAATGAGTTGAAACACTTGCGGTAGTGTACTGTGGCAAGTCATTGTGTAAGTGCTCTCAGCAGCGTGAGCGGATTTGAGTGGACTGACTCAATGACGCATTTAATAAGACAGGTATTGTTCTACGTTACTCATGTTTTTAAAAAAATAATTCAGTGGGACAGTAACATGTTTAAAACATTTCGGATCACGAATCGGATCGTGAAAAAAAGCAGATTGTCCCAATCCTAGTTTTGTTTTTTTACTTTTTTTTTTTGACAATGCTCTTAACAAATCGTCCAACACATATTCCTACAAAAAAAAGAACTGCTAAATGTACCTCTAGGCTAAATTACAAATGCACAAGCAATTATATTAGCTCAAACAAAAACAAGAAGCCTATGTTGGTCTTAACAGAGAGCATTTGGATCCAGCCATGTTAGATGAGTTATGTCATATTCTCTGTTGCCACTAGAGGTCAGTGTATCCACCCAAATCAATAAAACTAAGTGCAAACACTTTTAAAACAAACCATTCCAACGCCCCTCTAATTAAACGAATCCTCGAAGCAGCAAAATTTTGATTCGAAGCTTTTTTCTAATCGGATTACTCGAGTTAATCGATTAATCGTTGCAGCACTAATCTGGCATTTGTTGGCATCATCAAGCCATAATCTCTACTGCTCTACGGCTGTGACTTGAGAGGAGTCAGATGAAGTAGCAATGGCATCTGGACGCCTCCCTGGTGAGGTGAATTGGGCAGGTCACACCAAGGGGAAAGCTCCAAGGAACACTAAGGACCCAAAAGACTACCTCAAACTCATTAACGAAATACTAATAATACAGTACAGTTAAAAAAAATACTGATATAATTGCATTTACAGTAAATTGAAGTTTTCCGATTGAGAGTTCGTGTTTAACTTTAGAGGTTGCACTGTGTGTTCATACCTGGTAATGGCAGTCTTCCAGTTGAGCGAGTGTAACGTTTCTCGACATTTATAGGTAGCTGTGTGAGGAAAAGTCAGTCTGTCGATCATCATGTAGATATTGAGCCTGGAGAGGGCAGCGATCACTGAACTGTGTCTTTCTGCCAAGATCACATCCTGGATGCAGTCCTGCAGTGCGCTCGGAAGGTGCGTCGCTCGCAGTGAAGCGACCTGAGCTTCCGAAATATTCAAGTCGGCGTGGAACCTGAGAGTTACACAAAAATGTAACATTATTTGAGCACATACAAAAAAATATAAACTACACTAGACTGTGGAGATGTGTGTATCTTAATTCAAAGATTCTGTCGCCTAGGACAGGACAATTGCTCTAAATATAAGTTGATAGGATGAAATTTAGCTTGACTGTGTTAGAGGAATGCTCATCTCTTTCAACTAGGCCTTATAAATGATAGTGAAGATAACCGAGATATCGAACCTTTGAAAGCTTATGCTCAGTACAATTGTTAGAAAGGGACCTCACATAAATGGGCTACATTTCTTGTATTGTATAGTGTAATATATGTATCGCTTTACCCTACCGCATGCTTCAAACAGATTGAATTCTATTTTTAACTCACAGTAAACATATAAACACTCACAAAAGCAAGCATAAAACAAAGAAGATACTATACATTGTGTAGTGTCTGAGTGTACGATGCCTTTCAAGAAGCACGCTGTTGGATGGATGTACAATGGGGCAAATAAGTATTTAGTCAACCAGCAGTTGTGCAAGTTCTCCTACTTGAAAAGATTAAAGAGGCCTGTAATGTCAACATGGGTAAACCTCAACCATGAGAGAGAGAATGTGGAAAAAAACAGAAAATTACATTTGATTTTTAAAGAATTTATTTCCAAATTACAGTGGAAAATAAGTATTTGGTCACCTACAAATAAGCAAGATTTCTGGCTGTCAAAGAGGTCTAACTTCTTCTAACGAGGCTCCACTCGTTACCTGTATTACTGGCACCTGTTTAACTCATTATCGGTATAAAAGACACCTGTCCACAATCTCAGTCAGCCACACTCCAAACTCCACTATGGCCAAGACCAAAGAGCTGTTGAAGGACACCAGAGACAAAATTGTTGACCTGCACCAGGCTGGGAAGACTGAATCTGCAATAGGTAAAACGCTTGCTGTGAAGAAATCAACTGTGGGAGCAATCATTAGAAAATCGATCTGGGGCTCCATGCAAGATCTCACCCCGTGGCGTCAAAATGATAACAAGAATGGTGAGCAAAAATCCCAGAACCACACGGGGGGACCTAGTGAATGACCTACAGAGAGCTGCAACCACAGTAACAAAGGCTACTATCAGTAACACAATGTGCCGCGCCAGGGACTCAAATCCTGCACTGCCAGACGTGTCCCCCTGCAGAAGCCAGTACACGTCCAGGCCCGTCTGCTGTTCGCTAGAGAGCATTTGGATGATCCAGAAGAGAACTGGGAGAATGTGTTATGGTCAGATGAAACCAAAATAGAACTTTTTGGTGGAAACACAGGTTCTCCTGTTTGGAGGAGAAAGAACACTGAATTGCATCCGAAGAACACCATACCCACTGTGAAGCATGGGGGTGGAAACATCATGGTTTGGGGCTGTTTTTCTGCAAAGGGACCAGGACGACTGAGCCGTGTAAAGCAGGGGTCCCCAAACTACGGCCCGCGGGCCGTATACGGCCTGCCTCCACATTTGGTCCGGCCCCCTAAACAATACCAGAGAGCATTTAAAAAATTTTTTTTTTTTTTTTTTTTTCAATAGTGTTATTTATTTTCTGGCCTTTTTCTGTGAAGAAGAACTCAGAGAGGGTTATTCGGTTATTATCTATTTGATTAATAGTGTTATTATTATTTATTGTTATTATTTTATTATATTATTATCTTTATTTTATTTACTTTTGTTCCGTGAAGAATCCAGAAAGGGTTATTTGATTGTGGCTTTCTGAAAAACAATATTTTTTTACATTTAGGCACTCCTGCAATCGTCACACTTTTTCTGTTACAAACTGACCCCGGCCCCTCATCAGAGAAGGGAAAAGTTATGTGGCCCTCAGAGGAAAAAGTTTGGGGACCCCTGGTGTAAAGGAAAGAATGAATGGGGCCATGTATCGAGAGATTTTGAGTGAAAATCTCCTTCCATCAGCAAGGGGCATTGAAGATGACACGTGGCTGGGTCTTTCAGCATGACAATGATCCCAAACACACAGCCAGGGCATCAAAGGAGTGGCTTCGTAAGAAGCATTTCAAGGTCCTGGAGTGGCCTAGCCAGTCTCCAGATCTCAAAAATCCGTGGAGGGACTTGAAAGTACCTGTTGCCCAACGATAGCCCCGAAACATTACTGTTCTAGAGGAAATATGCATGGAGGAATGGGACAAAATACCAGCAACAGTGTGTGAAAAGCTTGTGAAGAGTTACAGAAAACGTTTGACCTCCGTTATTGCCAGCAAGGGTACATAACTAAGGATTGAGATGAACTTTTGGTATTGACCAAATACTTATTTACCACCATTATTTGCAAATAAATTCATTAAAAATCAAACAAAGTGATTTTCTGTTTTTTTTCCCCCCACATTCTGTCTCTCATGGTTGAGGTTTACCCATGTTGACAATTACAGGCCTCTCTAATCTTTTCAGGTGGGAGAACTTGCACAATTAGTGGTTGACTAAATACTTATTTGCCCCGCTGTATGTGATACCTTTTCTATGCGAGCAAATGGCAATAGCTATAGAATCTCTAGCGCGACACCAAATATTAGTCAGATGAACAGTGTATTACTCTGCATTGTTGATCGAGCCAATGGGTTCCTTAAGCAGTTTGTCTATACCGCAGTGCCATGCAACGTTCCAGACCAACTGCAAGGCTTGACGAGCAGGGGCGAAGGTCAGTACATCTGAAGTGAGATTCAGGATGCAACAGTATGGACTGACAGCATGATAGCTTACAACCTGGAAAGGCATGTTGTACCTTGATTGTTTTTAAAAAATAAATAAATAAATTAGACCAATAAAGGTAACAAGCAATCAAATTAAAACCGATGACATTGGTTGACAAGTTTACCTGCGAACTACTGACAATGGGAGGGAGAATGTCTGAAGCTTGCCATTGTCCAGCGATTTGTCCGACCTTATACAATGATTAAAAATACTGTATTCCAAACTTTAAGGGATGAATACAATAGGCAGCAGATGTTAAAACTCACCACATTGCCATGCTGCTTATTTCATCAAAGAGCAGCAAACTCATTAGGACGGCAGCCTCTCCCCAATTGTTTTTGTTTGCCTTCATGATTAGTGATGCTGTAAAGAACAAACACAATGCAATTTTAGTATGCAATTCTCACACACAATAACTAGGTGCATTTAACACTAGAAAAACCAAGAGTGGATTAGTTGATAAAAATCACTTTTGTTACCAGAGAAGGGTCATCTGACTCTAATCAGCATATCTTTTGTGAGCATTGAGGTCTTCATTAGCAAACAACAAAATTGCAATTACTGCATTAACCATCTAAGTCAAGTCCAACTGTAACTTTAGTCTTGAAACAAATCTGTATAAGAAAAAACATTGCAATAAAATAATGTACACTGGTTGAACTTCAGAGTAGCTGAGATCTGTCATGACAGAAAATCGCTTCAATGATATCTGGCGCCATCAAGCGTCGTGAATGGGTATAATGTCAAGACCGCGAATATAAGACGACCCCCTCTTTTTCAATCTTATTTCAATGCAAAAAACACTGTCTTATATTCGGGCCAATACGGTATACTGTACATGTACCACAATGAGAAATGCCTAGTCTATCATGTAATGATGTGCGTCCTTGGTCTATTGGGGACGGGATTTAATAAGCACAGGCTTCTCCTGTCAAACCTTGTCTTTTCTTTGGTTTTCTTCAGGTTAATCTTATCACAATGCTATCTTGTAACTGTCAATGATACTGATGATGATGACAATAAGATAAACAATAAACAACTTGTAGCTTTAGCGTAGGATTCACATTAGCATGGCGAGCATCCTCTTAAACTCTCACTTGTTTAAATATCGTCATGACTCAGGTACTCATTGTAGATTTTAAGCTATTGAAGCTTTTTTTGTTTTTTTTAAATTGCCTTTATAATCTACGTGCTTTAAAAATAAAGTGTATCGGCCTCATCGGGTTTGGATATCAGCAACCGACTGAATTTTTTTTTTTAGGCATTTGAAAATCTCATATCAGTCGTCTATTTCAACTAAATTGATTTTTACATGAAACTATTTTCACTGCAATACAATCAATGAGGGAAAAAATAATGTGGAAGCTTGTTACAGATTCAAGCTTATCTCTAAATTGCTCTATTATTATTGTTATTTTTTTTTAACAATGCACCTCGTAGCAGAGTGATGAGCAGGAGGTTGCGTTGTGCCAGGCTGTTCCTCAGAGATGGATCAGCATACACCAGTTTTCTCAGGATACACACACAAGGTTCCAGCATGCAGTCCGAGCTCTGTGCAGATGGACAACAAAAGTATTTGGCGTTTACACATTGTACAAGTGAACCCTTTTACTGGCACTCCAGTGACACAGTGAGACAAATAGCACCTGCAGACAGCTCATTTTATGTCTACTTCAATGTAGCTAAACGCAGCGTCTGATTCAAGGCCTGCAGGGCTAAAGACACAGCCTGTCTGACACTGTTAAAACAGGCCATTTCATCCTTCTATCATGCACGCCTCAGTGGATCTCTTCGACATCCACTGCCAACAAGTAAACTTACTTGTGTGCATCAATGAGGTCATATAGAGGAAGTTTTTGTTGACTGCACACAGTCTCCTTGGATTTTTCCATTTGACTTGACTCACAACAGTGTTTGATTGTTTATTGTTTTGTCAAAGCAGGTTTTATTTTTACCTTGTTACCATTCACACTGTCAGTAATGAAAGAAATGATGGTGTCTGTTATTCCAAGAGTCTTCAGGACTGGATGCATAGCTGAATCTAGAGAGAAGAAAGATTTAGATAAATATGGACACCGTGAATATGCGCACAAACTTTAAAAATAATGTGAAGTGAATGCTGCAGACAATTGCATGAGTCACTATGATCTAGGGCTGCAGCTATCGATTATTTTAGTAGTCGATTAATCGATGAACTAGTTAGTTCGAATAATCAAGTAATCGGATAAGGAACATGAAAAATAAAATATCTGAACTGAGCCTTAAACGGTATAAAAAAATAAATGCGGATCTAAGTACAACAAAAGAACAATTGGCTAACTTATATAGCAAAAGTCCGCCAGCTTAAATGCTATAAAATGCTAACGTTTTTTTACAACGCTCTTAACAAATGGTTTACATATTCCCACAAAAAAACAGCTAAATATGCCTATTAACTAAATTATGAATGCATAAAAAACATCATCTCAAACAAAAACTTAAGCTTATGTTGGTCTTAACAGGGAGTAGTTGGATTCAGCCATGTGAAATTAGGCAGACCAGAGGGCAGTGTAACCACCCTAATCAATAAAACTAAATGCAAACACTTTCAAAACAAACCATTACAACGCCACTTTAATTAAACAAATACTCGAATAAAATTTAATTCGATTATTATTATTATTTTTTCTTTAACAGAGTCACAAGTAAGTCCTGGGTAAATGGGTGCTGCAACGATTAGTCGATTAACTCGAGTAATTCGATTAGAAAAAAGATTCAAATCAAATTTTGCTGCTTCAAGTATTCGTTTAATTACCGCATTGGCCCGAATGTAAGACTGTGTTTTTTGCATTGAAATAAGACTGAAAAAGTCTTATGTTCGGGGTGAAGACATTATACCCATTCACGACGCTAGATGGCGCCAGATATCATTGAAGCGAATGCTGAACTTGAGGAGTAATGTTCTTTGGTAAATGGTAAATGGTGTTACACTTATATAGCGCTTTTCCACCTTTCTTTCATGACAGATCTCAGCTACTCTCAAGTTTAACCAGTTTCCATTATTTTATTGCGAAGTTTTTCCTTATTCAGATTAGTTTCAAGACTACAGTTACAGTTAGACCCCACTTTGATGGTTAATGCAGTTATTGCAAATTTGTTTAATCACAATTAGAGCTGAAACGAGTACTCAAGCAACTCGAGTGACTCGAGTTTAAAAACTGATCCGAGTAATTTTATTCACCTCGAGTAATCGTTTATTTTGACAGCTCTAAGCATCACGTTTTGCTCGGACTACTTTTAATGCGGGACAACGCGCTGTCACGTGCGGAGAGGAAGAAGGGGAAAAAAAAAAACTTACTGCAGCCGACAGCCGCCACAAATGACGCCAACGTTGCTAAGTACTAGCCCGCACGATGCTACGTTGGTACAGGTAGCGTCTCATAGAGATCACATGTATGTTGAACTAGATGAAAAATGACAGACTCGGCCGCGTCTGGGCAGCGTTAGTAAACAGCCGCTATCAAGCAGTAGAGCGCTAAGCGCTAATAAAGAGCGCTAATACATAAGATTAACGTTACTGTCGCTACTACCTCACTTAACGCTAGCCCTGCGGAGGGCTAAGTTTCAATTAATTATGACCACTGTCGATGCGTGGCTAACGTGTGTTACATACAGGCTTTAACATAACATAGCATAGCATTGTGGAGTGATGAGGGTGTAAAATAAAAACTTAATCATGCTAACGATCAATTTTAGCTCAGTAGTCATTGCTGGATAAAACACCAAGTAGCACTGGTCCCTAATGTGCTCCAATACAGCCTGTATCATACATTTATTTTGAACACTGCAAAAACTCAAAATCCTATCAGGACTTACAGTTTAGACTAACTTAAAACTTAACTAGAACTTAAAAATGGCTTGACACAAAGAGAAATTCAATTGAAACAGGTGGGAAAAAATCCAAACTTTTAAGTGATGTGTGTTATCAAGCGTAACGGCATTTTTAGGTAAGATATATATATATATATATATATATTTTTTTTTAATAAGATCTACAAGTTTTTTGAGTGAAAGCAGTGAATTAGTCTTTTTTTTAATTCTAGTTACATCTGAGATGCAATTGTTGGCTGTTTTCAACAATATACATCGAAAATAAAGACATTGATTGACTGAAAATGGTTCAAGATTAGATGAAATGTCTTGTTTTCTCATGTATATTTATAATTGCTCTTCACCTAAAAATATATTTGTTTTATCCGATTACTCGATTAATCGATAGAATTTTCAGTCGATTACTCGATTACTAAAATATTCGATAGCTGCAGCCCTAATCCCAATAGATTAGTTTATTTACAGTTCAAAAACCAGAAGCCATTCATTTACGAATGTGATTGCACTTTGGTTTACATATTTAAATGTTCAAATATTAAGATTTGAATGAGGCAAAATAACATGCTTTTTCTCTCAAATACATTGCAATATTGCGTTCAAAAAGTCTTTTTTCAAACTTGGGTCTTGAAAAAGAGGGGGTCGTCTTATCATCAGGGCCCTCTTATATTCGGGCCAATACGGTAAAGTGACGTTGTAATGGTTTGTTTTGAAAGTATTTGCATTTAGTTTTATTGATTTGGGTGGATACACTGCCCTCTAGTGGCATTAGTGAATTTGGCATAACTCATTTCACATGGCTGAATCCAGCTGCTCCCTGTTAAGACCAACATAAGCTAAGTTTTTGTTTGAGCTAATGTTTTTTTTTAATGCATTCGTAATTTAGTTTATAGATATATTTAGACGTTTTTTGTGGTAATATGTGTTTGACCCGTTTGTTAAGAGCATTGTAAAAAATGTTAGCATTTTATAGTATTTAAGCTATCTGATTTTTGCTATGTAAATTAGCCAATTGTTCTTTTGTTGTACTCGTTTATTTTAATACCGTTTGAGGCCAAGCTCAGGTATTTTAATTTTTTTTATGTCCCTTATCTGATCGAACTAACTACTTCATCGATTAATCGACTACTAAAATAATCGATAGCTGCAGCCCTAATCCCTAACCTTATCCATTTTGGGCAAATCACTTCAAGTCTAGTCACAAGGTCATGTCGAGTCAAGTCAAGTTGAATCTTAAGGTTTAGTCAAGTCAAGTCAAGCAGAGTCAAGGCCAAGGTGACCAGGCGGATCACTGGCAGGTGGGTACCAATCTACGATCAAATTTTTTCAAGTCTAGAGTCATTGTCTCACAAGTCAAGTCTCCAGTTATTGCCTCACAAGTCGAGTCGAGTCTCGGACCCTCCCAGGTCAAGCGAGTCAAGTCCGAGTCTGCCTTTTTTCCCTTTAAGTCCGAGTCAAAGTGCGAGTCATCAAATTTGCGACTCGAGCCAATTGTCCGGAATGCTGTAATAACAACTCACCATGTTTTTTAAATACTGGTGGTAAATGATACACTTATGATTACAAATAAAATGCATTATGTTCTTTTGGGTTTTAATTTCTACAATACAACATAACTACACATCAGAACGTGTGCCCCAAAAAATTGTTTGCAATTGCATTCTGCTACACTGTTTGTAACTCCAACACAAAGATGAGAGCAAGAGTGTGTCGTGAAACCAATTTAGGAAGCAGAGAAGTAAAGTAAGCAGGGGCCAAGTAACTAGTCAGCAGTTTTTCTGGTGAAACATAAACGCTTTCTCTGGTTTGACAGCACTCTGGCATATGGTAGGAAACGCCGATGTAAACTAAAAGGTGATCCTTAAAGAGTTTATAAGAATTACAGAAGCGAAACGTAAGGAGTTTTTAACGAACGCTCACCATGTAGAACCACAGACAGCTGCTCTGCAGCAGATCTTCTCAGAGCCATGTCAGTGGTGTCTGAGGACAGCATGCCATATAGCTTCTCCACTGCCGACACCTTATTAAAAGGGAAAATATGAGTTGACAAAAATATGCACGTTTAAAGGTATAGTTTCATTCTAAAATTCCACAAATACTGTACCAAAAAAAAAAAAAGACTGTATTATAAATACATAAATATAAAATATTATATACACTGCTGCTCACAAAAATTAAAGGAACATGGTGTTCCTTTAATTTTTGTGAGCAGTACATACACATATATTATATATATATATACTAGTGCTGCAACGATTAATCGATTAATTCGAGTATTCGATTGAAAAAAATATTCGAATTAAATTTTGTTGCTTCGAGTATTCGTTTAATTAAATTGGCGTTTTAATGATTTATTTTAAAAAGTGTTTGAAATTAGTTTTATTGATGAGGGTGGATATACTGCCCTCTGGTCTGCCTCTTTTCACATGGCTGAATCCAACTGCTTCCTGTGAAGACCAACGTAAGCTAAGTTTTTGTTTGAGTTAATGTTTTTTTTTTAATGCATTTGTAATTTAGTTTATAGGTATGTTAAACCTATTTTTGTGGGAATACTGGATGTGTCTGAACCATTTGTTAAGAGCATTGTAAAAAAAGAAAAAACGTTAGCATTTTATAGTATTTAAGCTAGCTGACTTTTGCTATATAAGTTAGCCAATTGTTCTTTTGTTGTCCAAAGTTTTTTTTTTTTGTTTTTGTTTTTTTTTTTTAAATACCGTTTGAGGCTCAACTCAGGTATTTGAATTTTTCATGTTTCTTATCCGATTACTCGATTATTCGAACCAACTATTTCATCTATTAATTGACAACTAAAATCATTGATAGCTACAGCCCTAAACATGTTTGGAACTTTTGTAGAAAAAAAAAAAAAATATATATATATAAAATCGGTTAGAGGTGTGCAAAATTTCCGATTCTAGATTATTCGCAATTCGGCCGTGGAAGATTCGAGAACGATTCACAAACATCCAAATTCCGATTATTGAAATATGCCAAGTAAAGCGGAAGTACAACACACTCAGCGTGCCGCGCAGTCTTCGGGACGGAACGGAGAAAGAGTAGCTAAACATCATGCTTCTCATTACCCGGCCCCTCGTGTAATGCCAATGCTCAACTCGCGGCTCTAGCTCAACTCATGCCACGAGATAAAAAACACAACAACATACCTGACTTCTGCCGAAAAGCTGCTACAAAGTACATCCACATAATGTTACGGTAGATATCATTTATATAGGACTAGACGCATTATAGATTCGGTCGCGTTAGCAGCACATCTTCAAAAAAGCTAGATGCGGGCGTTAGTAAACGGCCGCTATCTTAAAGCAGTACACTTCCCTGCAAGGCTGTTGTAGCGAACCTTCCAAGCAAACCTAATTAACTTTTTATCTAAAATACTCCTAAATCGGTAAAATATTGACTTGAATCTATCTTTAAAATAGTTTTAAAACTTTCACATGTCGAAAGTAGACAAAAGGGAAGTTATGGAATAACGGGAGCAATTTTAACAACTTTAACGGTTGAGTCACAACATTAAATTACTTGAATGTAGTTTAAAGCTGCTGATACAGAATGGGGACTGTAGTTTTTTTATTTAATGTTATTTTTGTTTGCTGCTATATGTTAACTTGATACTGAAATAGTAGTTTGGTTCAGCCTGAGAGTATTTTTGAACAATCTTGGAACTAATGTACAAAATGTGATTGTAATGTACAAAAACAAAAAAAAAAAAACAAAAAAAAAAGGAGGGAGGTGCATCAATAATCGTTTTATAATCGAATCGGAGCCTCTGAATCGTAATCGGAATCGAATCGTTAGGTGCCCAAAGATTCCCAGCTCTAAAATCGGTATCGGGTGGGACTCAGTATCAGCAGATTCTCAAAATCAGGTGACTCGGAAACGGTTGCAAAAATATGTGATTGGGTAAAGTGTCGATTGATACCTTCAGTACAGACTTGTTGCTGGTGTCAAGACTGACATCCACCAGTTGCCTGATGCAATAGAGATTGGGAAGCGAGGAGATCACTGACTGGCTGAGCAGTGGCCTGGTTGCCTTAGCATCACCTCCTCCGGTTAGAAGCGGCACAATGTGTTGAACTGCTGCTATCCTCACCCTGTGTACAATGAAAAGACTTCATTGAAAACTCACCCAAGAAAATAATCATCTTTTCTCAGCATGACCACATAAATCAACTTCAGTGTTGTCGGGGGGGGGGGGGGGGGGGGGAGTGTTTTATCTTCATTATGAAGCTACACAAGCCGCTTCAGAAGCAAAATACTTCTCGCGTAATCGCTAGCAAAAGCGTCAAGCAGAGCAGACAAATCTGTTATGTGTTCAAAATTCATCGGAGCTCATCCACTGGCCGGCTGCAAATTTCCACTTTCATCAATATTCATAGACTGGGACCGAGTAGCTGTTTTACACAGACCTCGCAAAGCATTTAGATGACTTGATGAGCTGATCGGCCGACAGCAGCAGACTGTAATAATGTGTCCATCACAAAAATTCTCAAGAGCTTGTCTGCTTAGCTTAAAAAAAACAAAAACCAAGCCAACTAATCACTTTGTCTAAGCTGAGGAACAAAAGAACCATGCAATTAGTGTACAAAAATACACACTCATTCTGGGCAGGAATATGATGCATGTGCACACACATGGTAGAAACACACAGCAAGACATCATTAGAAATATTGACTCACGGTGGCCGTCTGGTGAAAAGAAGTCTGAGAGCTGCTTTTAACTTGGCTGTGCTTGGAAACATGTCGTCTCTTGCCACCTCCGACATGTCACTTAGTAGCAGCACACATCTTCCCAGTGAATCCTCAGTGTTGGCATAACCCTGTCTCGTGCACACACACCAGACACGCGTTTTCAAACAGCCTTGGCAGAAAATGAAGTGAACAATGGGGAATTCCCGCTAAGCAGCTGAAGAGTAAGTAAAATATGCATCACTTTGATTACGGGTGGTTTTCATTTTGTCGCTTGTTGACAGGATGGGCACATTTCTGAATGGCCCCCTTGAATTAAATCATGCTCGACAGCCTTGTCACAATCGCATGCATATTGATGAGGGATTTTCAGGCTTTCTGCTGCCTGGAACGGTACAATTAATAACAGCATGCCCCCCTACCCAAAAAAAACAAAAACAAAAACAAACAATAAAACAGGACTACAGTGGGGCAAATAAGTATTTAGTCAACCACCAATTGTGTTGGAGTTTTCCTACTTGAAAAGGTTAGAGAGGCCTGTAATTGTCAACATGGGTAAACCTCAACCATGAGAGACAGAATGTGAAAAAAAAAAAAAAAAATCATATTTTTGGATTTTTAAAGAATTTATTTCCAAATTAGAGCGGAAAATAAGTATCTGGTCACCTACAAACAAGCAAGATTTCTGGCCGTTAAAGAGGTCTAACTTCTTCTAACAATGTCTAACGAGGCTCCACTCGTTACCTGTATTATTGGCACTGTTTTTAACTCATTATCGGTACAAAAGACACATGTCCACAACTTCAGTCAGTCACACTCCAAAACTCCACTATGGCCAAGACCAAAGAGCTGTCGAAGGACACCAGAGACAAAATTGTAGACCTGCACCAGGCGGGCAAAACTGAATCTGCAATAGGTAAAACGTTTGGTGTAAAGAAATCAACTGTGGGAGCAATTATTAGAAAATGGAAGACATAAAACAACACTGACAATCTCCCTCAATCTGGGGCTCCACGCAACGGTGAGCAAAAATCCCAGAACCACACGGGGGGACCTAGTGAATGACCTACAGAGAGCTGGGACCACAGTAACAAAGGCTACAATCAGTAACTTGCCTGGCACAGCCAGACTATTCTCCCTGTATTTTTCAAACACTGTGAGAAATCGTCTGGGACCCAGCCCATTAACGGCCTCTCGAGCAAGGTACAAAATCAATCGTCCAATCAGATTCGTTTATTTGCGTGACGTGTTCTTAACGAGTAACGTCACTCTTGCGCGCCGAAAGTCGTGTCTACAACAACACAGACGGCGAACGGGAGAGCCGAGAATATGTTCCAATCCGCGGTAAAACCAGTTTTAAATGACCAAAAACACATCGAAACAAGTCATTGACAACAGTCAACATGGCTCGCGCTAGCCATGTTGAATAAACTTCTCCATTCTCCGCTCACGCTAATTACTTGTCACTTTAACAACGTCACGTCTGCCCGTCGCTGATTGGTCCACTCCGCTGTCTGTTTGCTGTGGCTTGCTCCGCCCTCGGAATTTGATCCGCCGGACGGTCGCCAGACTCAATCGCTGGAACAGCGGTGAGTCTGGTATACCAGGCAAATCAGTAACACAATGCGCAGCCAGGGACTCAAATCCTGCACTGCCAGACGTGTCCCCCTGCTGAAGAAAGTACACGTCCAGGCCCGTCTGCGGTTCTCTAGAGAGCATTTAGATGATCCAGAAGAGGACTGGGAGAATGTGTTATGGTCAGATGAAACCAAAATAGAACTTTTTGGTAGAAACACAGGTTCTCGTGTTTGGAGGAGAACGAATACTGAATTGCATCCAAAGAACACCATACCCACTGTGAAGCATGGGGTGGAAAAATCATGCTTTGGGGCTGTTTTTCTGCAAAGGGACCAAGACGACTGATCTGTGTAAAGGAAAGAATAAATGGGGCCATGTATCGAGAGATTTTGAGTGAAAGTCTCCTTCCATCAGCAAGGGCATTGAAGATGAGACATGGCTGGATCTTTCAGCATGACAATGATCCCAAACACACAGCCTGGGCAACAAAGGAGTGGCTTCTTAAGAAGCATTTCAAGGTCCTGGAGAGGCCTAGCCAGTCTCCAGATCTCAACCCCATAGGAAATCTGTGGAGGGAGTTGAAAGTCCGTGTTGCCCAACGACAGCCCCAAAACATCACTGCTCTAGAGATCTGCATGGAGGAATGGGCCAAAATACCAGCAACAGTTTGTGAAAAGCTTGGGAAGAGTTACAGAAAACGTTTGGCCTCCGTTATTGCCAACAAAGGGTACATAACAAAGTATTGAGATGAACTTTTGAGCTATTTTCCACCATGATTTGCAAATAAATTCATTAAAAATCAAACAATGTGATTTTCTGTTTTTTTTTTTCACATTCTGTCTCTCATGGTTGAGGTTTACCCATGTTGACAATTACAGGCCTCTCTAATATTTTCAAGTGGGAGAACTTGCACAATTAGTGGTTGACTAAATACTTATTTGCCCCACTGTATGTAAATGAGACAATAACTGCAGCAAATATTGCTCTCTGGCAGCTCAATAAAGTCTTTGTTGCTTCACAAATGCTACATTTGCACTTTTCATCACTGTTATTTTGATTACAGGGTAACATCCGACACCCCCACCCACCTCGACGCATTAACAGCAGATCATAAATTTTAGGCGCTGTAGAGCTTTGTGAAATGTGCTGTACAAATATAATTTACAAAGAGTATAACACCTGTAATACAGCGATGACCCGCGAACGTGCCGCAATGAATCTGTCCCAGGTTGCCTTTGTCATCATCAATCGTCCCTTGAGCAGAAATAGCAGGATATCCTTGGCAGCGACATTCACCTGTAGATCACAGGTTAAGTGGTGGAGTGACATTTAGTACTGTGGATAAAGACAGCAGGTAATGCAAGTGACAGACTTCAAAATGTCTGACACGACGTGATGCTGGCAGTTTAACGGCCTTAATATAATGTTGGAGAGCTTTACAAGGCCCATGATGCACATAACTGCTGCGCGGGCCTTTTGTTTAATTACTATTACTGCTCACAACCAGGAGTTAAACTAACATCTCTAAAAAGTGATGGCTAGCCTGAGTTCATTTGCATGAATGACCTTGCCCCAGGATCCTTAAAATGGCTAGATTTAACATTTTTAGGGGACACAGCGGGGTGTTACAAAAGATAATTACTGGTAGATTCACCCTAGAGTTAAGTCATCTTCAAAGTCAATGTTTAGCTAGTGCACCTGCAACTTAAGAATATTTTTTTAATAGTTATCACCAGTGTGGTTTTCGTGCCAAAGTCTTGAAATCTTGAGTTGTCAAACCACAGAACAGTTTTCCACTTTTTCACACTCTATTTTAAATAAACCCAGGCTTATAGAAAACACCTGTGCTTTTTTACCCTTCAACTTTGCACTGTAGAGTTTCATCCGGCAACTGAGGATAACACAGTCGATGATGTCCACCTTCAATGGTTTCTGAAGTATTGCAGGGCCCATTCTGTAGTAGCCGTCCTCTTTGTGGTGCAGTGCCATTTAAGGGCCCGAGGATCACGGCGATCTACTATGCATGCAGTGATTTCTAGATTCCCTGAACCTCATACCTGTCAAGTTGTACGGTTTCGGTGTAATTTGTACAAGTGAGCACTGATTTTTAAATGTGTACGCCGTACGTTCAATATCTGTACGTTTTTCGTGAATTACGTTTTTTTTTTCTCCGTTCGGATTTTGTCACCGTTTCGGCAACGAGACAATGTGCGTTACTATGCGTTTACGTTGGTTGAATGACGCGAGAAAAGTTAGAGACGTGGAGAAAGATGAGTGGAAGTGGGAAGGAGGGAAGAGTTGTGACGCTGTGTCAAACGCAATGCTAGGTGGCTCCAATATTACCTGACTGTAGCCGACAGCCTACAATCTACGCCCACTTGATGCAACACAACATATAATATGCATATAGATCTAGATGCGAAATGACAGACTCGGCGGCATTAGTAAACAACCGCCATCTTAAAGCAGTAGACTTCTCAGAAAGGCTCTGTTGTAGTGAACGTTCCTAGCGAACCTAAGTAACTTTTTATCTAAAATACTCCTAAATCGGCAAAATCTTGACTTGAATCTATCTTTAAATGATGAAACAGTTTTAAAACTTTCACATATCGAAAGTAGACAGAAGGGAACAAATGATAAAACGGGAGCAACTTTAACACCTTTAACGGTTGATTCGCAACATTAAATGACTTCCAAACATAACAGAGGTTACTATGTTTTTTTGTTTTGTTTTGTTTTTGGGGAAAAATGAAAAAAAAAAAACATGAAAGGTAACACCAGTTACTTTTCCAAGTAACTAATTACTCTTACATTCAGGTAACTGAGTTACTAACTCAATAACATTATGGAAGAAGTAATTTGTAACTGTAATTAATTACTTTTTTTAAAGTAAGATTAACAACACTGGTCATAAAGATGCAGTCTGCAGAGTGAAAAGTGACGAAAGCAGAGATTTTATTCTGCCAATTTGTTGCCGAACAAAATTTGCCTGCAACTATTGCTGATCATTTCTCAGAATTAGAAAAAGAAATGTTCCCTGACTCAAAGATTGCATCGGTAAGTTAAGTTTATTAATTGACCTTTTTAATTCGTAATTGGACACACTAACGAACTACCTTGAAGTCAAACTGAATTGCGAGCTGAAGTGCAGCCATCAAAATTGCCAAAAGGGCTACATACAATTATAACAAAAGCAACTGTTAAATTTTAGTAATCATGATGTAGCTGAAGATATTGTTCTTTGATTGCACCAGGTTATATGTGACAATATTACCAAATAAATTCATATTATTTTAAAAGTCTTCTAAAAGTACTGTCGGAGCTAGAGCCTTTAGCCACCAAGCCCCTGTTTTATGGAATCAGCTTCCAGCTAACATTAAAGAAGCCGAGACTGTCTGCACATTTAAGACTAGATTAAAAACATTCCTATTCGACAAAGCTTATGGTCAGGCTAGTTGAAGTCGGAGTAGACTCACAGTTTAGTCTAAGCTGCACTAGAAGCTATAATGCTGGGGGAAGTACAGCCACTGAGTTCTATCTCCTTTTTCTCACTCTACCTACCACTTGTCTTACTTTATTTTTATTTTCCAATGTTAATATCTAGTTGTCTAGTCTGTTCATCACTAGTCACCCGGTGTCACCTTTCCCCCCTCCCCTCTGGGGAGGGGCTATTTTTCAGCTGCAGCCTCCTGACTGTCCGGACCCCTGGCTGGATGGATGTCCTCGTTGCTACCCCCGTCTCATCCGGCTAGATGGATCTCTTCTTGTTCCTTTACTCCACTGCATTTTTACGGACTGTAACTTCGCCTGATAATTCCCATTGGCAGTCCTGGGGCTTCCTGTCTATCCGTCCTGGGAGTGGATCTCTCCTGACTGTGGTACTCCCCAAGGTTTCTCATTTTCTCCCAAAGACTCTGGAATTTTTGGAATTTTTCCTTGCCGACATGGAGGGTCTAAGGATGGGGGATACCCAGGACTTGAACTTTTTTTTTTTCATCTTTGTTGCTTCATTTGCTGTTTCTGATGGTGTATCATATTGTATCTGCAAAGCCCTTTGAGACAACTTTGTTGTGATTCAGGGCTATACAAATAAAATTGAATTAAATTGAATTGAATTAAAAATGGAGTTTTATTTTTATTTCTTATTGCACACTCTATAAAACGTTGTAAGATTAGTCATCAATTTGTTAGGGCATACGTCACTATTTGTAAGATTGCCAACGGCCTCGGGTTGACAAGTATGGAACCTTTTGATTATATTTTGTACCGTAGATAATGAAATACCTAAATTCCCTGCAATTGTACCGTATTGGCCCGAATATAAGACAGTGGTTTTTGCATTAAAATAACACTGAAAAAGGGGATCGTCTTATATTCGCCGTCTAGACATTATACCCATTCACGACGCTAGATGGCGCCAGATATCATTGAAGCGATGTTCTGTTATGACAGATCTCAGCTACTCTTTTTATTTTCACCAGTTTGCATTATTTTATTGCAATGTTTTTCCTTATTCAGATTTGTTTCAAGACTAAAGTTACAGTTAGACTTCACTTTGATGGTTAATGCAGTTATTGCAATTTTGTTGTTTTATCACAATAGATTGGTTTATTTACATTTCAAAAACCAGAAGCCATCCATTTACAAATGTGATTGCACTTTGGTTTACATATTTAAATGTTCAGATATTAAGATTTGAATGAGGCAAAATAACATGCTTTTTCCCTGCAATACATTGTGATAATCATTTGTTTCGGATGTACTGTAATGATTTTCTGTATAAAAATTAATTTGTGTTCAAAAAGTCTTTTTTCTCGTCTTCTAATCAGGGCCGTCTTATATTCGGCCCAATTCGGTATATTGAGTAACATTGTCCTGAAAACTTTCGACTATTTTCTCACTTATTCAGAAAGCGGTGAACCTTTGCTTGAATGATTATACTCAATCATGGCACCCATTTGTTGCCAATTAACCTGTTAACATGTGGAATGTTACAAACAGGTGTTTGGTGTGCATTCCTTCACTTCTTTTGGAACGTGATGCAACCACAACATTCGCAAATCGTTGCACCGTATTTTCCGCTCTATAAGGCGCATCGGAGTATAAGGCACACCCTCAACATCCACTGCATCCACTAGATGGAGCTGCGCTAAAGGGAATGTCATGCCAAGATGAACAAATATTGATCCATGTATAAGGCGCCTCGAATTATAGGGCGTACTATCGGCTTTTAAGAAAATTGAAAGCTTTTAGGTGCGCCTTATAGTGTGGGAAATGTGATATTATGATTTTGTTTGAAAACATCCCAACTTCATTGGCGTTGGGATTGTACATTCAAAAGACATAAATGTGTACTCACCTTCTCTGCAGAATCCTGGAGACCAAAGGCACTTATTTCATACAGCACCTTGTGGTGTAGGAGGAAGTTCACTCCGTTGCAGAGTCCTGATTCTTGTTGCGACGCATTCTGAATCCCAAGGCACTTCTGTGGGTGGTGCATACAATAACTATAACATTAAAACTTATTTTTAAAGAAAAAACCGTGGTTGATTCTTAGTGGTGGTTGATTTAACCATCAAATGTCATTTAAACACTGTATTATAAGACATGATGATCCGACCTGAACCACAGTTAATGCGCACATGTAGGTTTCCGTCTTGACAGGTAGCATTGGATGTGACAACAGCTTGAGGAGGAGTTTCTGACTCTCCATTTGAAGGACGGGACTGGGGTGATCAAATTTCCACCTGACCATAAACCACATCAGTTTAAAAGAGGGGTAAAATGTGAAATAGCATGTGGTCATAAATGTAATCATTTGTAACTCACAAATAGGAGCAGAAATGAATGCATTCCTTAACGATGGGCAAGTGTTCATGAAATGGAAGCCCTTCTATTGCCAGCTCCGCCAGCTCCAGTAGTTCGAGCCAGTTCTTTTCTCCCTGGATAAAGAAATATGTCAGCTTGAATCAACGTGACTAAATGGTTTACAATATTGAAACACAGCTCTGAATTAGTTAAATGCTCTATCGGGAGAAGGCTACTCGTTTTATACATTTCTTGTACTGCTTATCCTCACTCGGGTTGTGAGTGCAGGGCTATAGACTTCTGCTAAACTGGAGTCCTTTTCCCTCTAAAATGTCATGCATTAACGCTTGTACCACCTTTAAATTTCCAGTTTTTTTCTTGTATAATAATAATTATTCTTGTATATTAATGTTACTGACACAAAGCTTTGTTCCATATTTAAAACCAGTTGTTGTTAATTGTCAAAATGAGTGTAAATATGAATATTTGCCCCTAAATTTTCCACAATCACAATGAGATCATTCAGCTGATTTAGGGTGCGCAGCTAGGAAGACTAAAGTGGTTGCGAGCAAGTCGCAAAGAGATACCTAAATTTTCTGGTACTGTACAGTGGGGCAAATAAGTATTTAGTCAGCCACTAATTGTTCAAGCTCTCTCACTTGAAAATATTAGAGAGGCCTGTAATTGTCAACATGGGTAAACCTCAACAATGAGAGAGAATGTGGAACAGAAAATCACATTGTTTGATTTTTAAATAATTGATTTGCAAATCATGGTGGAAAATAAGTATTTGGTCAATACCAAAAGTTCATCTGTTCATACGTAGCCTTTGTTGGCAATAACGGAGGCCAAACGTTTTCTGTAACTCCTCACAAGCTTTTCACACACTGTTGCTGGTATTTTGGCCCATTACTCCATGCAGATCTCCTCTAGAGCAGTGATGTTTTGGGGTTGTCGTTGGGCAACATGGACTTTCAACTCCCTCCACAGATTTTTAATGGGGTTTAGATCTGGAGACTGGCTAGGCCACTCCAGGACCTTGAAATGCTTCTTACGAAACCACTCCTTTGTTGCCCTGGCTGTGTGTTTGGGATCATTGTCAGGTTGAAAGACCCAGCCACGTCTCATTTTCAATGCCCTTGCTGATGGAAGGAGATTTTCACTCAAAATCTCTCGATACATGGCCCCATTCAATCTTTCCTTTACACAGATCAGTCGTCCTGGTCCCTTTGCAGAAAAACAGCCCCAAACCATGATGTTTCCACCCCCATGCTTCACAGTGGGTATGGTGTTCTTCAGATGCAATTCAGTATTCTTTCTCCTCTAAACACGAGAACCTGTGTTTCTACCAAAAGGTTCTATTTTGGTTTCATCGGACCACAACACATTCATCCAGTCCTCTTCTGGATCATCCAAATGCTCTCTAGCGAACCGCAGACGGGCCTGGACGTGTACTTTGTTCAGCAGGGGGACATGTCTGGCAGTGCAGGATTTGAGTCCCTGGCGGCGCATTGTGTTACTGATAGTAGCCTTTGTTACTGTGGTCCCAGCTCTCTGTAGGTCATTCACTAGGTCCCCATGTGTGGTTCTGGGATTTTTGCTCACCGTTCTTGTTATCATTTTGACGCCACTGGTTGAGCTCTTGCATGGAGCCCCAGATCGAGGGAGATTATCAGTGGTATTGTATGGCTTCCATTTTCTAATAATTGCTCCCGCAGTTGATTTCTTTACACCAAACGTTTTACCTATTGCAGATTCAGTCTTCCCAGCCTGGTGCAGGTCTGCAATTTTGTCTGGTGTCCTTCGACAGCTCTTTGGTCCTAGCCATAGTGGAGTTTTGATTGTGACTGACTGAGCTTGTGGACAGGTGTCTTTAATACCGATAATGAGTTAGAACAGGTGCCATTAATACAGGTAACAAGCGGAGCCTTGTTAGACCTCGTTAGAAGAAGTTAGACCTCTTTGACAGCCAGAAATCTTGCTTGTTTGTAGGTGACCAAATACTTATTTTCCACTCTAATTTGGAAATAAATTCTGTCTCTCATGGTTGAGGGTTACCCATGTTGACAATTACAGGCCTCTCTAATCTTTTCAAGTAGGAGAACTTGCACAATTGGTGGTTGACTAAATATTTATTTGCCCCACTGTACAGGTATATAGAATTAACTTTCTCTATTGAAACTAGTGCTGCAACGATCAATCGATCAACTCGAGTAATTCGATTAGAGAAAAGCTTCGAATAATATTTTGCCGCTTCGAGTATTCATTCAGTTAGAGCGGCGTTACAATGGTTTGTTTTGATAGTGTTTGCATTTAGTTTTATTGATTTGGGTGGATACACTGATTTAGACACAAATGTCCTACCCATAATATGGCCCACACACAAAAAGAATTGCTTCAATCAAAATAAAACTTTTTCAATGAAAAATTAAGTGTTCAAATGCAAATTTTTCAATCTCAAATATTTTTTTGCATTCAAAAACGTTTTCAATAATTTAATTTTCTTTTTTTTTTTGATTGAAGTGATTTTTCTTTTTGAAAATATATGTATTTATATATATTCATTATATATATATTAAATATATATATTTTTTGAAGCAACTTATTTTTTGATTGAATAATAAAGACGAAAACGTCCTAGCCAGAATGTGGCCCAAACACAAATCAACATTACTTCAATCACAAAAGTGGCTTCAACCCCCCCTAAAGAATTAAATCAAAGAAAAATAGCTTTCACATGCATTTTTTTTTTGTTTCAAATTTATTTTTGCATTCAAACACAACAATTTTTATTGAAAATATATATTTTGATTGAAGCAACTTTTTGCCATGCACCCTAGCAAGGTTCCCATGGCCTTTGGAAGCGAAACAGCTCCACAGCATCACTGACCCACCCCCAAACACACGGTCCCAGTTGAAGCACACGGTCCCAGTTGAATCCTGGGACCGTGTGCTTTGGTCAGATGAGACCAAGATTGAGCTTTTTGGCAACAAACACTAAGTGGGTCTGGCGTGCCACGAAAGATGCGCATGCTGAAAAACACCTCATACCCACTGTGAAGTATGGGGGTGGGTCAGTGATGCTGTGGGGCTGTTTTGCTTCCAAAGGCCCTGGGAACCTTGCATGGTATCATGAATGCTTTGAAATACCAGGACATATTAAATCAAAATCTGTTGCCCTCTGCCCGAAAGCTGAAGATGGGTCGTCACTGGGTCTTTCAGCAAGACAATGACCCTAAACATATGGCCAAATCTACACAGAAATGGTTCACCAGACACAAAATCAAGCTCCTCCCGTGGCCATCTCAGTCCCCAGACCTTGTTTTGTTGGCAAAAGGGGGTTGTACAAAGTATTAACACCTTGGGTGCTAATAATTGTGACACACATTATTTGAT